>NW_016810434.1:1438595-1562112 GCF_001698545.2 Rhinopithecus bieti
CGCCCGCCCGCCCGCATAGCACTTGCAGACCTGCCTGAACGCACATGACATAGCACTTGCCGATCTGCGTGTGTCCAGAAGTGGCCCTTGGCCGAGCACCGAACTTGCTCGCCCTCTAGATGTCCAAGTGCCACGTGAACTATGCAATTTAAAGGGTTGACCCACACTAGACGAAACTGGACTCGTACGACTCTTTTTATATTTTTTATACTTGAAATGAAATCCTTTGCTTCTTTTTTAAGCGAATGATTGCTTTTAATGTTTGCACTGATTTAGTTGCATGATTAGTCAGAAACTGCCATTTGAAAAAAGAAGTTATTTTATAGCAGCAAAAAAAAAAAAAAAAAAAAGAATACAGTTAAATGTATTATACATAATTTTGGAACCAAAGAGGCCAACAGATCAGTTTTAATTTTATTAGACGGTGAGGCCATCTGAGATGAGGCAGACGTTTTGAACAGTCCCTTGAGTGGCCTGCCAATGTTTCAGGGTATGAATGGATTTTGTTTATTCGGTTTGATGTGTCTTTTCCATCCTTACGCACCCAGAAGGTAGAGTAAAAATGACTATGGTAGAATGCAGGTGTGTATCCTTAAATCCCATCTTTATGTTTATTTAATAAAGCTCCCCTTAGGTTCTGTTTCATAATAATTTAAAACCAAACAATTTTCCCATAGACTTGCTGTTAAAGTATTTTACGTTTGTGTACAGTTTAAGAAAATAAAAGATTGAGTGCCATGGGCCTCCTGCCTTGAGTGATGTCTGGGGCAGGGAGGCCTGGGCTGGAGGTGGGCAGCTGGGAGGAAGGCCAGTCCAGGTGTCCAGGTTGGATGCCAGCAGCCTCCACGGCCTGCTTCTGGCATCTCTGCGTCCTTGCCATGAAATGTATGTCGGACAGAGATACCAGGAAAAATGGCAGAAGATCAAAATGAAGGACAATTAGCAAATTCATGAATTACACATTTAAAATGTTTACCCTTCTAGTCCCAAGATCGCTTATGTTTCACCAAGGCCACATCCATTACCATTTGAAGGTGCTGGATAAGCCCCCATTGAAGATGGAAATATAAAACCCTGAAGGTTGAAGTCCAGCTAACCTCTGCTCACCTCTATTTAGAGGTGACTGGGGTCCAGAAGAGGCTTGGTACCTTGGGATAGAAGGGTAAGCAGAGTCAGGCCGTGAGTGTGTGAATGAACCAGTCCTGAGGGGTTTTCCCAGTGGAGAGTGGTAGTAGGGGCGGTGTAGTAATAATGGCCCACCACGCAGGTATCACTGGGATACTTGCCGAGTCCTGCTGTTACCATGCAGCATCCCGTCTTTGTGGAAAATGGCTTTGTCTGCGTTTTCCAGAGTTTGAAAATCTGAGGCTTAGAGAGTTCAGAGCCTGCCTGAGGTCACACAGCCCGGACAGGGACCCTGGGTGTTTGAGCCCACCCGTTTCGTTGGAGGACTGCAGCCTTGTGCCCTTGCCTCCATCTGAGGCCCTGCAGGGGTGCTGGGGCTCTACCCTGGGGTTCAGGTAGCATATGGTCTTCCCAGACAATCTCAGGACATTCGAGCACATGGCACTTTAGACATATCTAACCTCATCAAAGTAGTGGGAAACTGAGGGAGGCCCAGACAGCTAGAGGGGCATAGCTCAATCGGCACAGCCAGCTGGTGGCAAGAGGCAGCCTTCTAGCCTTTTCTTTTTCTATTCTTTGCCCAACCAAGGGAGCTACTGCCCTGCCAGGCTTTCAGCCGGAGGGGAAGACTGGTCATCTGTGAAGTTGTGAGACAATATTACTGTAATTCATAGGGAAAAAGAAGAAAGTGTCATAAAGACAGGTCTGGCCTGTGCCTTTCAAGCAGTGAGTCACGACGTCTCTGCCCTCTGCTCTGCCGGGGGGCTGGGCCTAGCTGCTGGTGGCACTAGGCCCTCGGCCCAGCCCCGCCTTCCCCCTGCCCCGGGACTTTTTACAGGTAGTGGCCAGGAGATGCAATGTGAGTCACTGAGGTGCTTCTGCTGTTTGGACGTTGAGCACCTACCAAAGCCCTTCTGGGCTGAGCATCACAGGATGGCCCCGTGAGTCTCGAAGTAGCCCCAGGAAGAGCCTGGGGACCCCAGGGGCACAAGGCTTTGGGGCTGGCTGACCTGGTCCCTGAGTGACTCTGCTGCCCTATGGGGTCTGGCCCCTGGGGGCACTGGTGGGCAGCAGTTCCTGTTGCTGAGAGAGGCAGTGAGGACAGGCACTGGTCCCTTGTCCCAGCTGGGCGTCCCCACTCCAGCAGGGCTCTGCAGCCTCCTGTGCTGCTGTGGTCACCACTCCCCTTGCCCTGCTTCCCCCCACTGGATGCTCCAGCCTCTCTCGTCTGCTCCTCTTATTTCCCCAGTGGCCTGGCCCAAGGGCTCTGCATTTCTCTGAAAATGTCCCTGGAGCCCAGCTCTGCCCCCAGGTCCAGTGCCTCTGGCTGGACTCCCTGCTGCTGGACTTCAAGGTCCCCAGCCCTCCTTTCCTCCAGCCCTCCCTGCCTCTTCTGGCTTCCAGGCTGCTGGCTTCTCATACTCATCCCCAGCCCAACCTGGGACCAGTGGGACAGGAAGGGCCTGCCTGAGCCAGAAGGCTGCCATCCCCACCCACCTCAAATGTCTCCCCCACCCATCTACCACCATGCCTGGGATCCCACCATGCGGGGGTCACCCTGACCTTCAAACTTGCCTCAAGCCTTCAGTGACTCAGTGGAGCCCATGGTCTGGGCTGGGGCGCTGGGGTCAGGACAGCACCTGTACCTACCTCACCTCTGCTCCCGCTGTTTCCCAGACAGACAGCTAAAGGACTCAGTATGCAGAGACTCCAGGCGTATGCTCGGTCTATATTTTCTCTCCCAGCCCCCCCTCCCAGGGTCTGGCTTAGAGTGGGGCACACAGAGGGTGCCCTGTGGCGCAGCCCAGGCTTGGGGTCAGCATTTAGGAGAGGCTACTAGATGTCTGAGCTTTATACCTGTTACCTGTGACATGGTGTGATACTATTGCCTTGGGCTGTACTACAGCTGCAGGCCATGGTGTCCCTGCAGCCTCTTGCACTGTGGCCGGGCTCCTGACTCACCTGGAGCTCAGGCCAGCCCAGCATCACGCCTGCCCAGGCCCGCTGCAAGGCCGGGTGGGAACTACCACTGCAGATGCCCCAGGGACTGGTAGGCCATCACAACTTGGAGAATCCTGCAGCTGCCTAGAGCTCCCTTGAGGACCAACAGCAAGGATAGGAATGGGGGCAGGAGGTCACAGGTGGCCACCAAGCCATGAAAACTGCTGAGGGCTTAAGAAAGTGTGGCTTTGCAGGCAAGAAGTAGAAACCAACACCGTTCTGTGGGGAGAGGCCCTGGGAGCGCCCCCAGCCCTGTTTCTAGGCTTTCAATGGGAGCAAGTGACAAGTTATGGGGTGGGCTTTGAAATATCTGCTGATGGTGGTTGGCTGTAGATGAGGCATGGGGTGTGGGCATGGCGGCTGTGGGGGCTCTGTGTCGTGTGGGGACTGTGGGCGGACAGTCACACGTGTGTGAGACTGTGCGTGTGTGAGGTGGGCATTGCTGCTCATGGGCGTGGCCAGGGTATCGTGGGTGGGCGAGGGTTGGTGATGCACTGTTTTGTGATTGTAGGTGTTACTGTATATGCTGAGCCGTGTGGGGCTTGAGACTGTGATTGTGGGCGTGTGTGGTTGGCTGTGAGTTTGTAGTGTGTGGTTGGCTGGCCTTGAGGTTGTGAGGCTGTGTGGGTGAGTGTGTGAGACTGTGTGTGGGGTTTGAGACTGTGATTGTAGGGGTGTGGTTGCATGGTTGGCTATGTGCATGTCTTGCCATTTTTGTTTTCTTCCTTATGGAGAGGTGATGCACCTAACCAGTTATGTGCGTTGTGACTGGGGTAGTTGTCATCTTGCAGTTAGAATCTGTGATCACCCTCATACCCAGCAGATGCTGAGCAGGTCTGGCGCAGACACTATTTCTGTGGTCTGTGAAACCTTGGTATGGTTTCACAGCCCGTGATGCTCTGCTCTGGCTACACAGTATGCTAGGGGTCACCTCAAAGCCAGAGCACTTTAAAGGGAGAAAGGTACCATCTGATCAGTCATTCAGTCACTCAACAAACATTCCCACAGTGCCTCCTGTTATGTGCAGGGGTTCATCCCTCATCTCAGTGTAGTCCTCACAACAACCTGGAGGTGAGGGGAGCAGGTATCATTATCCCTGTTGTGTAGATGAGAAAACAAAGGCTGAGAGCAAGGCAGCCATTCACTGAAAGTTGCCCACCTCTAGGACTTGTCTCAGCCAGCTGTTTCCAGAGTCACTCACAGTCCCTGGGCTGCCCAGGAGGAGGGATGAGGGGAGGAGCAACTGTTCTGGGGTCTGCCTGGAGGAGAGGGGAGGCTGGGGTCTAGGGGAGGGCCTGCTCCCCAACTCCTGCCCTGGCTCTGGCCTGAGGCATCAGTGGCAACTATGCACTGAGGTGTTCTTCTCTGTGACTGAGGGGAAA
The DNA here is from genome assembly GCF_001698545.2 of Rhinopithecus bieti. Taxonomy (NCBI): domain Eukaryota; kingdom Metazoa; phylum Chordata; class Mammalia; order Primates; family Cercopithecidae; genus Rhinopithecus; species Rhinopithecus bieti. The sequence goes on from NW_016810434.1 coordinate 1,443,104, forward strand.
CCAAACACCCAGCCATCCACGCACCATCTCTGGCCAGGTGGGTGAGATGGCTGCTGCGCCCAGGATTCAGGGGAAGGGGTTGAACAGTTGTCACTTTGACTAGTCACTGGGCTACGGGTCGGCCTACCTGGCTTTGCGATCGCAGCCTGGCCCAGCCTCTCAGAGTCGTCCTCTGTAAAATGGAGCAATGACAGTGCCTACCTTAAGGGGGTGGTGAGCATTCACCTGGTTAGAAGGGCCATGCGCTTGAGTTGTTTTGCTGTTTTCCGGCACATTCTCTGTGTCAGGAATAGTGCTGGGTGCCCAGCCAGAGCCCTGCCCTTCCTCTGAGAGGCCCTCTTTCGTTCTCGGTTGTTCATTCAATGAATATTCACAGAGGTGTGGTGATGATGATGTTGACTACCATTTATTGTTTACTGCGGTTTGCAACAGCTTTGTAGTTAATCTTTATAATCTCCCTCTTGGGCAGGTGAGATGTGCCCATTTTACTGATGAGGAAGTTGAGGCTCGGGGAAGTTGAGTATCTTGCTTGAGGCCTTATAGCTATTCAAGGGGAAGACCCAGGCCTGGCTCTTCTTGAGCTCACAACCCAGTTTTGAGGCCACTGGGAAAGTCACGTACCCAGGGTGGAACCACCCCAGGCCCTAGGGAGCAGGCCCTCCAGACACTGCCTTTTCTCCCTTCAATGTTTCCAAGAGACCTGTGGGTCCCTGAGCCCTGGGGGACTTGAGTAGGAGAGAGAGCTGCTGTCATGGCAGAGGGGACCTGGGAGCTGCTGGGGTTGCCCTGGGGGGGCCTTTCAGAGCCCCTCAGCTGCCCCGCAGCTCTCCTCCTGCCCCATGCCCACAGGGAGCCCTGAGGGTCTAGCTACCTTCAGAATCAGGTGTGCACACACCTGCAGGTCCCACCAGGTGAGAATGGCCATTCTGTCAGCAGGAATAGGGATGTGTCTGAGGTCATGGCAGACCTGCAGAGAATCTGATGAGGGTGAGGACCCTCTGAGTGTCTGAGAAAGTGCACACTGACCACATTTTCAAGTGAGATTTCAGGGCAGGGTTTTTTGGACTACGTGGGCTACATAACCGTGTGTGGGGAGGGGTAGGGGAGTGGGTCAGAGAGAGACATTTTGGAATGACCCAACTACTCCCTCCCAGGGAGGAGCTTCTCGTGACCTTCTCTCCTGTGGGGGAGGGGCTGCTAGGGTGGGGACAGCAGTCTTTGCTCAGGATGCAGAGGCAGATGGGCAGCTGGACGTGCCAGGCTGCCTGTGCCTCTCCTCCTGTGCAGAGCAGGCTCTTTTTCCGCTCTCTTTTCTTCTCCTGGCGTCTCACCTCCCTCTTTCCTTGTGCCTTCCACCCCACCTCTGCTCCCGGGGTCTGCTCGGTCCAGCCCCAGGGACAGGGGTGAGGGATGGGGTGGGGTGGGTTTCCTGGTGCCAGTTCCAGCCCTTGCCCAGGGGGCTGGATTTGCCATGCTCAGCCCCACCCCACCTCTTTCTTTGGGGTCTGTGGGTGGAGCACAAGTCAGGCCCCAGGGTCGCCAGGGGCTGGGGTCAGGCAGGGGAGGAAGACTCTTCCTGGCCACCCTGGGCACCTGCGTGTGTGTGTGTGTGTGTGTGTGTGTGTGTCGGTGGGTGTGTGGATCTGGAGGATTCTCCCAGGCAGCTCTGGGTCTCATGGAAAAAGCTCTGGCTCTTGCTGAGCTCACAACCCAGTTTGGAGGCCACTGGGAAAGTCACGTACCCAGCGGGGAACCACCCCAGGCCCTGAGGAGAGCATTGTGAGCTTGTCCAGCCTTTGATGGGTTTTCTGGGTGTCCTCTCATTCCTCACAGGAACGCTAGAAGGGAGGTAAGTTAGAACTATCATCCACGTTTGCATGAGAAGCTCCTGGCTGTGACTCTCCTGGCAGGGCCGCAGAACTTAGCCCCGCTCTGCGACAGCTCTCTCTGCCTGGGAGGGGCCCTGAGTGGCCCTTGTTCTTCCAGGGAGGGGTTTCAGTGACCCTCTCAGCACAAACAGGCTGACCCCCAGCCCTCAACTGATGGCCCAAAGTTGTAGAAACTGGTTCCTTTGGGAACCTTACTCCTTTACCTGCTGTATTTGCTTTACTCCTGGGAAGGGTGACACCTCAGACGCATTTTAGGCAAGTCATGCCTATTCGAATGGCTGGGAATGGGAGCGTGGAAGGGGCACGGCCCAGGTCCTGCTGTTGGCTGGCACTGCAGCTGGGTGATCGCAGAAGATCCTTTTCTAAAACATGCCTGTGGCATTCTCCTGCCCCTTCCAGGTCATGCTCTCAGGGACCCTGTCCCTCTCATCCATGTGCCCAGGATGAAGGAGTCTGATGTCCCGTGGGCTGCCCAGGGCCCCTGTCCCTACTTACCTCCCCGCTTGGAGCTGGTGGGTCCCTCCTCCTGAAGACCAGGCTTGGGCATCGGGTCCCACCCACAGCTCACCACCCTCCACCTCTGCACCTTCCAAATGCCCTTCCTTTCCCTGAACTCCTTTCCCCCACCTTTGCTTGGCTGATTGTGATTTATCCTTCAGGGATCTGGGCTAGAAGCCCTGACTCCCACAGCTCGTGGAACCCCTCTACTGTCTCGCCTGCAAGATCACTCGCGGTGTGCGCACCCGCCTCCCCTGAGAGTCTACAGGCCTGGATTTTAGGGGAGCTGGAGTCTGTGTTGCTCACCACACCAGTCTCCTGAGGCTGGGGCAGATGAAGTGGTCAATACAAATTTCAAAAATTTGTTTCTGCTTTTATAGTTTTAAAGTCTTAGATCTTTTTGTATTATTTTCGATGTGGGGCTGGGGCGGGACACGTGCAGATTTGTTCCATGGGCGTTTGCAGGTAGTGAGTATGGTCACCAATAGGCAGTTTTTCAGCCCACTCCCCAGCACCGCCCCCCTCTCCCCACGCTGGTCGTCCTCAGTGTGTGTTGTTCTGTGTTTATTCCATGTCAGTACACACTTGTTCAGTGAACGAAGGCACAGCCATCTCAGGGTGAGAAGTTAACACCACTCACCCATTTTCCTGCTGGAGCAACTGAGGCTGAGGGGGTCAGCAGGACCCAGGGAGAGGCTCAGCCCTGGCTAAGACCAAAGCCAGCACTCTTGACTATGCCTTTGCTATTTTTCTTGCTTTTAGGAGCACCTCATGCCCCACAGTTGATTCATGTAATAGCATTTTCAAAAGCCTATAATTTGCGCCAGCGTTTGGGCTTCATGGTGAAGCTCAGCCTCATCCATGCCGCAGGCAAAGGCAATGCCAATCCAAACGGGTGGCAAGCTGGGCCCGGGCGCCTTCCCGTTTCCTCCCTGCACCCCAAGGAAGGCAGCCTTTCCCGCTGGCGTCTTCCACCCTCAGGAGAGTGTGGTTTGTCACCCGAGGGTGTCTCATAAAAGCTCAGCTTAATTAATCAATCGCCGAGTGATGCATTGGTTAATGCGGGGCCCCACTCCCCCATGAATGATGGGCGCATTAATGAGTGCCAATTATTACGGCATTAATAATTAATCTCCAACGGTGCCGGAGAAGGAGTGGAAAGTACACAAGCCTCGAGTCAGCTCCACGAGCCAGCCTGCCACCCCGTGCTGCTCACCACCTTGCCCAGAGCATCTGAGCGGGGCCTCTTTGCTACTGCAGTGTGAAAAAGCAAGCACCTTGGACTGGGTGTCCAGAGCCTGGACTCTGGTTAGGAGCAACGCTGTAATCTCCATGGGGGCAGGGGTTAGGCCTGCTTGTGCACTGCTCTATGCCAGCACTGGGATCAGTAGCTGGCACACAGCAGGTGAGCAAGAGATGCTTGCTGGTGGCTTGCTGTACCCAGGCCCTGCCCCTCAGTGGCTGTGTGATCTCAGGCAAGTTTTTCACCCTCTCTAGCCTATAGTTTTCTCGTTTGAAAAGTGAGTGGGTTGGACTAGATGGTTATTTGTTCATTCATTTCTCTAGTAGGCGCAGAGTCTGTTCCCCACACAGAAGCCAGCATCCTTTTCCTTCTGAAGCCCACAAGGATTTGTGCTGCGGCTGCTGGTCGTTCCCGTAGGAGAGGCCGGGTTTCTGCAGGCCTAGGAGGGCATTAGAAGTGGCCAGTTGTCCTGAGCTGGCATCATGTCAACTTCAGGTTCCAGACGAGAACTCGGTGTGCTCACTGGCCTGCACCTACAGGATTATGCTGTGGGCCTTGGTGGCCGGAGTGGTGACTCCAGCCATGGTGGCGGGACAGTGTTGTCTTGCACACAGCATTTCCCCTCTTCCGAGCTCCAGTCCAGGATGGTCCCTCACTGCCCAGGGCCTGGCACCTGTCCTGAGTAGGTGGGGGTGGTGGCTGGCACAGCGAGTATTGGAAAGGGTGGTGGTCTCCCCACCAGGGGGGCTCTTCTGGGTAAAAGTCTAAAAAGAAAGCTTCTGTCCTGTCATTCATGAGTTGTGGGAAGGCAGATACTTCAAGCTTTAGTGGTTTTGGGGGTGGGGTGAAAGTGGAAGACCTTTCACAGGCTGGTTAGATCTGAGAACTATGGAGAAGCCCATCTCGCCTCTTTTCTCCAGGTGGAGAAACTGAGGTCCAGAGAGAGGACTTGCCTGAGGGCCCACAGCTAACGGGCACAGGACTACGGGGCCCCTCCTAAGCAGAGGCGGAACCCCCAGGTGTCATCCTCACCTGGTGTGTGGTCCACACGAGTGTGAACTTGGCTCTAGGGGATGACAGGTGGTCACCAGGAGGGCTTCCTGGAGGAAACAGGCCTCTGCTGGATGACCTTCAGGCACCTTCCTGCAGGGCCTGTCCTGGGCCCAGGCTCCCTGCTCCTGGGCCTGCTCTGTGGCTTCCCAAGTGGGTTCACAGGCTAGGGGCTGAGAGCCGGTCTGCCCGTGAACCAGGCATGGCTCTCCCGGCCCCACCCTGTCCTAGCAGTGTGCCTTAAGGCTAGTGACTTAACTTTTCTGTGCCTGAGTTCCCTCATCATACAATGGGGCTAAAAATAGTATTCACCTCCTGGGCTTGTTGTTCAGATTAAATGAGTTAATAATACCAACAGCTACTACTGAGTCAGTGCTCATCATGTGCCAAGAATCTTTCTAAGCCCTTTATGTGTTTTAATCCACCTGACCCACACAGCTCTGGGAGCTACTGGCATTTCTGTTCCACAGATGAAGAAACTCAGGTGCACACACAGCAAGCTACTTGCCCAAGGTCACACAGCATGGCAGGGAAGGGCTAGAATTAAATCCCCTGCATCCTGGGTCATGCGCTCTGAGTTCCCAGCCCTGGTCTTTGGGGCCTGCACCCTGCTGACCTTGTGAGGTGGGCTCGCCCCAGGGAGGAGGGTGTACCCTCTCTCTCCTCCCGCCTGTCCTCTCAGGGTCACCAGAGTGGCTGTGACCCTCCTTCCAGGACAAAGCTGAGACAGGGCTCCGGAGTTGCTTTAGGAAATAGTGAAGCAAGCCGACAGCACTGATTCCTCCAGAGTTCATGTCATCTTATTCCCTATCTTTGGCCCCAGTCCTTCTACATCAGCAGGTGCCTGTGGATTCTGTCTGCCGACACCGGAGCTGCAGAGCCAGACACAGATTGGTGAGCAGTGCTTATGCATTGATGGCACTCAGGTTCCATCGTGGAACCGGGTCGCCTGAGGATGCCTGACCCCGTGGAGGCAATCAGGCTGCAGAGAGCTCGGGGAACGCCTGTCCCACGAGCTGCTCAGGGCCCTATGCTTTCACAGTGTCACTGCCGTTGATTCTAGAACAGGGTTTGCGGGCCAAGTCCACAAGCTAAGAATAGTATTTTACATTTTTAAATGGTTAAAAACAAATCAAAAGAAGAAGAACATTACATGACGTGAAGATGATATGACATTCAAACCCAAAGCCTTTAAATACACTTTTATTGGGATACAGTGACCTCATTCATTTATACATTAGTTAGGACAGAGACCCATATGGCCTGCAAAGCCTAAATATTTACTGGCTGACCCTTTACAGAGAAAGTTTGTTGGTCACTGATCCAGAGGCTTTGTTGGCTGGCAGACGTCCCAGCAGGCCACCACAGCTCCCCCTCCATCCTCCTCCTGGGAATCTCTTCTGGGTGGCCATGCTGCCTTCATGACCCTCCTCAGCTGGTGGGTTCACCTGTGGCCCTGACCAAGACCATCACAGTTGCCTGAACATCAAAATGCACTATCAGTGAGTCTGTTGAAGACATTTAGAGAGTGAGGACCTGGAAGGCTGAGGGTGGCACTCTGTGATTCTTCAGAGCCCTTCTCATGCCCAGCACAGGGCAGGGCTAAATAAATAAGGGAAACAGATTGGCATTAAGACCAGCACTACCACCTCACACCCCTTAGGTTGGCTACTGTCAAAAACATAGACAGTAACAACCATTGGTGAGGACGTGGAGAAATTGGAGCCCTCCTGCATTGCTGGTGGGAGTGCAAAATGGTACAGTCCTTGTGGAAAACAGTATGGAAGTTCCTCAAACAATTAAAAATGGAATTACTATATGATCCGGCAATTTCACTTCTAGGTATATATATCCCCCCAAAATTGAAAGAAGAGTCTTGGAGAGGTATCTATACACTGGTATGCATAGCTGCGTTCTTCACAGTAGCCAAAAGGTAAAAGCAACATCTTTGAACATAGTGGAAATAGTGAAGCAATTTCCACTGTGAAGCAACAGTGTCCCTCAGCAGGTGAACGAATAAACAAACGTGGCACCTCCATACAACGGAATAGGATTCCACGTTCAAGTGGAAGGCCTTCTGGCACCTGCTACCACATGCGTGACCCCTGAGGACATTACATTGAGTGAAACAAGCCAGTCACAAAAAGACAAACTGCATGATTACGCTTGTGTAAGGAAGTCAATATGGAGTAGTGAAATTCACAGAGATGCAAAGTAGAATGACGGTTGCCGGGGGTGCGGGCAGGGGAATGTGGAGTTCATTTTAATGGTACAGAATTTCAGTTTTGGGAAGATGAAAAAGTTCTGAAGCGAGACGATGGTGATGGTTGCACAACGATGTAAATGTATTTAATGCAACTGAAGAAATACACTCAGAAATGGTTAAGATGGTAAATTTTATGTTAGGTATGCTTTAGCACAATTAAAAATTTTAAAAACACCATAAAACTGAGCAGCAGAAGTGCCTTCCCCTGCGGGCAGCGCTGTCTCCAGCCTCGCTCGTAGCCGCCATCCGTGTCCCCTAGTCCCACAGCCCTCACTCGCTCTCCAGGGCGGGGTCTTCAGAACTCCCTCACCTTCCCCAGCCCGTAAGGTTCCTCTGTGAGTGAGTGGGTGTGTGTGGCCTGCTCCCTCAGATGCCAGGCACCTGGGGCAGAGCCAGAGGCAGGTGTCACAACCACCCCAGGAACCTTTAAAAGGGTGCCCAGGAGGGTCCCTGAGAGATCAGGCTGCCTCAGGAGCTTCCCCGGAAAAGGTCGACATGCTCAGCTATGATGTTAGACCCTGGCCTAAGGCTGGGCCACCTCAAAGAGAGGTCTAGCCAGCTCACCTGCTTGGATACAGTCCTCGGGACTCAGAGACTCACGTGGGCCACATCGAGAATGTTTTCCTTACAGGTTTCCCTTACAGGTCCTTTCCCTTACAGGTCCTTTCGCTTATAGGTCCACAGTGAGTGTGAAACAGGGCTTTGAGCATGTTCTCTTGGTCAGGCATGGAACAGGCACTCTCTCATTTCATTCTTACACAGCTGTTCAGTGAGACCTGGGCACCACGCGTGCCTGCCCAGCCTTGGATTGCCGCCAGGCTTCAGACCGAGGGGCTTGGGAGGATCTGGAAAGGTCTGGAACCTGGGGCCTTGCCAAGTGGGGCTCTGAGACCCAAGGGCTGAGGTGGGGGTCAGGAGGGCACCAGGGCCTGCCAGGAATGCTTGACTTCTGTCCCTAAATGTTTTTCTGAGATTGCCCTGCTTGGGCCTTGCATGTAGGCCCTTTGTAACTGACGGGTAGAACCTGGAGGAGAGGGTAGTGCCCAGGCCAGAGCTGGTAGCTGCAGAAACATCAGTGGACACACATGGCAGGGGTGAGCAGGTGAGCCGGAAATAGGACGAGAACCGTGGTCCTCTCAGGGACTGGTGCCTGAGGGGTCCTGTGTGCTAGACAAAGCATGACACGTGTCTGAAACATCTTCCATCACATGTTCACAGTTCTTTGTAGGGGGCCCAAGAGGCTATTGTGGGAGCCCAGCAGCCTGGGGGTGGGGGTATCTGAGAGGTCTTCCTGGAAGAGGTGGTCCCTGAGCAAAATCTTGCAGGACAGATGGGAGTTGGTCAGAAAAGAAGGGCAGAGGGAAAGGTATTTTTGGAAGTGGATACAGCAGTGGCAAAGGCCCAGAGCAGGCGGCCTTGACCTGTAGTGCCCCCTACTCCCCAAGCCAGGCCTTTGGGAGGTGCCTGTGCTGCCCGCCTCTCATACCCGCTTCACTCTGGGAGGTGCCCGTGCTGCCCCTGCCTCTCATACCCGCTTCATGACACATGCCCTCCTCCCACTCTCCCGCCTCAAGGCCTTGGGAAGTGTCCGAAACCTCATCTGCAAAGCCCTTTAGCAGATGAATTGATATATGAGCCTCTGTTTAAAGGGACACTCACATTTTCATTTTTTAAAAAGAATATCATTCATTGGTGGCTTCATTATCATGATTGTAAGGCATATCCACGGAGAGAGTTAGGACAATCCAGGAAAGTAAAAGGAAACAAAAAATCACCCATAATGCCAGCAACTATAAGGTGCCCACAGTTAACATGTTGGTGCGTTTGCACACATGTGGTTCTGCCGTACATGACTGTGTGTGCACTGCTATACTTGTTTTCTCCAGATCATATTACAGTATGAACGCTGCCCCCATGCCATCATTCTTCAAAAACAGCATTTTGGTGGCTGCCTTTTAATTTAGGACCCTTTCTCCTTACTGTTGGATGTTTAGGATATTTCCAGTTTTTGTCCTTGATAAATAACGTTGCAGTGAACATCTTTGTCAATCGCATTGTTGATGGGTGTGCTTGCTGACCGCCAGGAATGGTACTATAATGGCGAGGAGAGGTGCCTGGGCAAGCAGGCTGGAGATTTTCAAGCCTGACTGTGACACAGAGCCCCTAGGCGTCTCGCTGAAGCAGATTAAGGCTTTGTGGGTCTGGGTGGGGCTGGAGAGAACATTTCTGACAAGCTCCCAGGGGAAGCAGATGCTGGGAGAACCATACTGTGAGTAGTGTGATCTCTCTGAAAAGTCTTCCCTAAGGTGACCACCAACCAGGGCACGGGCTCTGAGGAGTGACTTGCTGGTCAGGACTTCTCTGCCCCAGGCACTTGGAAAGTGCAAGCCATTGGGGCTTACCTGAGGGCACCAGGCAGTTTGCAGCCAGTGGTCTCCGCCCTGACCCCCACAATGGCTCTCTCAGGGCTGCGTGGAGGTCCCTGACTCTCAGTCGTCCTTGGGGGCCCCTGAGACTTCTGTGTGGCCAGCCTCACTCTGGCTTCAAGCCGTGGTCTACAACACTCTGAGGTTGGCCAGCCAGCGTCACTCTTCTCCAACCCCTTGGTCCCCCCTGTGCCTCTGTACGGCCTGTTGTGTGGCTGCCAGGGACTACGGGAACTCCTTCCTCAGATAAGCGTTGCTCTTCCATGACCGAGGTGCCTCTTTTTTCCCATCTGCAAAGTGGGCTAATAATAGCTCCCATGCCACAGGAACAGTATAGAGATTGACAAGGCGATCTGAGGATGGCGGGTGGCCCGTGGCAGCACTCAGCACGGTGGACTCTTATTGTCATGAGCAGTGAGCAGGTGGCCAAGGGGACTGGGACAGGCAGAGCTGACTCCAGTGCTGGCTTCCCATTTGTGACTTCGTGTCTGTGTTCATCTGTGAGACCCTCTGTTCATTCCACAGCTCCTTACTGAGTGTCTACAAGGTGTCCGTTCTGTGGTAGGGACCGGGGCCATAGTGGCTGATGAAGCAGACATGGTTCCTGTTCTTACAGAGCTCATTATCTAGCGAGAGTGACAGATATGGACAAGTACATTGATGCTGCAGTCAGGGAGGCCTGCTTCAGACGGTGTAGTGGGGAACGCCGAGCTTCAGAAGGGACAATTCAGCTGAGTGCTAAAGAAGGGGCTGATTATAGAAGCGCTGTGTCAGGGTGGGCTGAGTCAGGCATTCCAGACAGAGGGGATGGCGTGTGCAAAGGCCCTGAGGTAGAAAGGGCTTCTCTAGTGGAGAAGCTGCAGAAGCCCAGTGGAGTCAAGCTGGGGTGATCCAGGAGAGGACATCATCATCAGAGGTCACAGGAGCAGCGGCCATTGTGGGGAGGAGCACTGAGGGGACTTTGGCAAGGGCGTGGGGATCTGGCTTATTCTTTCAAGGGATCCCCTGGCTGCTGTGTAGGGAATGGACCTTGACACAGGGGAGAGAGGGGCAGTGAGCCCAGCCAGAGGCTCCTGCAATGTCCAGGTGGTGTGAAGGTATGCAGGCTCAGGGCCACATAGCTGCAGGCCCTGCTGTGGACGGGAGACAGGGAGGTCCAAGCAGGAGGCTGACCAGGGTCTCTGGGGCAGGCCAGGACTGAATGGCTAATCTCCAAGGGCTGAATGTGGGAGGCCGTGTTGCTGCCCTCCAGGGTGACATGTGGGACCTGCCTGCACAGCCCTGACCCCTCCCTGCCCAGGCCGCCCTGGAGCCATGCCACAGAATCAGCTGGGGCTCTTTGTCTTTGCTGCCCTAGGCCTCTTGTCCTTGGGGCTGGGAGATGGGGGACAGTCTCCATTAGGTCATGAAGTGGGCTCACAGGCCTTGTCCCATTGCTTCCTCCCCATGGCCTCGTTTCTCATGAAAGAGGATACAGAGCCATCTATGGGCCAGAACTCCAGGGCACCCGCGGGGCTGGTTCCCATGACTGGAGGCTGGCATGTGTGCGTGTACATGCCTGTGTGTGTATGTGTGTGCATGTGTATGTGTGTGTGTGTGTGTGTGTGTGTGTGTAGGAGGATGCTCTGGGGGATGCTGCATGGGGTGGGGCAAGCTGCATGCTGGGAGTGAGCTGGTAAAGCTCATCCTTCCCAGATGAGGGCCTCACAGGCATCAGCACAGCCTCCAAACTCACACAATGATGAAAGCGATGGGATTTCCCATGCTCAGGGTATGGTTAAGGGGCTGAGGTCTGCTTGCCAGCAGCCTGGGTCTCAAGGGAATGGGATGGGCGTGGGGAGCCATGAGTTAGTGAAGTGGGGAATTTGTAGAAACTGTGCATGGTGGTCGGGGGAAGGTTCTAGATGCAAACAGGCTGGGAAACTGGCAGTTCCAGCCAAGTGTCCCGAATGTCTGAAGGGCAGGGAGTCCCCATGCCCTACCTGAGCAAATGGGCCCAGTCCCATGGGTTGCCTGGGGAGTGGTGTTCTCCGAGCCGCTGTCCTGCATCCTGTGGGCTGCCAGGCAAGAATGTCGGCAGGTGGTGATGGGTGGGGAGGGAGATGGCTGTCAAGAGGAGGTCCACCGAGCTGGCTCCCAGATTCTCAGAAGGCTTTGCAAATGCCCCTGTTCCTGGGATCACATCACTGAAGTCTCAGGAGGTATGCAAGGGCCGAATCTTACTCTAACCTTTTCACTGGCTGGTGGTGAAAGGAGGCCCAGAGACACTGCTTACTTCCCCAAGGTCACACAGTGACTAGGAGACAAGCAAGAGTAAACTCAGCCAACAAATGCAAGGACACTCAATAAACCAGGGGCCTCTGGAATCTCTCCTCCCTCCTTCCCTCCCTCCCTCTCTTCCTTCCTCTCTCCTTCCTTCCTTGTCACTCAAGAAAAATTTATTTGAATATCACCCAAGGCCGGCTGTGCCCTCAGAAATTCCTAGCCCGTGATAGTCTCTTCCTGGGGGTGGGGGCCCTCCACCCTCAGAAGGGCTTATGGGTTAACTGTTGCAATGAGCTATTTCCAAGGTAGGAAAAGAGAAACTAGATCATGGAGCCCTGGGGAAGGGCTGTGGCTGGCACAGAAAATGGCGGATCCCATCAGCAGGCAGGCGGGGCCAGGGGCTCCTCCCCACGGCTGGGATTGGGGGCTGGTCCTGGGGGGTTTGTCGGGTCCCAGGGACAGGAGCAGGGCTTGTCCTTAGAACCTAATTCCTGAGCGTGTGAGCTCAGACAGGTCCTGCGTGGGACCCAAGGCATCTGCGGTCTGAGGACCATGCACTCCAGCTTTGATGTTTTGTCTGTCTGTCTGTGTGTGTGTCTGTCTGTCAGGCTGCGTGTCTGCCTTACTCATCTGGGCCCTGAGTCACCTCATATCAAAATGCTGCCCTATTCCTAGAACAGAGCTGGGCATCAGGGGGTGGGCCTGAGTCATTTCTGCTGTGTGGACCTGCCTGCACTGTGAACCCAGCAGGCACCGAAGGCCTGAATGGTGCAGCCCTGTGGCCACCTAGAAGCCTGAAGGGATTCAGGGTCTGTTTCAGCCTCAAAAGAGGCTTAGATAAGGTCCCCGAGGGCTTTAGGGTGAGGGAGGAGTCAGGGAGGAACAGCCAGGGTGGACACTCGGGAGGAGAACCCATGCCAGGCAGTGGCTGGGTGAGGGGAAGAGGGAGAAGGGTGGAGGGAGGCCGGAGGGGTGACCAAGGGGATGAGTTTAGTGTTGGAGTGTGAGAACCCAGCATGGCTTTTAAAGGTGTGGACCCCAGCGCCGGCTGCCTGGGTTTCAATCCCATCTCCTCCATTTCCCAGGCTGTGTGTTTTTGGGCAAATGACTCCCCCTCTTTTAGTCTCAGTTTCCTTATCTGTGAAATGGGATAAAAGTAGCAGTGTTGGCCCCATCAGGTTGTGGTGAGAATTCAATGAGATAATACATATAAAGGACTTGGTGCATAATAAATGCCCAATAAATGTTAGCAAACTTCACCATCACCATCATCATAGTCATGTCTCCATCATTGTCATTGTCCTTGTCATTGTGATCAGGAGAGATGGAAATGGGCCTGGCACCCAGACACTCAGGAGAGAGGTCCTGGATGGAAGGAGGGAATTGGAAGTTTTCTGCACGCTGGGAGCATATAGGCGGGAGTGCAGGCGAGGAGTGCGGAAAACTTACAACTTCCTTCCCTACTCCTCCCCCTGAAGCCCTCAGGGCCCTGAGGTCACCCGGGGTGACTGTGTGCAGAGGAGCAGGAGCAGGGACTGAGGAAGGGACTCCCCAGAAGGTGAACATGTAAGGGTCCGGTGGATTGATAGGAGGCCAGAAAGGGTGGTGTACAACTGAGAAGTCTCGTGCCCACCTCCCCAGCCCCAGTGCCAGGCTTTACGAGTCCACAGCTGCTTTGTTTTTCAATTACAACAGGGAAATTGAAATATAATTCACATCCCATCCAATTCACTTATCTAAGTGTACAATTCAGTGGTTTTGAATATATTCAGAGTTGTGCAATCATCACCACAATTTCAGAACATTTTTGTCACCCACGTTCCCCAGCAGCCACTCCCTTCTCCCGACCCCCCAGCAACCTCCACACCCCCAGGCAACCACTCACTTTCTGTCTCTTCTGGACATTTTATGAAAATGCAATCATACAATGTGTGGCCTTTCGTGTCTGGCTTCTTTCACTTGGCATGGCATTTTCAAGGTTCATCCACGTTGCAGCAGGTATTAGGCCTTCGTTTCTTTTTATAGCTAAATCATATTCCCTTGTGTGGATAGATCATGTTTTGTGTATCCACTCATTCATTGCTGGGCATTTAGGTTGTTTCTACTTTTTTTTTTTTTTGCTGTTTTGAAGAATGCTGTTGTGAGTATTCATGCCTAAGTTTTTGTGTGAATGTTTGTTTTCCGTTCTTTTGGACACACACCTAAGAGTGGAATTGCCAGGTCATATGGTGACTCTATGTTTAACTTTTTGAGGAGCCACCAAACTGGTTTCCAAAGTGGCTGTACCATTTTACATCTCCACCAGCAAAGCACAAGGATCCCAATTTCTCCACATTGTCTTCAACACACTCATTATAATCTCTGTTTCTGATGACAGTCATCCCAGTGGGTGTGCAGTGGTTCCTTACTGTGTTTTTGATTTGCATTCTCCTGGAGGCTGGCGATGTTGATCATTCCTCCTGTGCTTATTGGCCATTTGTATATTTTCTTTGGAAAAATGTCTATTCAGATCTTTGCCCATTTTTAAATTAGATTATTTGTCTTTTTATTATCAAGATGTAAGAGGTCTTTATATAGTCTGACTACAAGTCCCTTATCAGAGGTATAATTTGCAAATATTTTCTCCCCTTCTGTTTTTTTCCTGCTTTTTTGATAATGTTCTTTGATGCATGAACATTTTAAATTTGTATAAAATCCAATGTGTCTGTTTTCTTTTGTTGCTTGTGCTATTGGTGTCATACCTAAGAACACATTGCCTAATCCAAAGTCATGAATATTTATATGTACGTTTTCTTTTTTCTTTCTTTCTTATTTTTTTTTTTTTGAGATGGAGTCTCGCTCTTGTCACCCAGGCTGGAGTGCAGTGGTGCGATCTCAGCTCACTGCAACCTCTGCCTCACAGGTTCAAGCGATTCTCCTGCCTCAGCCTCCTGAGAGGCATGTACCACCTCGCCCGGCTAATTTTTTGTATTTTTAGTAGAGATGGGGTTTCACGGTGGTAGCCAGGATGGTCTCGATCTCCTGACCTTGTGATCCATCCTCCTTGGCCTCCCAAAGTGCTGGGATTACGGGGGTGAGCCACCGTGCCAGGCCTGTATGTATGTTTTCTTATAAGAGTTTTATAGTTTAGTTCTTACATTTAGGTCTTCAGCCTGATTTTCTTATATTGTGGGAGGAAAGGGTCCAGCATCATTCTTTTGCATGTGGATAGTCACTTGCCCCAGTACCATTTGTTCAAAAGACAATTCTTTCTCCTTTGAATTATCTTGGCATCCTTTAAAAAAATGAGTTCACTGGAAATGCAAAGGTTTATTTCTGAACTTCCAACTTGATTCCATTGCTCTATATGTCTATCCTTGTGCTGGTAACAAACTCTCTTAATTACTGTAGCTTTGTAGTAAGTTTTGAAATCAGGAATTGTGAACCCTCTAATTTTGTTTTGGTTATTCTGGATTCTTTAAATATCTATGTGAATTTTAGGATTAGCCTATTACTTTTTGCAAAGACGCCAGCTGGAATTTTAATGGAGATTCCATTGAATGTGTAGAACAATCTGGGGAGTGTTATCATCTTAACAATATTAAGTCTTCTGATCCATGAACATGGACCAGACAAATTTCTGATCAGACAAAAATTTAGAAATAGAAACAAATTTCTATTTGTTTACTTCATCCTTTGTGTCTTTTAACACATTTTGTAGTTTTCAGGGTATAATTTTGTAATGTTTTGGTTAAATGTGTTCATAAGTATACTTTGATACCATTGTAAATGGAACGTTTTAAAATTTTTTCATATTGTTCATTGCAAGTGCATAGAAATAGAATAGATTTTTGTGTATTGCTTTTGTATTCTACAATCTTGCTGAACTCATTTATTAGTTCTAATAAGTTTTTAGTGGATTCCTTAGAATTTTATATATATAAGGTTATGTCAGCTGCAAATAGAAATAGTTTTACTTTTTCTTTTTCAATATGGATGCCTTTCTTTTAGGCATGCCTAAGTGCCCTGGTCAGAACCTTCAGCACATCCACTGTTGCACAGAAAAGGGACCCATACTCCACGTGTCCACAGATTCTAGAGCTGCCCTGCTCAGCTTCTGGGACCCTCACCCAATTCCCTCCCTTTCGTTGCCGACCTGTATTTGTGCCTCCTCACTTCCCTTGACTCCAGTGCGGTCCTCTGTTTTCCCAGATCCTGTTTCCTCCCACCCCTAAGAACGCCCCTCTTGGTTCAACCCAGCTCTTGCACCCTTCCACCCCAACTGTGCCATTGAGGGCAGCTACTTCCTCCTCACTTCCCCTGGTGGAGGCATGTAGTCATGTTGGAAGGCAGCAGTCCCAGAGCCAGGCAAAGAGTCAAGGCTGTCACAAATTTCAGCAAGAGATGGGCTCCGTGTGGGTCTCGGGCCACCAGAACACACCACTCAGAGGTCCCCAGTGCTGAAAGCAGGAGGCAAGTCCTGAAATCAGTAGGGCAGGAGTGAGACTGCTGCCAACTGGTCCCGATGGTGACCCATGAGGCAGGCAGGGGTGAAGCCTCCACCAGCAGACCGCGCTCCCCGTGTTGGGGAAGCCTAGCCCAGCAGGCTGAGAACCGCACGGGGAAGCTCTGGGGACTCCCCAGGCCAGGAGGGCAGCCAGGAGGTTGGAGATCAGCAAGAGTCCCAGGTTGGAATGAGGCAAATAAGCCCTGAAACTAAATGGGGAGAAATGCGGCGTTGAGCTTTGCAACTTCCAGTTCTCAGGCGAGGCCCGTGCTTTGAGAGAAAGCAGGAGACAGGGAGGTGGCCAAAGGGAGCCAGCCAGGGCTCAGCAAGCACAAACCAAGTGGCCTGACTCGCGTTTGCTTTCTTCGTGGGCCAGCACGGGGACGGCCACAGTGCGGAGGCTGCGAGGTGCTTTAGGCAGGCCATGATGCATTCTCCCAAGGTAGCCCTGTGAACTTGATGAAGAAATGAGGAGGGTGTGGGTGTCAATTTAAAGACGGTGGCTTCCATTTTTTTTTTTTTTTTTTTAAATCAGAGAATTCAGCACTTCCATGTTGACCTGGAGGGAACGCTCCAGGGCCACAGAGCCTGCTCCACAGAGTCTCACCTGGTGTGAAGTAAACATCCTCAAGGCCTCCACCGAGCCTGCACGTCCTGGGTTAAGGAAAGTCACATATGCTTCCTCCCCACAGGACTGTGTTGTGTTTTGTTCTCTGGGAGTGTTTCAGACACATATGCACACATACAGACCCATACAGACATACACACACACAGACATAGACACACAGACACATAGACACACAGACACATAGACACAGACACACAGACACACATGCAGACATACATAGACATACAGACACACAGACACACAGTCATACACACATAGACACACAGACACACACAGACACATACATGCAGACATACATAGACATACAGACATAGACACACAGACACACAGACACACACACTGAAACACACAGACACATACAGTCATACAGACATACACACACACATAGGCACATACATAGACACACAGACACACACAGACACACACATAGAGTTCTGCACGTTTCCTGTGGACACACATTTACAGGTATGAAGGAGGAAAAGAGGTTGCCTCCCCGCAGTGCCTACGGTTCTCTCTGGGGAGGGAGAGCAGAAGGCCTTGGATGGGCTTGATTTCTGAGGGGATCTTAGTCATCTATGCTTAGTTTTTGCTTTTTTCTCTTATAAGGATAATGTATTCATGAATTTACTTGCAGAAAATTAATTGCAATGCAAAAGAATGTTTTTTAAAGAACTAAAACGACTTCCAGGGTCTGGCAGCAGAACCATTACAATAAGACATCAACTCCCACAGTTGGCTTTGGTGATACAGACGTTTCCTGGGACATGGCCCTTGCCAAGCCCATGCCAGAGAGGGCCCCAGAGTGAAATCAACCCCTGGCCTCAGTGCTTCCAGGACACGGGGGAAGCCTGCATGGAAACAGAGACTTTCCCTTTGATGAGGAAGAAACCCCAGCTGCCCAGAGGGAGGGGAGGGATGGTGCCGCTGGGTGGGGGCTGGGTGACGCCAACAGCGGCTCTATGGAGGAGACGCTGCCCAGGCCAGGTCCTGAGAGATGAGCCGGAGTGACTCCCGTGAAAGAAGGGCATTCAGGCAGAGAAGGGCAAGGCGGAGGCTGCGGGGAGCTGTGACCAAGTGAGTAGAGTGCTTACCAAGGTGGGTCTCTGCTCCTTGCACGTTACACTGACTTCACAGCAGGATCATGCGGTGAAGCCTAAATTGTCCTAATTTATAGATGAGCAGACCCAAGCACAGGAAGATTAAGAAACATGTGTAAGGCCCCACAGCAGGCACCTGTGTCTGAGCTGTTAGCTACTGTGATTCTCAGGGGATGGGACTTGTGTGAGAGCGCGTGGGGAGGCACAGTTAGAATACTGACAAGGAGTCCCAGATGGGGCTGGAGGAGGGGCCAGTCGTCTACTTAAAAATCTCCCTGGGGGCCAGGCGCGGTGGCTCATGCCTGTAATCCCAGCACTTTGGAGGCGGGCGGATCACGAGGTGAGGAGATCAAGACCAGCCTGGCTAACACGGTGAAACCCCATCTCTACTAAAAATACAAAAATTAGCTGGGCGTGGTGATGCCTGCTTGTAATCCCAGCTACTCGGGAGGCTGAGATAGGAGAGTTACTTGAACCCAGGAGGCAGAGGTTGCAGTGCGCTGAGATCGTGCTACTGCGCTCTGACCTGGGTGACAGAGCAAGATTGTCTCAAAAAAATAAAAATAAAAAATGAGAAAAATTCTCCCTGGGGACTGGAAGGGGATGTGACCCCTTTCTGGGGCTGTGTTGTCTCAGAAGGTGTGCCCTGTCTAGGGGTCCACTGATTTCCTGGTCCTCAGCACCAGCCTGTCCCCAGCACAGAGTAGCCTGTCCCAGCCTCCCGATATTCTGTTTCCTCATCTGTGCAATGGGGAGGAAAACCTCAATCAAAGCCTTTGTAGGGCTCTTGGATAGGACAGTGGCTGTGACAGTACTTAGGTGCATAGGAGAGCTTCGATCCAGGCAAAGAGGAAAGGTGGACATACCAGGGGCTCCCCGGGAAGGGGAGGGGAGAAGTCCAGCCCTAAGGAGCCACGAACGTCTCCTCAAGCGGCGAGACCAGAAGGCAGTCAGCAGACTCCCCGCACCGCCCCATCGAGTCCCCGCAGGAACCCCTAGAAAGGCGACGTTCTTGTCTGAGGTGCCGAGGCTGAAGTGAGCCGCCTGTGGTCATCACACTTGTGCGAGGGGGTTGGACCCTGGGCTGGGTGACTCCAGGCCTCCTTAGTGGAAGGCAGTCCCTGCCACCTCCAAGAGCGATGGCTGTCTCGAGGGGTGTCCCACTCCTGTCCAGGCTGCTCCCCTGGCTACTGTGCCTCAGCCCCACCAGGAGACATTTCTGAACCTGAGGATGGGCTTGGGGCTGGTGTCCTGTGCTGAAGGCAGCGTCCTCCTCCCTGGCTGGGAAGCCCCCTCTTCACAAGAGACCCCTGACCCTGTGGCTGCCGTGGAGCTGAGGGTGTGGCCAGCCCAGAATTTGGACAGGGCCAAGTGTCTGGGTCACTTTGGTCCCCTTGACAACTTTTGGGGCATCTATTCTGAGAAGGGATATCCCCAGGTTGCCCCTCACTGCCTCCCCAAGGAGAACCCCCCACCCCCAGTCCCCAGGCCCAGAGCCTACGCCAGCTCCTTTCCTTGCCCCAGCCGTGGGCTGATACCCCTTATCGCTGTTGTGTCTCGAGGCTGCCCGGGGACTTCTTGATCTCCAGCTGCGGCTGTGGGCTGGCCAGGGCAGGCTTGAGCTCCCCTTTGCCCTAGCTCCTCGAGAGGCTCGTGCTTCCCAGGGGTTGGAGAACCAGTTCATGAGTCTTTCCCAACTGGCAGAGTCTTGGGGACTGCCACAGAGCCTGCCAGCCCTGGACTTGCACCCAAGCTGACTTCACTGCCTCCTGGCAAGCTGGGCGTCCCCCAGTCCTCACTGCCTCGTCTGTCCTTTGGGCACGGGAGGTCTTCCTGCAGGGTTGGGTGGTACGAATAGGGACCCCATGGTGGAAACAGAGGCAATAGCAGGGCCTTGCCTTCTGCCAGGGTCTCTTGAGGCCTGTTACGTCCCTTCCCTTGCTGACAGGTGGTTTTGAGCAGCCTCAGTTCTGGGTGTCACACCTGCCCACGAGGGCTTAGTGAACCCTAGGTCCTTCCTGGGCAGAGCCAGTCCAGCAATATGGCCAGCAGGTCAAGTGCCTGGACACTGGGTGAGGGCCTCAGCCACTGCCCTGTTGTGTGGTCCTGGGCAGGACACCCCTAACCCTCTGCCCAACCCCACCTTAGTTGGCTTCAGTTTGTCCCATGAGACATGAGCAGGTGGGACTGAGGGTGTTTGAATGCCTTTTCTGTGTATCACCCACTCCTGGAAATGCAGTGACCTTCCCTGCAAACCCCACGCTGCACTTCACCCTTGGAGACAGTTTTGAGTGGCAGGGGTGCTGAGGAACGTCAAAATCGCAAAGCCCAGAGGCCATGTGGAGGGTAGACATTTAAATCAGGAGGGCCCTGGCCTTCGGGGTGAGGAAGCAGAGGTTAAGCCCTGGGCGGGCCCAGGTGACCTGAGTTTGGACTCAGCCACCGCCACTGACTGCTTCAGCACCAATGGTGGAAACTGGGGCACTGGTAGAACCACAGAGGGGGGTCTTTCCTCAGGGATGAGGGACTTTCTGGCACCCCTCCTCCCAGTTGAACCACATAGGTGACTTAGCCTAGAAAGCAGGGTTATGATCCAAGTCTCAGGCGGTCTTGGCGGCCCCAGCCGGCCTAACCCTGGTGACCTTGGCATTCCTTCCTCTCTAGTGTCTAATCTCCCCTCTCACCCGCTGTGGCCTCCGCTTCCCTCTGCTTTGCTGCCTGGAGGGCCCACCCACCTTCCTCCCTTCTCCTCTGGGCCTCGCTCCCTCCTGCCTTTCTCCCTCCCACTGCTTCAGTGACTTCAAAATAAACCAACACAAAGAAATCCTGTCTTGGAAAGACTGATGCCACAGGTGGATGCGATTGAGCCCGGCACAAGGACAAGGTGTGAGCTTCAGGCTCCGTCCCCCGGGCGTGGGGCCGGCTCTGGCATCCACTGCGGTCCTGCTCAGCGAGCCCTCGCGGTGTGCCTGGCACTCGCAGCGATGGTTTTCTGTGATCCACATAGCAACCCAAGGAGGAGGAATTGTTAGGAGTTTCATTTTACAGCTAAGAAAATTGAGGCACAGCTGTTAAGTAAAATGCCCCAAGCCACAGCTGCTTAGAGCCAGGATTTAAACAGAAGTCCACTGACCCAGATCTCAAGCTTTGAACGACGATGCTGATGCAGCAGGGGCCAATCCCACAGCCTCTCTAGGCCTCAGCTCTTCCATCTGTAAAATGGGGTCATAGGATGTTCCTCAAAGGGCTGTTTTAGAGGTTTGGTGGTGCCCTAATTTCGGAGTCTGGTTTAGCACCTGCTGTGTAGCAGGTGGGTGCTCAATGAACATGTACACCTTTCCTTTTCTGTTCTCTCTGCAATGGGGTTGAATCCCCCAGCGTCACCTGGCTATGACCCAACAAAGTCAGGCTTTATGACTGGTTTGAATGGAGGTTTGAGGCAAAGGGAGGTCCCATAGAAGCACCATGTATCCCTGCCCCTGGCTCTAGGGTCTGGCCACTCCCATCCCCAGCCACACCCTCCGTGGGCCACCTGATGTGGGGAATGTGGGGAGTACAGTCCTGCAGACCTTTCCTTCTCTGGCACAGGTAGCTAGTCCTCCATCCAGCCTGCCAAAGTCCTCTGCAGCCCCCACCCCTGCCCAGCCCTACTCCCAGAAGTGGAGGGCTCTCTGCAGGAGCCCAGAAGTTCATTTCCTGTTCCAGCAGCTCCTGAGGTTGGCGTGGGAGGAATCGAGCCTGGTGGGGAGGAGCCCTTGAACACCCTCTGCCCCAGCACGTGCCAGCTGCACACCAGCGCCTCTCTACTCGTGTCCCGTCTGTCCCCAGCAGCCCCTGACCCCATGGGATGCCCTCCTCACACCCTCCCCTGAGAAAACGGGAGCCATTTGTCAGGGATCTTTCTCTTCCCACACCCCAGTCCACACTCCTGCATCTGGCTCCTCTCTTTGGCTCCTGCCTGGATTGCCCTTGCTCCCTTTGCTCCCTGCCTGGGGCCTGGGGCTGCCTCAGTGGCTCTGCTGCTCTGTCTCTCACAGTCTGCCACAGTTGCAGCTGGCTGACTGGCCCCACGCTGCGCTCTGCTCTCTGGCCTCAACTTGCTGTGACTCTAGCATGGCTTAGTGGATCCAGCCTCACTCCATTTACAGGTAGAACAATGGAGGCCTCATGGGAGAGTTCCAAGACCTGATGAGCCTTAGGCCAGCCTGGAGCTCCGTTTTTCTGCTCCCTCGGGGGCACACTGTCCAGGGCACCAAGGGTTATCAGGTGCTGCCCCCCACCAGGGAGAGCTGCAGGGTTGTGCGCTGCATGGGGTCTGCCCCCTTTAGCCTGTGCCTCCGCATGGCTGCAGGTGCACTGGTTGAACATCAGAGCCAGACAGATCTTGGCTTCTATCTGACCCGCTGTCTCTGGCTGGGCACTCTTGGCCACTTACCCAAGCTCTCTGAGCCTTAGTTTCCTCGTCTGTAAAATGGGGTTGATAAGTACTTATACTTGGGCTGTGAGGATTCAGCAAGTCAGGATTGTAAAATGCCTGATGCATGGAAGGCAGGAAACTAATAATCATATTCATTAAGATGATGGGGCCCTTGGTCGGAGAGGATGTCCCGACATGGGTGGTGGTTGGGGCCGGGGTGTCAGGTCAGCAGATGCACCTGCCAATACACAGCCCAGGACTTCTGCAGGAAAAGCGGAAATTGCATTGCTGCCTTCTGACAGCCAGCGCTCTGACTGGGGTGGGGGGCAGACTCTGGGTAACTGGAGGGGCAGGAGAAGGGCTCAGTACAGGCCAAAGGCTAGGGGAGAGCATGGCTGGGTAGAAGTGGGGAGCAGCTAGGACGCTGGCCTGGGGAGAAGTGGGAGGCGAGGCTGGCAGGAAGAAACCAGTGAGGGTGATATTGGCTTTCACTGCCCTAACAAGGGGAAAGGGAAGGAAGGATGGAAGAGGACAGTGACCTTTATAAACATGGTCTCCAGCCATTCCTCTGAATAGGAGAGATCTTTACCACCACTTCCATTTGAGGAAACCAAGGCTCAGAGAGGTTAAGTGACTTGCCCAAGGACACATAGCTGCCCTAAATTGTGGACTCCAGGTTTAATTGGAAGGCTACAACCACTGTGGGCAGGTGTTCAGGCTGAGGCAGAGCATGGAGAAGCAGATCTAGAGGGTGGGGTAGAGGAGAGGGGTAGGTGGGTTGTGCTAGGCAGGGTCCCAGGGCATCTGTGCAGGCCAGAGCGGGGGGCAGAGGGAGGGATGAAAACCTGGGAGAGGACTGGCCTCTGCACCCTCAAAAAGGGTCAGGTAACCCAGACTTATTGATTTCTGGCACCCCCAGCTCCAACTCTGTGGCCTGGGGCTCTGATGTGCTCCTTCCTTCTCCCCACTGCGCCCCCCGTCCCACTCTTGCCACCTAGCCGGGTTTGTTCCCTAAACTTAGAGCCCTGGGGGGAGAGAACAAGGCTGGGGGTTCTACACCTCTGCTGATCCTCCTATTTCTCAGCCTGGCCGGTGACTCCAGAGCTGAGGCCACACGCACCCTGGGTGCAGCAGTGTGGCTGTGGGTCCTGTGGCAGGCTGCAGGCAAGCAGGGCCACTTCAAGGGGTGCCAGCGGGTGTGTGTGCTTCAGGCAGCCCCCAACAGGGCCCTGCCAAGCTCAGGCCCTACCAAGCCTGCCCTAGGTTGGTCTCTGCTCTAGGAAGACCAGAGGTTTATTGAATTCCATATAGGAGCTAGTTTGTAAAGAGGCTGGTGGCCACCCTGCCTCTGTCCTAACCTGGACAACGCTGATTCCAAAAAGCAAGTGGGTAGCAAGACTGGGGAGGGCGTTAAAGTGGGGGTGGGGTGTGCTCTAGCAGAGAGTCAGCAATTCAGAGCGAAGACTGGGCACCAGGCTCCCGAGGGGGCAGAGAGGACAGGGAGGCCCGGGAGGCGTAGGGGCCTCCCCACTTCTTACCATAGGGCAGGTTGGTAGAGGAGAGCGAGGAGCTGATTAGGGCAGGTGTCCCTGCATCTCCAATACCGTCTGCGCATCAGTGGGCCTGTCCTCCAGTAGGTGGTGTGTCCAACCCTGTGCCAGAAGCGTCGCCTAGAAGCCACTAGGGATACATGTGGACACTTACAGGGCTTAGGGGAAACAGACCCCCATCAAGACATCCCTGTTGCATGTGTGTTCATATTTGCTCTGGACACTTCTAGGAGGAGAAAATGCACCAGTGCATTCGTTCATTTCATAAACCTTTGCTGAGCACTTACTCTAGACCCAGCACCAGGGTTTCAGAAATACAAAAAATGGAAGGAAAGAATCTCGTGTGTATTGATTTTCCAACTCTGTGCCACAGGTAAAACACTCGTGCTTGTACTGCTCTGCAGGAGCCCCGCGTGCCCACCACCATCCTCTGCATCTCAGCTCTGACTTGGCAGCCCCCCGACCTCAGCCTGGTTATTTCGCCTTTCAGCTGCTTCTTTATGTGGCTGCAGTGAGAATTAAGTGACATAATCCATGTACAGTGCCAGGCCCACAGAAGGTCATTCAGAAAAGATGATTAAACTACTCACCCAGGGACACTGACTGGTAAGTGGCAGCTTGGGTTTGAACCCAGGTCTGCTGAATGCTAGAGCCTGGGGAAACTGGAGCCTTCATGGCCACTTCTTCTACCCCCCTTGGCCTGTCCATTTGGTTGACCTGGCCAGCTTGGCTACTGGGGAGTCATGCCCTGCAGCATCCAGAGGCACCCCAGCATCCTGCAGGGCCCCCAGGGTGCACCGATCCTAAGCAGGATGTGGGTCTCTCCTATTTAGGGACCAGGTGCCTCCCCTAAGTCCTCCAAGCAGAGGGAGCAATGCTTTCTGCCTGTTGTATACGGGTCATTCTCATGGCTGGCAGCTGGGTTGAACTATGTTTGTTTTGAACTTGATTGTGTTTGGAGCAGGAAAATGCTTTAAAAGAAGGGCAGGTGAGGCAGTGAGTCAGGCAGAGGGTGGCCCACCCGGCCCCACCTGTCTGCTGAGCTTCCCGCTACAAAGCGGCTCTGCCACGTGAGCTTCCCATTCCCCAGCCACGTGCAGACTCAGCTGCTGAAGCCATAAGGAACAGGTGTCAGGAGCCTCTGGCAGGTGATAGACCCTGAGAGGCAGGAAGACCGACAGGGTTCTTGGGCTGATTCCACTCTTGACTTGCTGTGCAGCCTTAGAAGTGAATCCCTTAGCCTTTCCTCCTCAGCTTAGAGATTTAAAACACACACGTTATGTCCCTGTCAAGGCCTCTCAGGCAGGATGGCGAATCATCTCTTTTTGCCTGGGACTGTCCCTGTTTTAGCACTGACAGTCCTATCCCCCAGGAAATTCCCCAGTCCTGGGCACAGCTAGACATTCAGTCGCCCCATGGATCTCATATGCAGAATCTCCTAGGCCCTCAAGCTCCCCACAAGGCAGACTGAGTTGTGGATTATCAACCCATTTCACAGGTGTGGAAAGCAAGTCAGCAGAATTTCAGTTTTAGGTGGTGAGACATTCTGCCCTCATTGTTGTAAGACAAAGTGTTTTGGAAAGCAGAGATGCACGCCAGAGGACAGGGCAGGCAGCATGTAGGGCCCGTTCAGATCTCCTGGGCTCATCTGAGGCAGAACAGTGAGCAGGCATGAGAACCCGCAGGGTGGGCTGTAGGCTGTGGGCTCTGGGGATGTGCCCAAGGCTTGGGCTTGGCGGGGTCAGGAAGTCCCTGGGGAATGACATGCCTGGGCTCCCAAGCCCCAAACCCCCACCTGTAAAGGTGCTCAAGGGGAAGCAGGTGCCCAGAGTCTCCACCTCCCCGTGGGTCTGCCACCGAGCCGGCTGCCCTGGGCAGTGCTGTGGCATCACTGGGCTCATTCACTTTTCAGGAAACGGATGCTTACGGAGAGCCCACTTGGTGCCAGGCTCTGGGGATTGGGTGAGAAGCAAGAAGTACAGCCCCTGCCTTCATTAAGCTGACACGCCAGTGGGAGAGACAGATACACAAACTGCCAAACAGAGACTGGTTTAACTGCAGCTGTGGTCAGTACCATGAAGGAGAAAAGATCAGCGCTTATGTGGGGACCTCAGCCCTGGCCTGGGGGACCTTGAGGAGTGCACTTGAATGGGACCCCAAGGGCGACCAGGGAGCAGCTGGGGGAGCTCTCTGGGGTTATGACTAGGCTGATCTCTTTTTGGCTGTGTGGCCTTGGGCAAGTTGCTTGGCCTCTCTGAGCCTCAGGTGTTTCCTCTGCACTATGGGGATGGTATGTATCTACTTTTCCCGGCTGATGGGAGGCTTCGGTGGGAATGGGGGAAGCAGCTGGCAGAGGTAGGTACTTCACTAGAGGAGGAGCTCTCTTTGATCTGCTGCCTGTGTGCCTGGCTGTGCCCTGGGAGGAGGGATGAAAGAGGCCTGGCCAGGACCCCCAACCCAAAGTTCTGGGCTCAAGGGCAACTTCCAGTTCAGAAGAGGCACTTGGCTTCACTCCAGCCCACAACTGGGGACAGGGGACAACTGAGGTGAGTGGAAGCATGAGGCTGGCTCACCAATCAAAGGACAACTGTGGGCCTGACTCTGCCCTTCTGCCTCGGGGCCTGCAGGGATCTACCCAGAGCTGTCTCCACTGAGCCCAACAGCCAGATTTTCACTCCTGTCCATGAGGCTCTTCATGAACACTAAACATCCTGCAAGTTCTATGCTGTGGTCCTCCAAGTGTGGACCCCAGACCAGCAACCTTGGTATCACCCGGGAACTTTCAGAAATGCAAATCCCTGGGTCCCACTCCAGACCCGGGAGTTGGAGATGGGGGGTGAGGCCAGCCCCCAGGTCAGCTGATGCACACTGAAGTTGGAGAACCCCTGGGCTACAAGGTTTCAGACTTTCAAGCTGTGTCATCACCATGTAACTGTCATGGCAACAGCAGCACTGGATGTGTGCTGGTCATTTTCTGTGTGCTGCCTCGTCCCCAGCATTTGACCTGTGTTGTATCATTTGGGCCTCGTAGCAACCTGTGAGGCAGTCATGGGCATTACTCCATGTCACAGATGGGCAAACTGAAACTTGCCCAGATCACACAGCAGACGATCACAGAGCCAGGGCTCACACCCAGGCACTGGGCTCACAACTCACAGCACGAGCCGCCAGGCCACCCTGAGGTTCAGCTGGCTGCGGCGACACAGCCAAGGCCATGGCCAATGAGCCAGCTGGGACCTTGGATGACCAGCTCTGCCATTCACCTGGCACTGCAGCTGAGGACAGATCACTTCACTGGCCTCAGTTTTCCCATCTGTAGAAAGGAACAATCGCACCCACCACGTGAGATCGTTGTGAGGATTCCATGAAATAATGAAGGGAATGCTTGGGAGGCAGGAGGCACCTAGGAAATACCCAGTGTGTGCTGGCAGCTCCCCTTTTCCTTAGAGCTTGCAAAGAGAGGTAATTGGCCCATGCCTCAGTTTACCCATTAGCAAGGGAAGGAAGTCCTCTTCACAAGGTGGGCGAAGCGAGCATTGCTGACCTGGAGGGGCAGTGGGTTTAAACCTCACTCTCCTGGGCCTGTTGCGCAGCATTGAGCAGGTTACTATACCTGCTGGGCTCATTGTCCTCATCTGCATAAAAAGGTTGAACCTGAGCCTCCCAGCAAGGCTTAGTGGGCTATGGTGATGTGGCGGGGGTCGAGCTGCTGCTGAGCATGCTGGCATGTGGTATTTAGGCCCACCATGTAGCGCGTCCTCCCTGTGCCCCCCGCCCCCCACCCACACCACCTAACACTCCTCCCTCCAATCACCAGGAATTTGCGAAACTCCCAGGCGTGAAACTTCATCTCTTTGTACCTCAGTGTCCATCTGAAGAACGGGCGTGAGAATCAGATCGTGAATGCAGACCCGCCTAGCGCAGCGCCAGCCTGCATCACACACTCGGCTGGTGGGCTGCCTGCAGGCCAGGACATTCCCTTGGCTCTCAGGGCAGTCTCTGAAAAGGGCCCTGGGTTCTCAAGGTCTCTTAGGTGAACCTCAGGGCTCCCATTCATCTCCTGTGGCCCTGGGGGGTGGCCACATGGCCAGAAGGTTATAGCCGGTCTGCGGGGACAAGAGGCTAAGGCGAAGGCTTCCTGGGGCTGTAGCTGACTGGGAGGGAGCTCAGGCCCATTCCTCCCCAGCCCAGGCACCTCTGGTGGTAAGATGGTGAGATACTGAGTTGAGTCTATTTGCCTGTGGCAGACACAACAGAGGGGCCCAGGAGGGCAGGGCTGGGGTGAGGGGCGAGGAGCCCCTGCTGACCTCACCGTGTCTACTGCCTGATAAGGCCCAGCTGAGCTTTAGCGTCAACTGCCTCTTCCCTCTTCCCCACTTCCCTCCAAGCAGCCGTGTCTGGCCGGGAGCTTGGCCTTGGGGTGGGGCTCGTGGGAAGGGGTTCTCCTCCACTAGGAATGTGAATCCATCCCTTCTCCCCTTTCCTGAGGCCTGGAGTGAGACAGGAGGACTGTGGATTTGCCACTGAACCGGGCTCGAGCCCAGGCTCTATCATCTCCCAGCTGTGTCCCTTACACCTGGCTTTGATATCACCTCTCAGAACCGGTCTTTTTCATGTGCAAAATGGGGCTGGACCTTGAGGCCTGCGGTCCTGAAGGATACCTGGCATGCAGCAGACACGTAGCGCATTGTGGTGATTTTGAAGACCGGGCACCTAGCGTGTGTTATGATGAGGATGGAGAGGTTGGGCTGACAAGAACCTCGCCCTCAGAGACCCCTTCCCCACACTGGGGAGTCTGGCCGTTCCCATGATCAACCACACCAGGGCACTTGTTTCGGGTGGCCGAGCCCATGTATGTCCCTCTGAGTCTCCTTAATGTTCCAGAGGAAGCTTCCAAGTCCTGATGCCCATCATTCTGGGAGCCCCTTTTAGGGGATGGGCCTGTGCCTGGTTGCTGGGGTTTGCCAGGCCTCCTGGATGAGGGAGTCTGGCCTGGCAGCTCCCTGCACTGGACCAGTCTGGGGTCTCCCACTGGGGCAGTCCTTGGCGGTGTCGTCTCACCGCTGCATCTCCTCCCGGGGGAAGGCTGGGGTCATGAGGACTCAGGCTAGCAGGTGAGGACACCGTCAAGGCCACAGCCTCCCCAGGCCTCGGCCAAATCACCTGCAGGAGTTTGGGACGCCCTTCCCCCGGCTCAGGGCCTGTGCACAGAGGCAGTGTGGACTTTGGACTCAACCAGACCCATATTCTCATCTGAGGACAAGCTCTGACAGGTCGGCTAGGGGTCAGCAAACCTGACCTTGGGCACCCTGTGGTTTGGGCCAAAATGGAGTGTGCCATACACCTTCCACAGAGGTACAATGACAAGAATCCTTGCACGTGGGCTTGCTTTAAATGCCATGCGCACATTTTCCTCCTGCTCCCACTGCCATTCTGACTGGGACTTGATCCAGAGGTCCCCGAGGACATGCCACAGGATCGCTCTGACAAGGCCCTCGGGGCAAGGAAGTGCCTGCAATTCACAGAGTATTTCCAGCTCTGTGAGATCCTATCGCTGGGATGGGCTTCCAGAACCACTGCTGCTAGAAAAATGTCACTGGGAACGCAGATGCTCGATCTGGGAGGATCGGCTGGGCTGGGCTGGGGGCGGTGGGGGAGGAGGCTGGAGGCCTGGCACAGGGAATGCAAATTGGCATCATGAATTATGCATCAGCCCAAGCTTCTCACACGTTTGGGGCTGAATGAAATCATGTTTGCCTGGGAAAGGGGGAGGGGAAGACAGGACAAAGATGAGCAGGGCCTAGTCCTGGGAAGTGGGAGAGGATGTCTTGCTAGGTTTCAGGAGAGGCCTTGGGAAGGTGCCTGGGCAGGAGGTGGTGGCATTTTTCTGATACCACCTTTTTGCTGTGTGACCTCAGGCCAGCCTCTCACCCTTTCTGATCAGCCTGTTTCCTTATGGACATAATTTGAATGAGAGCCTCTGCTCTGTCTCCCTGTGATTGTGAGGGCCTAATTAATTTTACAATTGAGAATGATCTACCTGAGGAGAATTGTTATTTCAGGAAACTAATAATAATTACTATACTTACTATTTACTGAATGCAGGCTCTCTGCTCATGGAGCTAAATGTTTTACAGTTATTTTTCATGAGATCCTCACAACCATCCTTGGACTCACATGCTGTTGTTGCTTCTGTTTTACAGATGAGAAGAGTGGTGCTCAGAGAGATTAAGTCACTGGCCTAAGGTCACACAGCTGGGTAAGGAGCAGAGCCAGCAATGGATGCAGACCTTTTGGCTGCAGGGTGGTAGCGCTGTGGACCATGGGAGAGGCTGCTCTCCCACCCTGCAGACAGTCTGGCTTCAGAGAAGTAATTTCTCTTCTGCTGAATCTTGAGAATCTGGGGATGGTGAAGCTAATGTGGCTGTGGTTGTTCTGGGGTGGTCCGCAGAATGACTGACAAGATGCTAGCTCTAGAAAAACCACTCAGTTAGGACTCATGAAGTGTGTGATGATTTCATCTGAAAAGTAAAATAAGAGCCAGCATTTACTGAGCAACTACTGTGTTCTGAGCCTGTCCCAGGTACTCCGTGTGGACGAATAGACCAACATACTATGGAGAGTAGTTACTGTCACATCTATCTTACAGGTGCAACAATCATTTCTTTATACTCTACTCATTGCATTAGACCCACATTGTGTGGACACAGCTGTGTGAGGAACAACTCTAACTACTCTGTTACTTCACGTCAAGGACCTGGGAGTAATAAATTGAGATGGTGAGGGTTCTCAGATTGCAGCTGGGAGAAATATTTGGATTCTGTAATCAAAATAGTGATGGTTGAATCAGAGAAAAATGCTGGAAGATTTTTAGTGATTTTCTGTATAGGAAAACGTATCGTGTTTAAGTGTTTCTGGTTTTTTTCAAAATATTCCTGTGATCTGAGTGGTCATTTATCCACTGCCCCCAAACCATATATCCCCAAAGTGTTTCATCTATCCAACCACCCATCCACCAATCTACCCATCTATCCACCCATGCATCTATACACCAACCCACCCATTCATCTACCCACCCATCCACTCACTTATATACTTACCAATTCATTCACTCATCTCCACCCATCTATCCATTCATTTGTTCCTTTATTTATCTACCCATCGGCCCACCCACCCATACAACCACCACTCATCCATACCCTAATTCATTTATTCATATCTGTCTACCCATCCATCCATCCATCCATCCACCTATCCATCCATTTACCTATCCATTTATCCATCCATCCATCCATCCATCCCATCCATCCATCCATCCATCCATCCATCCATTCATCCATCTATCCAATCCATCCATCCATCCATCATCCATCCATCCATCCATCCATCCACCTATCCATCCATTACCTATCCTTTATCATCCATCCATCATCATCCATCAATCCATCCCATCCATTCATCCATCTATCCATCACCAATCCCATCCATCCATCCAATCCATCCATCCATCCATCCATCTATCCATTTATCCATCCATCTCATCCATCCAATCCATCCATCCCATCCATCCATCCATCCCCTATCCATCATTACCTATCCATTTATCCTATCATCCATCCAACCATCCATCCATCCATCCATCACATCCATCCAATCTATCCATTTATCCATCCATCATCTCATCCATCCATCCATCCATCCATTCCACCATCCATCCATTACCTATCCATTTATCATCATCATCATCCATCCATCCATTCATCCATCTATCCATCCATCCGTTTCAATACTTGAGTGCCTACTCTGTGCCAGGCACAGCTCTAGGCACACAAAACAAAAATTCTTTCATTTCTCCAGCTTGCACTCTAGTGGGGGAGACAAGCCATAAAGAAAATAAAATAAGTAAATGGCATATCAAATGGTGGTAAGTGCTATGGAGAAAGATAAGGTGGGGAAAGGGGATCAGGAGTGGTGGGGGTGGGGCTGCAATATTCCTTGCAAATTAATTCGATTTGCTCATTTGACATTAAAATGCCCTCATTCTAAGAAATCTTTTAAATTGGGCCAGTTCGTTGTGGGTGGAGTTTATGCCTGTGAATTCTCCACAGAGGCACGATGGGGCCTTGCTTTGCTCAGGCCTGGATTCCTAGTCCCCAGCACACTGCCCGGCCCAAGCAGCTGCTCAGGAAATATGTGTTGAATGAATGATGGACACATTATTAATCTAGTAGTGAAACAAGTGTGCCATGTTTGTGGTGCTTCTGTCTCTCCCATGAATCTTCTGAGAACACTACATCCCTCCCTTCTAGAATCTGCCCTTCTTGTGCTCTGAAGACCTGCCTGATCCTCCTCACCTGCCCAGACCAGCCAGCCCTCCATACCTCTCTGACCTTGGCCTCAGATCCTGGAGTCATCTGGTCTCCGGCAAGCCTGTAGGTGGTTCAGACTTTGTCTACCCCACTCCATCTCTAGCCTGTGTGCTGCAAGAACACATCTGACCCTGGGCATGTGGTTGGCGGAAGGTGGGGGAGGGTGGAGTGCAGGGGTGCTGCCAGTTACCAAGCCCACAGCTACTGGTTAAAGCAGGCCCTAGGCTAGGAAGTCTAGGAAGCAGCAGGAGGAGGTCCAGGAGCAGAGCACTTTAGCATTCATCCCCCGATGGGGAGCCAGGCATTCTGGTTAATAGAGGTTTTTACTCATTTTCTCCCTCCTTCTCTTTGTCCTGCCTTTCACAAATTAGTTTAATAGTCTACTAAGCATCTTCTACTCTTCTGGCACTTCGGTAGGCCATGGAGACTCTGATAAGAGATGCATGTAGTAGCAAGATGGCTCCCTCCCCAGCCCAGCTGGAGACAGGAAGGACCAGAAGGCAAAGGTCAGGGACAGCTTCCTGGAAGAGGAGGCATCTGAACACACCTTGAAGGATATTGAAGAGGAAGGAGGCAGATGGAGAAGGCAGAGAAGGGTGTTCTTGGAGAAGTACTAGCCTGGACAGAGAGCGCCGGGCAGGTTTGCAGAGCACCCTTTGTCTGGGAGGTAGGGATGGGGCTGGAGAGCCAGCTGCCACTTCTCTATGGTGCACACGGGCTCACCTCCAGGACAATGCGGGGGGCGGGGATCTACTTGTCACTCTTCACTCAATTGCTTCTAGCTAGTTTTGGATTTCTAAAAGTTCAATTTTTCTAAGTTCATTTATCATTAGCATTTTATCCATCTGTCCATTCATCCAACTGACCATCCATCCATCCATTCATCTGTTCATCCATCCATCTGTCGGTCTGTCCATCCAGCCATCCGTGATGCATGCCCAATGCACCTTCCCAAGTGTCTGTAGTAACTTAGGACAT
This sequence comes from Rhinopithecus bieti, assembly GCF_001698545.2. Classification (NCBI taxonomy): domain Eukaryota; kingdom Metazoa; phylum Chordata; class Mammalia; order Primates; family Cercopithecidae; genus Rhinopithecus; species Rhinopithecus bieti. Next base: position 1,476,266 of record NW_016810434.1, read on the forward strand.
TGAGGCACTCAGTACTGGAGTTACAACCAGACAGTGGTGCACTTGAAAGGCGGAACCTTTGTGTCCTTGGAAGTGGCTGCCCTGCCTTGCCCTGGGTAATTGAGGTGGGGTGGGGATGGGGTGCGGGGCTCAGCCACCAGCACTGGGCCCTCAGTGCCTGAGAACTCCCAGGCCTCACTCCCTGCCCACCGTATCTCACTGTTTGATGTTCCTAGTTATCTCCTCTCATGGGAGGGCCTCTCCCGCTTTGCCAGCTTCTACTCACTCCGGCTGGTCCCCCACAGCTGCCTCCTGCCCTCCCACTGCCTGACAGCCACTGCCAAGGTCACTGATGACCTCCTAATTGCCAGATCTGACAGGCGCTTGGGGGCTCTTATCGCAGCTGCCCTCTCTGTGGCATTTGACGGGCTGACCTGCCTGCCCGACTCCTTGGCTGGCCTGGCTCCTGGCATCTGCTGCTCCCTGACGTGCTGTGCTCCGGAGCCCTTGGCCTCTGCAGGCCCCCTCCTCCGCCCCCGTGGGATTCTCAGGGCTGGGGCTTGCCTCTACTGGCTGCTCTCCTGGTGCTGCACTGTTCCCACGCTCATCTCCTCCTCTGAAAGTGCTAGTACAGAGCCTGTGCTCCTTAGCCACTCAGCCCTCCCTGGCCCCTAAACTTCCTATGAGTCAGAGCCTTGGCCAGCCCACCCCGTGAGATGGGTCTCGCTAGTTCCACTTTACATACGAAAACCTGAGGTTCCTCAATTAAAAGACATGCCCAAAGCCACTGGGAAAGAGAATGGTCAAGCCGACATGCTCAGGTCTGAGGACTTCCCAGCCTGCACACCTGTCCATTTCCCGAGACTGCCTCCCTCAGGGAGAAAGGGCAGAGTACCCCCATTTACAGACAAAAAAGATGTAAAGCTCTGCTGCTCAGATCTCCAGTCTATCACTAGGATTTTATATCTCCGTTCACAGTGGAGAAGACAGAGGCTCAGCCTGTCAAATGACTTGCCCAACGTGACATGACGGGATTCAGAGCAGAAAGAGTCTGGACTCTTCCGGGGGGCTTGACTGGGAATCTGAGCTCTGCCACTTACCAGCTGTGCAGCCTCGGGCAAGTTATTTACCCTCTCTGTGCCTCAATGTCTTCACAGGTATAAAGCTAATTATTAACCTCAAATGGAGATCATGTCTGTATGTCCTCATAGATCACTGTGGGGTTGGTGTCCGTGCTAGAATTCCACCCCTCCCTTCACCCTGAAGGACTTGGGTTTGTTAAAGTTTCATGATCCTCCTCATGCCACTCCCCTTTACCTGGAATGGTCTTCCTTGCTTATCCTTCTGGCAAATTCATGCCCATCTCTTAAAACTCTGCCTAAACGTCTCTTTCTCCAGGCAGATAATCTCTTCTTCTGTTGTAGCCTCTATGTGGCCACTTTGAGGGAGTGACTTCTGTGTGAGACACAAGAACGCCACTCTGATGGGCTTATGCACTGGTGTTCTGGGTTCCACAGAACTGCAGGGCAGGAGCAGAGAGGGCTCTGGGAGTGACTTGGGGCATGTTGCCCACAGTCCTCCACTCTGCCTGTGGGCTACAGCCCCTCTGGGTAGAGAGCGAGACCCTGCAGCAGCTCTAGGCTCACCTCTCTGCAGGACAGCAGCCAGGAGAGGAGGGAGCAAGTCGCTTCTGATTCTGGAAGAGAGAGGGACAATGGGGCAGAGCCCCCCCGAACCTCCAGTCCAGTGTTGTTGGCCCCATTGATCGCCAGCAAGGAGTGGGGTGGGGCCATTAATGGGGCATCAGCCAGGCCCCCCTTGGAGCTGGGGTGGGGCCAGCTTGCAAGGGGAAGGGACATAGGAGTAGCTTGTGGGGTGGTGGAATGTGGGCACAATATCAGGGCCTTGGTTGAAGGGGAGGATGAGATAGTTACGCCTGGAGATAAGTGAGGCATGGCTGCAGGGTCTGTTGTTACAGTACTTTCTACTTTTTCATAGGCTTGTCTTCCTCCCCTGATAGATTGCCTCTGAGAACACAAGTCCCCCCCTGGGATGGTGGGCAAGGCAGGGTCTTTTCCTTTCGGTACCCCCTGCCCTCTGCACAGGTGCTATACTTGTTATAGGCACCACTTACACACTGGGTATCCATTTAATAAGTTCTTGCACGATAGATCACAATGCTTTCCCAGCACATGGCTGTCAGCCATTCATTCATTCACTGGTTTACTCATTCATGCATTCATTCATTCACTCATTCACTCATTTACTCCTTCATTCATTTTTAGTTGGGAGCCTGTACTTCAGATGAAATAATTTGAAATAATGAGGCAAGCATGAGGAACATGCTGGAAAGGAGAAGCCCAACTCAAGGAGGGGTGGAGGCTCTGAGGTCCCAGCTTGGCAGGCCCTTCCACCTCTGGGCACCATCTATGGGACTCTGACACAGAGTATTCACTCCACATGGGTAGGGCTTGTGCCCTAGAATTCTTGGCCTTTGCTGGCTCAGCGCTCGTCTGCCTGACATCAGCTAAGAGCTTGACCCCAGGGGCCTCATGAGGCTGGCCGGGGAAAGGGACTCTGATGGGTGCCTGGTCCATACCCATTGCATGAACAATGGTGCAAACTTCACTTTTCCCTGGGGTGGGGGAAGAACGCGCCCCACAGAGCGGCCACCTGCTTGCCCAGGGCTCTGATGCCCAATGCTCGCCCTGAGGCTGAGTGCCCAGCCCACTCTGTCTCCTCTCCCGGGCCCAGCCCCTTGTCTGAGGTGTCACGGCTCAGTGGAGGCCAGGGGAAATTGCTCTCGGGCGGGAAGCTGTAGTGGGGCCTATATGTCTGGGCCAGACCAGAGCGGCCTTGTCTGCATTTTATGTTTTATCGCCTCCTTCTGACATCAGCCTTTCCTGACATTTATTGTTCTCTTTCGGGCCTCAGAGAGCCCATCTGGAGTCAGTGAGGCTTGTGAGAGGGATGGGGGGTGGTGCCGCTAAGCCTGGCCCAGTTCTAGGGTGCGAGCGGTGAAGAGGAGCTGCCTGAGGTGCGGCAGCACCACCAGGCGTGGCAGCAAGTGCTGTCCAGATAGACGAGGTGGGCCGTGCTTGGGACTGGGGCTCCCACCCAGGGTTCTCTGCTGGTGGAAGGGGAGGATGTGGTGGGGAGATGCACTATGTATTGGTGTCCTCCTGCAGAAGTGGTGAGAGGAGGACAGGTCCTGGATCTGTAGGCTCTATTGATGGGATAGTGACTGATAATTTGGTCTTACCCTTAGGGTACAAGGATGTTTATTTTCGTTAATGAATGTACAGATACATTTAGTACACATTTGCCCACACTTCTGTATGTTTAATATAATTTCACAAGTGAAACGATTGAAAAAGAGTGCTTCCCTGCTCTCTAGACAGATGTTATTCAGTCCTTTAGTTAAAATGCCAAGAAGGGGGAATGGGTCACCTTCAGCTCCTTTTGGGACATCTCCCCCTCTTTTCCATGTGCCTCTCTTCCCTGTAGCAGACTCTGCTGTTTTCATACCCAACATTCATTCTCCACATCTTCATTTCTAAGAAAACTGATTTTATTCCATATGGCAAAATTCCCAATTCGAGGACTCCCTTGATAGCTAGTGTCAACCAAGAAGACAGAAGTTTTTGGGTGAAGCTGATTCGGCTGGAAGGCACGCCCATTAGCGAGCGCTGCTTCTCCTCCCCACCCCAACCCTTTCTGCTTTCTGCCTGGAATGAGGACTTGATGCCTGGAGCCTCAACAGTAATTTTGCAACACAAGGCAACCTTAAGGGGTAGAAGCAGCGTTGAGGTGGCAGAAGAGTAAGATAGAAAAAGTCAGAATCTCTGAAGACTTTGAAGAACTACCATGCTACTTCTGAACAGCCACTTCAGACTGTTGAGGGATAAGTAAACCCCTAGCTTGTTTAAGTCACTTACGTGTGTTTACTATTTGTGGTAGAGTGATTAAAAACGGTTGTAATCACTTCCTCCTTCCTATACCCACACCCTTTGTAATGTGACTTTGCAGCTTCCCCATCAGAGGTGGGGACAATTTCCTTGCCCTTTGTATCTGTTTGCAGAGATGACTGAAGCAATTCTGAGCCTAGGTCTCAAGAACTCTTGCGCTCTTCCCCTTGAGTTCTTGGAACCCTGCACAGCAGGCCTGTTGGAGGATCAGAGACACATGGCTCAGTCCCCGTCACTGCCCTAGCTGCCCACCAGCCAACCCCCAGACATGTGAGAGATGCCATCTTTGACCAGCCAGCCCCCAACTGCTCCTTCACGGATACAGATGCAGGAGCTAGCCCAGCCAAGAGGACCTCCCAGCCTGCCAAGACCAGTAGAACCTCCCATTGAGCCCAACCTTAATGACTGACCTGCAAAATCTTGAGCTAGAAATGTGGTTGCTGTTTTAATCCTCTAAGTTTTGGGGCGGGTTGTTATGCATCATTAACTAAATGATGTACTTTTATATCCACCATATTTCACCATCGCAGATACGGTGAGATGTTCAAAAGGCAGCCACATTTGACCCCTTACTCTCGCCACAAGGTCTCCAGGATATATCTTCCCTTCATCTTGACTTCTTGCCTTCCTTCCCTCCTTTCTCCCTCCTTCTTTTCCATTTTTTTATTCATAGGAGCCCAGAATCTTAGTGCCGGGATGGGCCTTCTTACTTAATTTGGTTTTCTCAGTTTGCCCATGAGCAAGGAAGTCACTTGCACAAATGGTCACACCCCTTTGTGTGTCTTCTACACCTAGGGCCCTACTGCAAGGCCAGACACGTTGGGTAACTGTTGGAAATAGGTCTTCTTGCCCAAGAACCTGGTATCTGAAAGCTGGAAGGGACATCATCCAGGCAAACAAAATCGAAGACCCACGGGAATTGACAGTAAAAGGAATGAGTGGGCCGGGCGCAGTGGCTCATGCCTGTAATCCCAGCACTTTGGGAGGCCGAGGCAGGCAAGACACTTGGGGTCAGGAGTTCTAAACCAGCCTGGCCAACATGGTGAAACTCTGTCTCTACTAAAAATACAAAAATTAGCCAGGCGTGGTGGCAAGCAGCTGTAATCGCAGCTGCTCGGGAGGCTGAGGCAGGAGAATTGCTTGAACCTGGGAGGCGGAGGTTGCAGTGAGCTGAGATGGTCCCACTGCACTCCAGCCTGGGCGACACAGTGAGACTCCAACTCAAAAATAAAATAAAATAAAATAAAATAAAATAAAATAAAATAAAATAAAATAAGGTGCAGAAGCCAAGTGTGGGTGATAGGGAGGGGTGGGGACTGTGGTGAGCAATATAGGCCTCTCCAGACTGAATTAATGTCTTCTAGCATTGTTGGATCTTCAGTAATCTCCTAGCTTTTAAATGTAGGCAACTAATTTGATTTTTAAAATATAATTAGTAGGGCAGAGTTGTATTGGCCAAGAAAACCCCCCGAAACACACCTGAGGGTCAAATTCAGCCTTCAGGCCCTCCGTGTGTGACCTCTGATCTAGTGTAAACCTCTCTCCAACTCAAGCCTCTCAGCCTCAACTTCTCAAAGACTCTGGCTGCTGGCATCAGACCTCCCCAGAGAACAGGTCCTCGCTGAAAGGACAGCTGTCCCTCTAGGGGTCCACCCGTGAGCACTTCTCCGGGACCTGCTTTGGTTAGAAAATACTTTCTGAAGAGGTGCCCCTGGCAGTCTATGCCTCCACGCCCTCTCGTTGCTTCCTTCTTGGGGTATCCCTGGTATCCAGCGAGCGCCCATACACAACCCCCCAATTTCAACCTTGAGCAACGAATGTTGTGGAGCCAGAGAGACCCAAGTTCAGGTTCCAGCTCTGTGTCGACTTGGAGATGTTGCCTGACTGTCTCTGAAAGGAATGGGATGAAATGCTTTCAGGGTGATGAGCTGATGTAGGCAACGTGCCTGGCACTGGCCTGGCTTGAGGTGGGGGCCCTGGAGAGTGTGCTGAGGCGGTGGAAGTGTGTGTGGAGGCCAGGGAGTAGGGTGTGGGGCACGTGTCCAGCATCGAGCTCTGTCCACAGGCCAGTCCCACAGTCCTGCACCAGAGCGCCCCCCTCACCCCCCACCAGATCCCTCAGCTGCAGACCTTTCCTTCTTCATGGAGTTAACCTTGCCACACGCACATGTGCATATGAGTGCCCACACCCATGCGTGTGCCTGTGTGTCTGCACACACACCTCTGGTGACAGCACATCTCTGGCCACCTCTAGGTTTTACTGCTTCGAACAGCTGCAGGATGCTCCAGCTGAACTGCAAGTCTAGAGGCTTCCTCAGGCCTCCCCCACACCCTCAGTTGCGCCTTGAAGCTCCTCTCCCTTTCACTTCCTGGGATTCGCCCTGGCCTCATCGGGTTCCTCTGTTTTGACCCAGCCTTCAAGTCCTGAGGGGTCTGGTCGCTGGATTCTCCTTTTAGCCTGAAGGGGTAAGAAGTGAAAAAGACCCAGGACCATAGGGTTTCAGTGCCAGCTCTGCCACTTGCTATTTGAGCAGTTCCCTCTGCCTTCTTCATCTCTAACCAAGAGGATGGTGACCTCTGCGTTAATGCTTACCCTGTGGGGTTGTTGGAGAGAGGCAATGAGAGGGTGTACAGGTCACTCAGCACAGCCACTGATCCCCATCCCCCACACACCGTGGGGCCCCTGCTGGGGTTCCCTCCCCTCCTGGATCTCAGCCAGGTCTTGGGAAGGCCGGGCAGGCAGACAGGCAGGGGTGGGGGAGGTTCCTGAGGGCTAAGCGGCTCCTGGGAGCCCTTCAAATCATTCCTAGAGGCAGCTGCCTGTGCAGAAGGCTGGGGCTGATGCTGCGCCAAAAGTGGAGGGCTCTGCGGGCTCCAGAGCCTCTCGCTGGGAAGCTGCTCCCCAGGCACCCACCCACACGCACACGGCCTTCAGGAGCACTGGCGGAGAGCGGGCTGTGTGTACACGTGAGTGTGCGTGTGTGCCCAAGAGTGTGGGCGGAAACGCTAAGTGACTTGTACAAGCTCATCCTGCAGGTGGGCCTCCATGCTACCCTCCAACCTGACTCCAGGACTCTCTTTGGAGGAAAGGCAGTCCCATCCTTTCCTGGGTTCCATTGTAGCATTCCCTGGGGAGCTCTGCCCGCCACTGGCACAACGGGGGCAACAGGGGCTCACCGTAGCCAGGACCATCCTAGTATCTACTTCTGCCTCTTTCCTGAAGACAGTGGTGGGTCGGGGGATGATGTTGGGGGCTCAGGGTGGTGGGCAGGAGTTCTTAGCGCTGCTCTCAGCTTTGACACTGGCCTTGTGATGACTTCAGCCTCAGATTCCCCAACTGTCAAGTGGGGACGACAATCCAAAGCTATTGTGAGGATCCCATGGGTCCTGCACAAGAAATTACCCAGCAAAGACTGCTCCTTGGGATATGAAGATGGAAGAAGTTCCTGTCCTCCCACCCCTGGCCTGGCTGGGCCAGGGAAGCGCTGAGCCTGAGGGGGGAATGAGCCCAAGGAAGGACTTCTCCAGGCCCTGAGGACGGCTGGATCCATAGCTGCAGATGAAGTTCTTGGCCACACAGAAAATGAGGGCTGACCCTCACCCGTGCAGGCCCCAGGTTGGAAGCTGGCCACATGCACGGGAACTGTCCACTGAAGTACAGGTGACCTCAGGGGAGGACCAAGGTGATCTGGCTGGGGCAGTGACAGCATCTGTAGCTCCCGTGTCCACAGGGAGCATCTGAGTCCCAGAGAACTGTGTTTTCTCGGCCGGGAAGGTAGGGCTAGGGTGGAGAGTGTGGGCACAGGGGAGGAGGATGCTGTAAACTCTGCCCTGCCCTGGGGGTGTCACTCACAGGCACAGATCTGGACAGCACTTTCACGAATGTAATCTTTCTACTTGCCTGGAAGAATCTGAGGAAGGTTATCTGAGCCTAGTGTCACCAGATGCCACGCAATTCAGTATGGCCTCGCTGAGGGTTCTCTCCATGGCTCCCAGCCTGTGACGGACACACAATATTTACTAAGTCACTGGTGGCTGAGTCATAATCTACTCGTTCATTTATTCCTTAAAGGCGGCTCCGATCACACCTGCAACAAGTGGCCGGCACTCCCTGGAGCTCCAGGCGTCCTGTCTCTCGCATGCACCAGGCTCTCTGCCGCAGATGCCCTCGGGTGTTCCTGTGGGTAGGGTGCGCCCCGTCCTCCACACAGCCCAGCTCCCAGCTTGGTGCCTGACCTAGGCCAGCCCTTGGTGAAGAGCAGGGAAACGGACGGCAGGCATGGGGGCAGGCACGGGGTGCAGAGGGGACCCTACCTGCCTCCCACAAGCTGCCGCAGCCAGAGGGCTGTTCATAAAGGATTTCGAACTCAGGTGTGAGGGGTGTATCTCTTCCCTCGTCCCAGTGGGGCTGCAGCACACAAGGGTGAAACTGACTTCAGCGACAGGAGCCCGGGATGGGGGAGGGCCGGATGTTCTGAGTCCCGGGGCCACAGATGTCTCGAGTGTTGGGATATTCTCAGAGCCCTCAAGCCACGTGGAAAACACGTCCTGAGCCTTTCCAGCAGGAAGAGCAGGTGAAGAAGGTTGGAGAACCTAGATGTCAGATTAAGGCCTAGCTCTATTCCCTGCTGGCAACTGGCAAGCCATTCAATGTCTCTGAGCCTCAGTTTCCCATTTGTAAAATGGGAACCATGGCAGTGCCTACCCCTCAGTTTGCTGTGAAGACTAAACAAGATGATATAGGTGAAGGGGACAGAACAGGGCCTGGTGTATAGTAGGTAAATATTTGTTATTTTTAGTATTTATTTATTCATTCATTTGTTCCCACAAGTGTTTGTCAAGCACAAACTATGTGCTAGGCCCTGGGGTTGTAGCTGAAAGTAAGGTTCCCAGTGCCTTGGAGCTTGTTGGTTCCAGTCCAAGATACCTACTGCAGCAGCTGCTCCGTGGGTGACGTGAGTTCCAGGGCATGAGCCTGATTTTTAAATTGCAAAGTGATCATCATAATGGGAATCACCAAATCTGAGGCCAGGATGGGAAGCAGGTGTCTTTCTCCCCAAAGGCCTCCAGGCAGCTGGCTGAGAGACACATTCCATGTGGGAGGCAGGGCCAGGGGTCCCCTGAATGCAGAGTGAGTTACTGTGGTCAGGAATGGGGTAGGTGCTTGCTGGCAGGGCTGTTTTTGTTGTGAGCACAGAGATGCAACCATATTCCCAGAGTAACTGTGCAGACCGGACTGGGGCTGCAGCAGTCACACCTACCCAACCCCTGCTCCCCTGCACGGCCCCTCAAGGGCCAGGCTGCCCTCGGTCAGGTGGTGTCCCTGTTTCCCTTTCCTTGCATGGCTTCCGTCCCCTCCTGCAGCATGCAGGGCTCCTCAATGGCACGTCTGTGGCCTTCTTGACCTTCAGCCCTGTAGCCAGGCATCCCAGACCTCAGATCAGAATGATTCAGGCCTTTTCTTCCTGGGGCCCTCTGGAAACTGCCTTCCCCACTTGGCCATGTCAGGGTCACCTCCAACTGAGCACCACCTACCCTCACCTCACCCCTAGCCTAGCTGGCAGGTGGCCCCGAGGCAAGCCCAGGAGGATGCCTGCTCGTCGGGGCACAACACCATCTAAGCCTCCCCCCGGGACTTGAAATCCGCTCCCCCATCAGCAAGGGTGAGATGCTGGGGCACTCAGAGACGTGAGCCCCTTGACAGGACCCTGCCCAGCCGTAGGGGGCCCCCCGATGATGACAAACTGGATACTAAGATGCCAGGTGGTCTGGGCAGGGCTGGACTCCCTGAGACCTGGGAGACCAGGACATCCAGGTCCCTGGCAGGGTCATCCACCAGGTGTCCATCCTCATGGGCCCCACAGTGGGGACAGTGGAGCCACCCAACATGAAGTGTGTGCTGTCCGCTGCTGCGGGCCAACAGGCACAGGAATGAAGCCCTGGGAGGTGCTGTTTGTCCTGGTGTTTGTAGAAAGCAAACAATGGGATGCCTTTGTGAGTGCTCACACCGCACTGGGTGCCCGGGAGCGTTTGGCTTTCATGCCTGGCTTTCATGTCCCCACTGAGCAGGCTTCTACCACCCCACCCTCAGGTGAGATCACATCTCCCCAGTCCTAGCCACTGCCACACCCTGGTTCAGAGGTCCCTCGGGGCACCCGGAAGCTGGGCCTGTGTCCCAACCTGGGCTGGGGCTGGCACTCTGAGCTGCAGGTCCTCACATGGAAGATGGACATGAAACTCATGTTCTGACCGAAAGAGTTGCTATCAGGGTCCGAGGAACTTGTGGGAAGTGACTGTGTCAATATAACGACACTGTCACAGTGGCTCATGTTTGTCATAATGATTAAGAATGCTGTTGCTCTGATTTGGTAGTTAAGTGTCACTCCAAGCTTCTCGAAAGGATAGTAAAAACAAGCCAGTCAGAATGACATTCCTTGATTCACTCAAAAATATTGGTTGACTACCTACAATGTGTCAGGCACTGCTCTGGGCCCTGTAGATTAGACATCAAGGCTAGGGACGAAGCCTCCTTTACCAGGCCTGCCTGGTGGTCAGACAGCAGTGTCCAGAGGTAGGCGGTAGGTGTGTGGGGCACTGTTTGGAGGCTGACAGTCCCAGAAGAAACCAGGACAGCCAGAGGACAGAGTTCCTGGCATGTCCAGTGGAGGGGAGGAGGTGTCATCCCGTGGTCAACCTGGAGACTGCAGTTCAGGGAGGGGAACTAGTCCATGAGGTCAGCAGTGGCAGGGCTACCACCTGTCCTCTCGCCTTCACACTCACCATGCCCACTGCCTCTCGGGCAGGCAAAGGCGTGTGTAGATGGGGCTCAGCTGGCCCTCCCAGGTCCAGAAGGAGAGCAGGGAGTGGGAGAGGATGAAAAGCAAGTCACACGGGTTTGCTAGCTCGGACCCTCCAAGTCGTCACTGGCCATCTGCTGGCATGGTGTCCACTCCTGTGCGGGGAGACTCCACAGGTCCCAGATGGAGCTGCTTTTCTTCCTTTGCAAATGGATTTCCCTTTCTGTCTTCCTAAATACAAATATAGCACATTCATTTACAGATCCTTTTATTCATTCATCATATTTTGTCGAACAAGGCAGAGTGCTAGGCACTGGGATCAGCAGGGAACAAAGTGGATCAAACCCCTGCCCTCCAGGGATTCACATTTTGGTGTGTGGGTGGTGGGGGTTTAGGAGGGGTGAAACTCAGAGAAATCTGTGTACATGTCAGGTGGGGCCAAGGGGTAGGGAGGAGAAAGCGAGTGCCAGGCCCCTGAGCTGCTCAGCAAGGAAGCTCCCAGCCCTTCTGGCTTCCTCTATGGGCCTCAGAATACCCAACCCCACCAATTCTGCCCAGGCTGTGAGTCCCCATTCCTGGTTGCCCTGCTGCGTGGGTTTATCCCTCGTCCTTTCCTGCCCGGCCTGGTGCATCCCCCTCCAACCAGCCTCCTGAGACACCCTGTGCCTCTGCCTCTCTGAACATGAATCCCCCTTTAGGCAGCTGCTGCTCCCCTAGCAGTCCAACTCCAGCTCACTGGGCCCTGGAAGCTCTTCTCAACCAGGCCTCAACCTCCTTCTTGGTCTCATCCCTGCTCGGCACGACACCTGAGTTCCAGTCCCACTCAACCTTTTCCAACATACAAAGTGCCCACTTCCCCTTATGCCATTTTGTACATAATTCTCTCCATGTGATTGTCTTTTCCCCACTACCTCCTTCAGAGATTGACTTAGCGTCTCTGAGTCTCAGTTTCCTTATCTGTAAAACAGGATTAACAAAAGGCCGTTGTGCAGATTAAATGAGGTGCTATATGGAGAACATGGGCCCAGCTGTAAACCTGAAGCTCATGGCAGGGTCTCCATAAATGCTAGTTTCCAATCCTCTCTTCTTTGTGAGTGACGGGGAGCCACGGTGGGCTGGAGAGGGAGTGCTTGATTGGAACTGTGTAGGGTGGGGGTTCTTCAGGGCAGAGGGGCTGCCGATGGGCAGAGCTGCTCAAAGGGCAAGCTGATGGCTCTGGGAGGCAGTGAGCAGAATCTGAGGCAAGGTGGTTACAGCAGGAGGGAGGCTCGAGCCGCAGGCCTGATGATCCTTCCTGGGAGGGGAGGCTGAGGGAGGGAGAGATGGCTGGTGCCACCGAGCTGTCCATTTGGGGCACTGAGGTGGGATTGGGGAGGAGGGAGGCAGGTGGCAGGTCTGGAAAGAAGCAGGAAGGTTTGGGAGGAGCAGGGGAGGGGACCATCCCAGTGGAGGATCTGGCAGGCAGCAGGGAGTGTGGGTCAGGACCCAGGACAGAGGCCAGGGCTTTCAGAGAGAAGTGGCCTGCCCAAGGTCCCAGGCCATGGCTGGGCAAAGTGCCTTTGGACTGGGAACTGACCCATGAGACCAGGCTGTGTCCAGAAATGGTAGAAACCTCCCATCTTGGCAATTCTAGGGCATGGATGGGTGGCCAGATTCGGGTAGAGCACAGGGTACCAGGGCTAGAGGCGTTCACCCCGTGGGACCAAGCACTGACCTGGCAAAGCCAAAGCACCAGGCCTGGATGGGTTCTGGGGCCACAAGCCCGGCCAGTGTGTAAACACATGGTCATCATAATAACACAGGTGTCCAGCATGTGGGGCATCCCGGAGAGAAGGAAGTTCAGGGAGGGCGTCTTGAAGGTGACGCCTGAGTCAAATCTTGCCACCTGTGCTGTTTTCTGAAACTTTCTATACCATTATTAACATAGAATTTTTCTTTAATTCACTTAAAAAAGGCCCTCGTGCATTTATTTTACAGGAAACCGCACCGCTACCATCAACAGAGAAGGATATCATCTGCCCTGAATGGAAGGCAATACATACAAGAAAGGCTAGCCAGCTCCCTCCGGACGCTGCTGCCTGCAGGATGGCTCTGAGGCCTGCCCTCTGCGAATAAGTGAGATTAATGAGTGCTAGAAAGATGTTAAAGCTTGCCAGCACCAAACTCCTTGATATAATTAGCAGCTGTTGAAAAGGAACTTGTTGAAAAGGGAATAACTTTCTTCCGGTGGAGTTCATGTTATTTAACTGGGTACAGGCCTCACACAGCGGGCAAAATCGTCTTACAGGGTGAGTTGAAATTTGCCAGCCTTGCATGAGTGTGCATGTGAATGAGTGTGTGTGCGTGTGTGCTAGTGTATATTGGTGTGTGTGTGTGTTGATGAGCGTGTGAGGGTGGGGGTGGAGGGCACCAGGGAAGGTGTCTGTGGCAGAGTTGAAAAATTGCCTGGGTGCATGGAGAGGACGTTGCTCCTTCCAGTGAGGCTGCAGTGACAGGTGCCAGGGGATGGTGGCTGGGATGAGGCGGGGTGCAGACCCTGAAACCCACTGTCCCAGGAAACCTTGCTTTGCTGGAAACCTGGGGGACCTGGGCCCATCAGCTGATGGGCTGACTCAAGGTGGCCTCAGGCTGGAGGATTAGTGGGTTTGGGGGAGCAGGTGTGTGAAAAGGACACCCTCCTTGCCCTCTCCTGCCTCTAGAGGCCTCTCCCAGCGTCCCTGAGCCCAACCCATGCCCCTTCTCAGGAGAAGTGCCAGGCTCGGGGAGGCATTTCCCTCAACTGTGTCCAACCACTGCCACCTGCCCTGCTGCAGGGGCTCTGCGACTGCATGCGCAAGCATGTGTGGGCATTTATTTGGACCCCTACAATTACGGCATGTGTTTGTGTGTGCATCCAAATGCATGTGTGGGTGCATGTGTGCAGTGCACGTGCGCCCCTATGTGTACACACATGCACATATGCACTTGCACACGCAGGGCCATCTTGCACCAGCCTGGGCAGCTAAGTCTCTGAGTGGAGGGACCTCTACTGCTCAGGAAACTTCCTGACCACACCTGCTTCTCTCCGTCCACATTCACAGAGGCTGCACAACCTGCCCAGGTCCTTTGGTGCACACCTTATGTCTTTTTGCAGAAAGTTTATTTGAAAACTTCTGGAATTTCAGGAATTTGCGGGGTTATTTAAGGCTTTGAGGCAGAAAGAGCAAATAAGAAAATGAGCTTGGGACAGGGCTTCGGAGCAGGGTTGTAGGGGCTGGGAGATGATGGGGGAGGCAAGGAAATCCCAGGCACTGACTCCTCCTTATGCCAGGCCCTGGGGAAAGTGCACGGCATGGAGTCATGGTTATTAGACAGAGCCATGGAGACAGAATTCAGCCAGTGATGCAGACGGATTTGAAAATCCAGCCTTCTAAGGGATGAGTACTTGGTCCTCTTGGAATTTTAGTTTCCTCATCTATAACATGGGGCGGAGTGACAGAGCCTGCCCCTGAAGCTTGTGGGGATTGGATGAAATAGGCATGAGATGACTGGGCCTAGTGCCTGGCACACAGCAAACTATAGATAAAGAAACAGAGACCCAGAGAAGTTAAAAAACCTGTCTAGGGTCACGCTGCCCTGAGAAAGAGCTGGACTTCAAGGTCAGCTTGTTTCAACTCCCAGGCCTCCAGCCACCTATATTATTAGGCTGTTAGGGGCCAAGGTTGGGTCCCCAAAGCCCCTGGGAGGTGTGTTCTGGACTTCCTGTGGGCCCCCTGGCTGCTCCTGTATCTTCAGCTGCCATAACACAGAGCCCAAGGCTCCAAAGGAGAACATGTAGACCCCCAGGACTCTGAGGGAGAACAGGCATCCCTCTGTGTTTAGGAGAGACTGAGCCTGCGTGGTCAGCACACAGCAGCCTTCTGTGGGAGGCCTTCAGGTCAGCTGGGCCTTCTATGATATCAGTCAGGGTCCACCTTTGGATTCAGAGAAAGTAGCTCTTGAATGCCTGGGCAGTGGAGGTGGTTGCTAAGCGCACCTAGGCTACTGAAGGAGAAAGAGTCCCCAAAGACCAGAGAATCAGGCACCCATGCATCCCCCAGTCCTGCTGATTCTCTTTCCAGGAGACCTCCCCATCCCCTGGTCCATAGCTTCTGGACTGCATTTCTGGGCTGGGCCCTCCTGTCCAGTGTCCACAGGGCCTTTGTAAGGCTGGAAGCCACAGAGGTCCCCATTGCCCACAGAATGAAGCTGAAACTCCATAGGATCCTTCAAGTCCTTCCAGTCTCTCTGCTCCCATTGCCTTGAGCTTTATGCTCCCATCCAATGGACCTATTTGGCATTTGCTAATGCTCTAGGATGCTGGTACTTTCATGCCTGTGCCAGCTGGTCCCACTGCCCAGAACGCCCTTCTCCCTAGCATTCTGGCATCTGCACGAGCAAATACTGTCACCGCTCAAGACACAGCTCGCCAACAATCCCTGCTCTGAAATTCTTTTCTGAACCCCCTCTTCCAGTGCTGAGGCCCCCTGCACACCCAAACACTTTAGGGCAGATGTTTCTTGGTGTGTCTGCCGCTCCCATCCCCTGGCGGTTGTTTCCTTAGTGACCGGGACAGCCTCTCACACACAGTAGGTGCCTGGTGAATGCATGTTGGCTGAATGAGCAGCTTATATATCAGCATGGGGTGTGGCATGCCTGGCTTGGTAGGGCCCCACTGTGAGGCTCAGATCTGGTGCAGGGGGCCAGGTTATACGTGTTCTCACGTCGGCAGCACCGAGCTTGGTCAACCTGAGTGCCTCTCTTCTGTCCGCTTGTGCACACAGCCTTCTAATAATTTCCTATCCTGCCCCTCCTGAAAAGCAGAGAGCTCCATTTAACACAAAAGACAAAACAGATGAGCCAGGCACACACCCCCGCCGGGCCTGGCCAGCCAGGGAGTATACTGCGGAGATCACTTCCCTCTTTGAGTCTGATTCACCTGTCTCTTGGGCTGTCCTGGTCGGATAGGGCCGCACTCCACAACCTCCTCCCCAGATGCTCACAGAAGGAGGAGGCTGCCCTCCAGCAGGGATGTGCTTGGTCTGTGAAGGGGGTGCCCCCATCCTTTGCCACCTCCAAAGCCGGCTCCATCTCCACCCAGTGGACCTCACACTGGCCTTGGCCTCAGGTGCTTGAATCTGGCTTCCCCTGGAATCAGTTCGGGCCTGGCAAAGGGGACTGTGGTTCTTCCTCCCCTTGGTCGGTTTGGAACTCCTCCTGTGGAGTCGCTGGCCAAGAGGTTGGGGTGGGCTTCCTCTCTGTGTAGCCTGCAGTGGTAAAGAAGGCTCCCGGGGAGGCTGGCCAAGGCCTTCCCTGCTCCTGCGTGGATGGGGTGGAGCACTCATCATAACGACCAGGGCCGTCATTTGGCCTCTCGTCCCTCTTCCTGGAACATTCTTCCCAGTTCTTTCTGCAAGTTCCTCAATGCTCAGCACTCTGCCCAAGTGGCTTCTCCCCTGGGAGCCACCTTTGTGGCTGAGTTAGATGCTCTCTTGATGTGCCTCCAGACCGGAGGCCGAAGCCTGGGCAGCCATTGGTTACACCTGGCCTCTGGCTGGCAGGCTGGCTCTACTTGTCCAGCACTGTTTCAGAAACGTTTGAATTAGTTACCAATGCGTTAAAATATACACCTTCTCTTGAAAACTCAGGCAAGTGGGTAAGCAGGACCTACGTTTCCAAACACTACCAGTGGAGGAGCTGAGTCATAGCTATGGCCTTTAGATAGGGCAGAGTCTCATAGTCCCTGGGCAGCTGCTAATGCGTTCCTAGGACCTTCCTGGGCCCTGTGTGCATTTGAGTTTGCCACTCAGGCTCCAGAATGTAACTCTCAGGGAGAGCCGAGGTTGACCCCATGTGCAGCACAGGCACAGCACACAGGCAGCACCCAGTGTTTGCAGGATTGTTGGAAGGAGACATCCCAAACAGACCAACGTGGAGGGATATTTTTAGGGGAAGGGGATTGAGCTGAGTCCTGGAGTGGCAGAGACGAGGCCCATCCAAGAAGTGCCTCTGGGTGGAGGGAACAGCTTGGGCAAAGGCTCAGAGGTGGGAGAGGGTGTGGCACAGCAGGGGTGCTGGAGATAGCAGGGCCTGGCAGGAGTCCAGGTGTTGGTGGGGTCATGGCGAAAGATGAGGTTGTAAAAATCTGAGCTGAATCTTGAAGGGCAGGTGGGTACTTATGAGAAGCTAGGTTAGCTTCAGGAGAAAATACCAGAGGCAGGAGTCACATTGCCTAAACACAGAGAGTGAGAAGGAGTGTGGCAGTCCAGTTAATGCACGGAGTGTGGGTCAGGGAGGTGGCGATGGTGGAGGACAGATGACCTGATGGAGGACTCAAGTCAGGCCTGGGCAAAGAGGGCCTTACTGCAGTCTGAGCTGAACATGATTTTTATTTCTAATTTTTTTTAAAGCAATGGGAATGATGTGGTTGAATTTTTGTGTTAGAAAGATTGCTTTGGTAAACAATTGTAGTAGTCAGCTTTAACAGATACTTCACTGAACAGGTCAAGCAGACCAAGAAAGATATGATAGACACAATTAATAAACTCTAATTTACATAGGCATATAAAATGCACAAGCAGAGAATGCAAATTTTTTCTAAGCACGTGTGATGTGCTCACAAAAATTGTCTTCAGCCTGGGCCTCAAAGGATGTCTTGATGCGTTTGAAAGAACCAGCATCACATAATCTATGTTCTCTGATTACTACATAATAAAATCATAAATCAGTGGCAAAAGGATAACTGCAAATATTCTGTATGTCTGGAAATTATGTAACATACAGTAAATTACATCTGGATTAAACAGGAAATCACCAGGGACAATTATAAAATACTTAGACCTGAGCAACCATAAAAATGCCATATGCTCAAATTTTGAGATGCAGCTAAAAAAAGTACTCACGGGAAAATATATAGCTTTAGGTACATTTATCAAGAAGCAAGATACAATGAAACAAATGAGCTAAGCATTCACTTCAGGTTAGAAAATAGCAATAAAGCAAAACAAAGGAAAGAAGGAAAGAAATAATAAAACAAGGATAAAGAGCAAAAAAGATAAACTACTGGAAACCAAAAACCATTCACTAAATAAATATGTGGATCAAAGAAAAAAGAATAAATACGCAAATACAATGTGTAATCAAAAACAAAAATAACTATAAAGAAATGATATCCTAAGAATATAATAGTATGAATAATCACATGATAATAAATTGATAAACCTAAGCAAAATGAATAAAGTCCTGGAACACACAAAATGGAGAAAAAAGTCAAGAGGGCATAGAAAACTTGAATACATCAATAGTTATTATTTAAAAAATTGAAAGACTTATCACAGGTCTCCCTCCAAAAAATTATAGGCCCAGAAAGTCTAACAGATGAATTTTATCAAGCTTTCAAAGAATAAATTATTAGTCTCTTACAAAATTTATACCAGAATTTGACAAAGCAGGAAAGGTGCCAATTCACTTATTGAATCTAGTTAGTATAATCTAGATTCTGAACTCTGGTAAAGATAGTACAGGAAATTATAGACATTTCACTTATAGCGTAGTGAACATGGAGTTTGTCCTAGGAATGCAAGGATAGCTTAACTTCAGAAAATCTGTCCATGCACTTCTTCCCATTAATGAATGAAATGATAAAATCATATAATTTTTCAGTAGCACTTGAAAATTTCAATACATATTTCTGATGAAAATCTCTTAAAAGACCAAGAATAGAAGGGAATTTCTTTAATTTGATAAAGGTTATATACCCCAAACCTACAGCAAAGTAATAATTAATAGA
Source organism: Rhinopithecus bieti (assembly GCF_001698545.2). Taxonomy (NCBI): domain Eukaryota; kingdom Metazoa; phylum Chordata; class Mammalia; order Primates; family Cercopithecidae; genus Rhinopithecus; species Rhinopithecus bieti. The sequence goes on from NW_016810434.1 coordinate 1,494,817, forward strand.
GAAACTTTAGGCTCATTTCCATTAAGATTTAGAACAAGGCAGCTGTACTTACATTATCATTACTATTTTTTTTTTTTTTTGAGACAAGAGTCTTGCTCTGTCTCCCAGGCTGGAGCGCAGTGGCACAGCTGTGGCTCACTGCAACCTCTGCCTCCTGGGTTCAAGCGATTCTCTTGCCTCAGCTTCCCAAGTACCTGGGACTACAGGCGTCTGCCACCATGCCCAGCTAATTTCTGTATTTTTAATAGAGACGGGGTATCACCGTACTGGCCAGGCTGGTCTCAAACTCCTGACCTTGTGATCCGCCTGCCTCAGCCTCCCAAAGTGCTGGGATCACAGGCGTGAGTCTCCGCGCCCGGCCTCATTACTATTTTTTTAAAGCATAGTATTTTTGGGCCTGTCCAAAGATTTAAAACAAGGAAAAGGTTCAAGAGGTATAGGGATTAAAGGGAAGAGAAATGACTGTCATTTGTGGGAGTTATCATCAACTGCATAGAAAGCCTAAGGAAGTCAACAGAAAAATTATTAGAAAACTGACTGAAGGTGGTGGCTTATGCCTGTAATCCCAGCACTTTGGGAGGCTGAAGCGGGAGGATCACTTAACGTCAAGAGTTCAAGGCCAGCCTGGCCAACATGGTAAAACCCCATCTCTAGTAGAAATACAGAAATTAGCTGGGTGTGGTAGTGCACACCCGTAATCCCAGGTACTCAGGAGGCTGAGGCAGGAGAATTGCTTGAACCTGGGAGGCGGAGGTTGCAGTGAGTCAAGATCACATCACTGCACCCCCAGCCTGGGTGACAGAGCAAGACTCTGTCTCAAAGAAAACAAAAATTATTAGGAAACTCATCAAGGTTACAAGATAAAAGATCAACTTAAAATATTAATAGTATTCCTTTATACCAGGGTTGTCAAAGTTTACCTGTAAGTGGGCAGATAGTTAACAATTTTAGGTTTTGTAGGCCATATATGATTTCTATAACACATACTTTTTCTTTTTTTTCCTGTTTTTTTTTTTTTAACCCTTTACAACTACAAAAACAATGTTTAGCTTATGGGTCATAGAGTAACAGGGCATGGGCTGAATTTCACCTGTGGGCCATAGTTGCTACTCTCTGTTCTATAACTGCAACACTATGCACTGTATCATAGGAACTATAAACTATCTAGGAATTAACTTTACTAAAAATCAACAAGACCTTCAAGAAAACACTCTCTACTAAAGAAAATGTAAAAAGATTAGAAAAAACAGATATTCTATATGTATACATGGGATGAGTTAACCTAATAAAGATGTTAACTTCCAAAGTAATCTATACATTAAAAGCAATCCTAATAAGAAATTTAGTTGGATTTCTCAAAGATACCAACAAAGTCATTCTAAAGTTTATGTGGAAGAATAAAGATCCATGAATAGTAAGTCAATTTTAGACTTTTTCTTCTACTGTAGAACCTTTCAGTCTTAGCCAAGCACACAGCAGCTGCCCAGCCTGCTGCCATACTTCCTAGCATCTCTTGCAGCTAGATGTGGCCTATAACCAAGTTCAGACCAATGGAACATTAGTGTGAGTAACTTACAAACATCTCTCTCTCCTTTCCACATGCTAGAACATTCAGCTATCCCCACCTGGTGAATGGGGATCATGTCCAAGGGAACAGAGGAGCAAGTTTGGTGAAACTTTTGTGAGTAACTTTACAAACATCTCTCTTTCTCCTTTTCATATGCTATCCACACCTGGTGAATGGGGATCATGTCCAAGGGAAACAGGAGCAAAAGTTTGGAAATTTGGGTGATCGTGTCCAGTAGAATCATTGTCCTACCGTGGGAAAGAATGAACTTTGGTAGACCATATTGGGGCACCTGACTCACTACATGGAGAAAGATAAAAGTTATATCCCTGCCCTAAACCATACATAAATGTAAATTGCAGATGCAGATTGAAATGAAATGGTAAAATTACGAAGTTAATAGACAAAAGCGTGCAATATTTTTTGTGTGACCTAGCATAGGAAAAGATTATTTTATATTTAAAAATTTTTATATATACACAAAGAATGATGAGTGCAGTATAATGAACCTTTCTACACTCATTACGTCAACACATCCATCACTATTTCTCCAGTCTTCCATTCAGGCAGGTAAATAGCTACTATCCTAAGATCCTTGCCACAGCCTTGTTTTGTTGACGCTTTCACTTTGTTTTGCTGTATTATTTATTTATTTATTTAACGTTCCAGGGTACATGTGCAGGATGTGGAGGTTTGTTACTTAGGTAAACATGTGCCATGGTCATTTCCTGCATCTGTCAACCCATCACCTAGGTATTCAGTCCAGGATGAATTAGCTCTTTTTCCTGATGTTCTCTCTCCCCACACCCCCCACAATGACTCCAGTGTGTGTTGTTCCCTTCCCTGTGTCTTAAGTGTTCACATTGTTCAGCTCCCACTTATAAGTGAGAACATGTGGTGCTTGGTCTTCTGTTCCTCAGTTAGTTTGCTGAGGATAATGGCTTCCAGCTCCATCCATGTCCTTGCAATGAATATGATCTTGTTCCTTTTCATGGCTGCATAATATTCCATGGTGTATATGTACCACATTTTCTTCATCCAGTCTATCATTGATGGGCATTTGGGTTGATTTCATGTCTTTGCTATTATAAATAGTGCTGCAATGAACATACACATACATGTATTTTTTAAATAAATGATTTATATTCCTTTGGGTATATACCCATTAATGGGATTGCAGGGTCAAATGGTATTTCTGGTTCTAGGTCTTTGAGGACTCGCTACACTGTCTTCCACAATGGTTAAACTAATTTACATTCCCACCAACAGTGTAAAAGAGGTCCTATTTCTCCACAGCCTCATCAGCATCTGTTGTTTCTTGACTTTTTAATAATCACCATTCTGATGGTATTCATCTGGCATGAGATGGTATCTTATTGTGGTTTTGATTTGCATTTCTCTAATGATCAGAGATCATCAGTGATGTTGAGCTTTTTTTCATATGTTTGTTGGTCACATAAATGTCTTCTTTAGAAGTGTTGGTTTATGTCCTTTGCCTACCACTTTTTAATAAAGTTGTTTTTTTCTTGTAAATTTGTTTAAGTTCCTTGTAAATTCTAGACTTTGGTCAGGTGGATAGATTACAAAAATATTCTCTCATTCTGTAGGTTGTCTGTTCACTCTGATGTTAGTTTCTTTTGCTGTGCAAAAGCTCTCTAGTTTAATTAGATCCCATTTGTCAAATTTTGTTTTTGTTGCAATTGCTTTTGATGTTTGTGTCATGATATCTTTGCCTATGTCTATGTCCTGAATGGTATCTCCTAGATTTTCTTCTAGGGTTTCTGTAGTTTTGGGTTTTACATGTAAGTCTTTAATCCATCTTGAGTTAATTTTTGTATAAGGTGTGAGGAAGGGGCCCAGTTTCAGTTTTCTGCATATGACTAGCCAGTTCTCCCAGCACCATTTATTAAATAGGTAATCCTTTCCCCATTGCTTGTTTTTGTCAGGTTTGTCAGAGGTCAGATGACTATAGATGTGTGGTCTTATTTCTGAGTTCTCTATTCTGTTCCATTGGTTTTTGTACCAGTACCTTGCTCTTTTGGTTACTGTAGCCTTGTAGTATAGTTTGAAGTCAGGTAGCGTGATGTCTCCAGCTTTGTTCTTTTTGCTTAGGATTGTCTTGTCTATACAGGCTCTTTTTTGGTTCCATATGCATTTTAAAGTAGTTTTTTTCTAATTCTGTGAGGAATGTCAATGGTAGTTTAATGGGAATAGCTCTGACTATAAATTACTTTGGGCTGTGTGGCCATTTTCATGATATTGATTCTTTCTATCCACGACGATGGAATGTTTTTCCATTTGTTTGTGCCCTCTCTGATTTCCTTGAGCAGTGGTTTGTAGTTCTCCTTGAAGAGGTCCTTCACTTACCTTGTTTGCTGTATTCTTAGTTATTTTATTCTCTTTGTAGCAATTGTGAATGGGAATTCATTCAAAATTTGGCTCTCTGCTTGTCTGTTGTTGGTGGATAGGAATGCTTGTGATTTTTGCACATTGATTTTGTATCCTGAGACTTTGCTGAAGTTGCTTATCAGCTTAAGAAGCTTTTGGGCTGAGATGATGGGGTTTTCTAGGTATGGGATCATGTCATCTGCAAATAGACAATTTGACTTCCTCTCTTCCTATTTGAATATGTCTTATTTCTTTATCTTGACTGATTTCCCTGGCCAGAATTTCCAATACTATGTTGAATAGCAGTGGTGAGAGAGGGCCTCCTCGTCTTGTGCTGATTTTCAAAGGGAATGTTTCCAGCTTTTGCCCATTCAGTATGAAATTGACTGTGTGTTTGTCATAAATGGCTCTTATTATTTTGAGGTATGTTCCTTCAATACCTAGTTTATTGAGAATGCTTAACATGAAGGGATGTTACATTTTATCAAAGAACTTTTCTGTGTCTATTGAGATAATCATAGTTTTTGTCTTTTGTTTTGTTTATGTGATGAATTATGTTTATTGACTTGCATATGTTGAATCTTTTGCTCTAATATTTTAAAACAAACCAAAACACTGATTATTTCACCCATAAATACCTAAGTAACTATCTTTAACAGATAAGGACTGAAAAATATTATAAACATAATATCATTACAGACCTAGAAAAGTTAAGAATTATTGCTCAATATTATTATCTCATAATCAGTTTGTGTTCAAAATGGCAAAGACTGGATTATTTCACTTAATATATTGCCCTCTAGATCCATCCATGACATTGCATGTTCTCACTCATATGTGGAAGCTAAAAAAACCAAAAAACAAAAACTGATCTCTTAGGAGTAAGAAGGAGAACAAAGGATACTAGAGGCTGGGAAGGATCGAGGGAAGAGAGGGGTAGGAAGAGATTTGTTAAAGGGCACAAAATTACAGCTAGATTAGGGGAATGAGTTCTGGTGTTCTATACCACTGCAGGATGACTAGAGTTAATAATACATTACATAGTTTCAGATAGCTAGAAGGAAGATACTGAATGTTCCTAAAACAAAGGCATGATAAATGTTTGAGATGATGAAATGCTAGATGCCCTGATCTGATCACTATACATGATCTGTATTGAAACATCACTATGTAACCCCTAAATATGTATAATTGTGTGTCAATTTACATTTTTATAAAAGTAAAAAATTTTGAAACCCCAAGATCTAAAAAGCACAAACCATAAAGCAGAAGAAAAGGCTTGACAATATCAGAATTAAAGATTTATATGCCATAAAGGACATCAGAGTCACAATTAAAGAAAAATGGCAGGTTGGCAAAATCAACTAATATTTCAACCCATTGCTATTCAAAGCACGGGTCTGTGAGCCCATGAGGAGTTGCATTGGAATACCAGTCAACTATACTCAGTAAACATGCTGTTTAGTTTATCAGAGATTTTTGGTTTTTGAAGCAAGAAATTTGTTGATTGAAGAAGTGGTACTTTGATTTCACAAACTGTTCTTAGATAGTCCCCACTTTGAGCAACACTGATTAAGACTATTCAACGAGCTCCAGACAACAAGATAAAGGCAAAAAACCCAACAGAAAAATGGATGATGCTTATGAATAGGCAATTCTCAGAAGACGAATCCCAAATGACTAAGACTTGTAGAGATGTTTCAGCTCACAGTAATCAGTGAAATGCAAATCAAAACAAGGAGCTGCTACTTTGTATCCATCAGAATGGCAAATTAGAAGGGTGGATAATGGAAACCAGGTGTTGACAGGTGCGTGGGGAGAGGAGAGCTCCCTAGGAGTGGAGACAGGTGTAGGAGTGTGAACAGGTACAGTCAGTCTGGAAAATATTCTTTATTTTGATTAAGTTTGCATATATTCTTTGGCCCAGAAATTCCATTCCCGGGTATATGTCCCAGAAAAATTCATCAAACATGGGCATGAATAAGGAAGTCACAGGCAAGCCAGGTGTGCATTCTGAGGGAGTGGGTATGTGCAATGTGATGGCTCACTGTGGAAGTGGAAGCAAGCTTGCAAGCAGTGAACGAGGCCTACATGGAGGACACAGAGTCCTCTGGAAGCACAGGGGAGCGAGGAGGGTCACCACGTTATGCCAGAGACTCTCAGACTTCCCTCTCAGGACCCCTTTCTAACTTTTCGCAGTAATGGATGACCCCAAAGAGCTTTTGTTTATGTTGGCCGTTGTCTCTAACTACATCATCTCAGAAATTAAAACAGAAATTTTAAAACGATTTCTTAATCCATTAAAAAGACAAATCAGTTACATGTTAACACATATAGTATATTTTATGACAGTTATATTTTCCAAAATAAAAACGTAGTGAGAAGTAGTATTAACTTTTTTTTTTTTTTTTTTTTTTTTGCAAATCTTTAAAATATCTGGCTTAGGAGAAGACGGCTGGATCCTCATATCTGCTTCTGCATCTAGTCTGTTGTGATATCACATGTCATATCGTCTCTGGAAAGTGCCACTCTACACTTGGAAGTTCAAGAATGAGAAGAAAAAGGAGGATAATGTCCCAGTGTTATTACGAAAATATTTTTGACCTTGTGGATCCCCTAGGGATTCCTTGGCCACACTTTGAGAACTGCTGCACTATGCCATTAATGTTCACTGATGACACATCAATATACACAACATGTCACCACTAAACGTTTAATAATGCTTCAGGCATATTCAAGCTGTGTATCAAATACATTGACTCAGCCCCTGTGGAGTACAGGAAGGGAATGGGATAAAAGGGGGAATAAAATAAATAAAACAAAACAAGAAAGAATCTTCATATGCTTTACTAAGAATTATGATTAACTCTGGTCTCTGCACTTAAGATTTTGTGTGTGTGTGTGTGTGTGTGTGCGTGTGTGCACGTGTGGGAGTGAGAAGTGGTGAGGCCTAAATTAAGGCAACACTGAGAATTCATCTGGACTCAAACCCAGGACGGTGAGCGGCGAGTGAGGCGGTGCCGCTTCTGTTGATCTTCTTTCCTGCCATCCCTGACACCCTCCAAGCTCCAAGCAAAGACTCCTGCTACCCTAAGACAGACCCTACAGGCTTCTCATTCCCACTATAGGGAGGAGGGAAGATATCTGGGTGACCGCAGAGGTCCTTCCAGACCTTCCAGGCCATGACACAATGATCATTTGGTGGACTTTGAGTGGTGGACCAGGCTCTAGGCTGGACACCAGTGCCAGGAGTTTGAGCTTCTCCTCCCGGCCTCCACCTGCCAGGTGAGGCTCAGGCAGGGATGGCACCATGAGTCCCTGTGTCTAGCTGTGAGCAGGGCCCTCTATGAACCAACCACCCCACTTGCCTCAGAGCAGTGCCACAGCCTCTGGCCACGCCCTGGGAAGCCTTCAGGGCCCTCCCAGGCACTCAGGGGTGGGCAGAATTGGACTGAAGGTCCCTAGCAGATGTCCTGCTCTAGGGCTCATCCCAAACCTGGCCCACGAATCCATCCCTGGCTAACTGGCTTGCTGTCCCTGCCCTGCCCTCCGATTCTCTCGAGAGGCCCCGCCCTGGGAGAGACCCTTCTGTGTGCTACACTCTAACTCCCTGCAAACCCTTCATGGCTCTGTCTAGCTGCACCCCTCTTCCTGGATACACAGCTCCTGCTCCTGTTCTCCCGCTCCATAGCCCACAGGTGTCAGTGTTTGGGGGCTCGCCTGTCCCTGGCTACTGGGAGTGATTGTGAGCAGGGACGTTCTTTCACTCATTCCTGTGACCCTGGGCCAAGCACTGGGTAGGGGCTCAGTATTGGAGAAATGAATGAGAGAGTTAGAGACCTGAGCAGGAGACCTTTGAATACCACGTTCCTGGAAACCAGGGCTCTTCCCCAAACCTCCCTAGACATTTCCACCATTTGACAATGAAAAGGTTAATGCCTGGCCCAGTCCCAGGTGGAATGTAGGGGTACAGATAGTTCAAGCTGTTTGAAATTTGAAACATCTCCCTGTAGTACTCACCTTTCTGCTTTGTCTGGGCTGAATTTATTTTATTTTATTTATTCATTTAGAGACTGAGTCTCACTGTTGTTGTCCAGGCTGGAGCGCAATGGAGAAATCTCAGCTCACTGCAAACTCTGCCTCCTGAGTTCAAGTGATTCTCCTGCCTCAGCCTCCCAAGTAGCTGGGATTATAGATGCCCACAACCACACCTGGCTAATTTTGTATTTTTCACCATGTTGGTCAGGCTGGTCTCGAACTCCCTCCTGACCTCGTGTGATCCACCTGCCTCAGCCTCCCAAAATGCTGAGATTACAGGCATGAGCCACTGCACCTGGCCAGGGCTGAATCTATTTTTATATTTATTTCAGATTTTCTTAAAAGAAAGACAGCAACAGGGAACAGTGAAGTTCCCTGCAGACCCTTCCGCATCCCCTCTCTCCCTCTCTCCCCAGAAGTAACCACCATAATGAATCTGTTGTTCTTCATTCCCTTGCATGTGGTTATATTTTTGCTATATAGATGAGTATCCATAAACAAAATATTGTAGTTTTACATAATTTAAAACTTTACATCAGTGTTCTCAAGCTGTACATGTCCTTCTGCCATTTGTTTTTTGGCCCAACATTGTTTTGAAATCGCCCATGTTGACACACGTAGCTACAATTTATTCGTTCTCATGGCTGAAATATATTCCATTGTATGAATATATCATGATCTTCAAAATCTGTTTTTCTGTCGATGAAGGTTCAGGTTGTTTCCAATTTTTTGTTTTTGCAAACAACGATACAGTAAACACTGTCGTACGTATCTTTCGGAGCACGTGTGCATGGATTTCTGTTGGATATGATTCCAGTTATCTGTGGCTGCATAACAAATGATCCCCAAACTTAGCGCCTTAAATCAAACACCATTTTATTACATCTCACAATCTTGCACGTCAGGAATTTGGGGCAGGACCCCAGCTGGGAGATGCTGTGCTATAGGATGAGGCCCTGGAGGGTGAGTGGGGAGGGGGCCGTGTGGGAGGTTGCCGAGGTCATTTGACAATAAAGGCCCTTTCTGCTCTACTATTCCAAGATTCTTCAAGGCTGTGGCTAGCAAGGGAAATTCTGAGTTCCCGTGTGGAGGGAGGACAAGATATCAGATGTGGTCTTGTCCACTTTGACGGCAGAAAAGCCTGGGAGTGTGTGAGGGACGTTTGTTCCCTCCCCATATCTTTCTGTGATATTGGTGGCTCCGCATTCATTTGAGAAGTCATGCCTCTGATGAAGCTGATCCCACACTGTGCCCACCCTCCCATATTTAAGGGTGGGCATGTGACCTCCAACCCAAACAGCACTTTGCATGCCCCACCCCCACCTTTCCCAGCCCCCTAAGGAAACTCAAGTCCAGGGCTTCTGTTTGAGACATTAAGGAGGTCGTCCAACACCACTGGACAAGGCGCTGTGAGTCTGGGAGACTGGAGATGTAGGGTTCCACGAGGAGGAGAGAGACACTGAGTTTGAGTCCTGGATCACGCTACACCCGAATCCAAAATGATCCCCTGATTTTTCCAGATTTTTGAATGAATACATTTCCTTATTTGTGGAAGTCAGCTGGGGCTGGACTTCTTCTATATTTGCAACTGTAAAGTCTTGGCTGTTACAGAAGTGAGCCTTGAGGGCTCACAGCTCCACCAGGATGGGCAGGCAAGTCTTGAGGACAGGAGACAAAGTGGCTACAACAGGCATCCAGGAGCTGAGCTCCTGAATGACCGCAGGCCCCCATCCTGGAGTCACGGAGAGGGATGGCAAAGGTGGGGAGGTTTGGGCTTCCAAGAGGAGGGGGTGGAGGCGATGGAGCCTGCTGACCCTTTCTCTGTGCCTGGGAGTCAGGCAGTTGCTTATGGAATTGTCAGGTGTTCGGGAGAAGCAGAGGATGGCAAGGAGAGAAGGCCTAGGCAGGAGTGTGGATGAAGGGGGCTGAACAGGCTCCATGGAAGGACTTAGAGGAGGCGTGAGCAGGCTGCTGCCACAGAAAGTGGCTGTCATCATCATCAGAGGGGTGTGGGATGCTGACGAGGGGCAGAATGAGAATCCCTAGGCATGAGGGGGGCTGGGGCCAGGCAGTGAAGAGTGTGGCATTGGTTTGGGTCCAGAGTGGAGTTATCCTAGCCAGGTGTTAGGAACACAACTCCTGGGCCACACCACCCAGGTTGGAATCTTCTTGTTCTTTTGGGCCTTGGTTGATTATCCATAAAATGGGGAATGATAATATGACCTACTTCTCAAGGTTTTGTGAAAATGAAACTTTTATTTGTAGAGCTATTAGAACAATGACCAGCACAGAATAAGCGCAATTGAAGTTATGGTTTTTTTCCCTTGAAAAACAAGGACCCATTACTCCTGAGAGGTAGATGCGGCAGGTTATGTTCCTTACTTAATGGCTGGGGAAACTGAAGCCCTGGGATTAGATGATGTTCTTCAGAGAGAACTGGAAGCCACAGTCCTGCTGGGGCTGGCCCGAGGGCTTTCCCACGAGGGAGGGTGGGGAGGAGGCATTCTTGCCGGAGGTGGCTGCTGGGCACTGTGCGAGCTTCCATGTGCCGCCTGGCGTGATAACACACAGTGCGACACCCAGTCTTCTGGCAGCGGGAAAGCTGAGAGCAGAGGGAGCAGCTGCCATCCGGTTTGCTCACACCAAGGCTGCCTGTTTTCCATTTTTCGCTCTCCTCCAGGAGTGTGAGGACCCTGCTGCTTGGGAGAGAGACATTGCTGGCTAGGGAAGGAAACCTTCTCAGTGCAGGGAGGGGATACTCCCACCTCCTCCCAGCTCAGGGGTTGCCCTCAGCTCCCTGTTCCCAGCACTGTCCTTCCCAGAGCCCAGAGAGGGCATATTTGATGCATGATTCCCACAAGCTCAGACTACAGAGGGGTCACTCCCACAGGCTTTGCTGTTTAACAGTGGCTGCTGAGGGCAATGCTTACCCTGAAGGAATAAACTGGGAATTGTGAGATTTCAGGCCGCAGCAGAAAGTCTGGAGAGTGGCGGGTGGGGAGGGGCACTGGTTTCCAGGCACCTATTACCATTATATTTTTAACTCCTGACTCCTGCCCTCCTGGCAGACATCTTGGAACCAATTATTGATTGGTCTTAGTCATCAGCCCGCTTCTTGCAGTTATCCATGCTTACCCATTCATTATTTTTTTCATGCTGTATCCATCCATCTGTCTACCTACCTATCCATCCACCCATCCACCCACCCATCCACCCACCCCTCTACCCAACTATCCATCCATCCACCCCTCTACCCAACTATCCATCCATCCACCCACTCACCCATCCACCCACTGATCCATCCATCCCTCCATCCATCCATCCATTCACCCACCCATTCTTTCACTCATTCATCCATCCATTCACCCATCTACCCATTTACCCTTCTACACACACCCATCTGTTTATCTACCCCTCCACCTATCCACACACATGTTCATCTACCTACCTATTCACTCGTCCACCCTTCCACATACATTCATATATCATCTATGCATTCATCCACTCACCCATCCATCCATCCATCCATTCATCCATCCATCCATTCAACCATCCATCCATCCATCCATCTATTCGTCCACCCATCCAGCCATCCATCCATTCATCCATCCATCCATCCATCCATCCATCCATTCAACCATCCATCCATCCATCTATTCGTCCACCCATCCAGCCATCCAGTTACCCACCTACCAATCCATCCACCCACATATCCATGAGACGAATAGCAATTCGTCTCATCAAGGGACAGTAAGGACCAGGCTTCAGGAGCCAGCAGCCTGGGTTTGCAGTCCTGGCCCCAGCACTTATACAATTTGACTGCCCTTGAGCATGTCACTTAACCTTTCTGTGCCTCCGTCTCTTGAAATATAAATGGGAATAAAACTAGTACCTACTTCCTAGAGCTTTCTGCGAGGCTTAAATAAGGTATGCACCTGTAAGAGTGTCTTAAGTGTGAACTGTTACTTAAGTGTGAACTGTTACCTAAGTGTGAACTGTTACTTAAGTGTGAACTGTTACTTAAGTGTGTACTGTTACTCTTTCTATTGTTCTTCAATTCACTAATTTGTTCAGTTTCTCTGTTCCCTCAGTTCACTCATTCATCTCCTTATAATCACTGCCCTAGTCCAAAGAAACAAGCTTTGTTTTCTTCCTAACCCTTAAAAATACTTTCCCATCTCCAGCTTTTGGTTTGAGGACTGGGGCTTTTAGCAAACCCGCAGCACACTGCTCACCAGTCTTGGTTGAGGAACAACTTGAGGCTGCTCTTGGGTTCCTGGGCCTCATACTCCTACCTTTGTCCCATCCCTTCCAGTGGGGAGAGATCCAAAGGCAAGAAAGACAAGAGGAGAATTACCAGTCCCTTTTGTATGCTGGGCTTTTTGTAGACATTCTCTGATTTAATCTTCTTTATAGCTTTTTGAAGTATAGGGCCAGTCTCATTTTCCAATAAGAAAATGAGGTTCAGAGAGGTGAAGTGACTTGCCCAAGGTCACACAACAAGTAAATAGCAGAGTTGGGATTCATAACCGAGTCTGGTAGGCTTCAAATCTCAGTGCTCTCCTCACAACTCCCACTAGCCCTGCCTGCTGCCTCTGGTTAGGAGAGGTGCTGAGTTGGATTCTTACACCCTGCTCTACCCCCCTGCGCAACCTCCTTTTTGTCCCTCTGAGCCAAGTCTTCATGCCCCATGACTGGCCCATGCCTGAAGTCCCAGCCGCAGATGAAGATCTGCAACAGTTTCAACTATGGTAAGTGGGGCCGGGAGAGTGCGTGACTCCAGGCTCTCCTGGGAAAATGAGGCCCCTGGAGTTCTCACCGCGATGGAGAGGGTGGCCAGCTGGCCTGAGAAGCTAATGGCAGGGAGTCTGGAGAGATAGTTTTTCTGCTTTTCCTCCTCACTCTCAGATAGGCCAGATTTCAAGGGCCTGTCCCCAGGGAACAGAGACATTGTCTTCTGTGGACTGTAGCAAAAAGTGGCTCAGCATCCATCTCTGTCCTTGCCAGGCCGGAACCTGGCCTCAGGCCCAGGCGGATCCAGGCCTCTGGGAGTTTGGAAGTCACGTCCTTCTCATCGTCTTCCAGCCTGGGGCAGCATCTCTGTGTCAACTTAATTCCATCTTGTCCATTCCACACATATTTCTGGGGCCCTATCCATGTGCCAGTCCTGTGCCAGCTACGGACAGTGCCTGCACTTGGAGGATTAACATCATCCCTGCACCTGCAGGAGACCCAGACGTATGTGCTCAGTGGTCAAGAATAGAACTTTCCATGGGCAGTCATCAGGAGAGGTGCCAGGAGCACTGGGCCAGGAGCCCCCAGGACGAGGCTGGATTTGCCTTGTCTATCTCACAACACATGCAGCACCCACAGGTTCAAGACTCTGGGCCGGGGTTGGCTCCAGGACACAGAAGGAAACGTGATGCCAGCAAGAACTGAAAAGCCAGGCTCCTCATACTGCCCAAGTGCCTCCTAAAACAGTTTGGTTCAGTTTGACAATAAATGGAGCCCACATCCCAAATTCCCATCACTAGAAGAACCGGTAAAAAAAAAAAAAAAAAAAAAGGTGGTATATTCACACCATGAATGTACACAGTACCAAAAAAAAAAAAAAAAAGGAACAGATGATTGTTACACAGCACCAGGGACTCTCACAGGCACACCAATGAGCCAAGGCAGTCAGGTGCATGTCTATGCTTCCTGATTGCATCTCTGTGTGGTTCAAAAGCAGATGCACTAGAATATGGGACAGAGGGAGGAAGAGTGGGGAGCTTTGGGGGTGTCTAGACTGAGAAGATTCATGAGGGGAATGTTTCTGGTGCCATTCATCTATATCTTGACCAGTGTGCTGGTATAATTCTCTGAAAAAATATTGAGACGTACACTTGGCATATGTGCTTTCATGCATGTTTGTTTTATCTCAGTTAAAAAAAGAACAAATAGACAAACAAACAAAGAAGAGAACAAATAGACAAACAAAAAGAAAACCCAAGCCCAGCCAGCTCGTGAAGAATGGCAGTGACATTTGCTGTGCTCGGCTTCCCAGTGCTCCTTTTCTGATGGCAGTGTCCTGATTTCCTCTAGGGAAGACCTATCTGCCCCCGGTGGACACAGCCTCAGGGTGGGCACGTGACGATATGTGGCCAGCTGGACACTTTCTCCTGGAATGCGCACAGTGGCAGAGTAAGGAAAGCAATCAAAATGCTAGAAACTGCCTCACTCCACAGGCTGGCTGTCAGTGGGTCTTGCTCTTGGAGAAGGATGAGGTCTCCTGGACACACAGACTTCCCAACCTGCCCTCCAGCATGGGAAACCATGAACTTCCAACCAATCCCACTGGCTTGGCTCAGATAGCCAGGTTCAGAGGCCCTGCCCAGTAGGCACCGATATCACCTTTGCACAAGCGCCAGGCCTTGTCGGGGGCCTGCGCTAGGGATGGGGACTCCTTCACTGGACTCTGTAGCCTTTGGGACATCAGTTGCTGAGGAATAAAATGAGAGCCTTTCTGAGGTGCCTGTCTAGGATCCCACCTACCCGCCAAGGACATGGCATGAGTGAGAAATGAGCCTTTGTGGTTATAAGCTGCTCAGATTTGGGGGGTGTTTGTTGCTAGGTATAACCTGGCCTGCCTTACTCTACTGACAGCACTAGTTTGGTATCTCCAGTCCAGACCTCTTTTTTGTACTCCGCACGGACACAGGCAAAGGCAACAGGGCATCTCCACTTCCAGCCCCATGAGCTCCTAGGCTTCTCCTCCCTCACCCCCTGCTGCTCATCAAGCAAAGAACACCACAGCTCTCCTCATCTCCAAGCCAGAAACCTTGCATCACCCTTGGAACCTCCCTCCTCCTCTTTCCTTTGGTCCTTCACCAGCCTGTCTCTGGTGCTGGCTGTGCTGCTCCTAAGTCCTCGTGAGCCCCTCATTCCCTTCTTCCCATCGCCGCCACCTCTGCCTCGTCCAAAGTCCACCATCTCTCTCTTAGATTGCTGGGACATTTTCTTATTCCCTGCTCTCAGCCATTCTTCTCTCTTTGGCCAGAGCAGGCTTTGTGAAATTCAAATCTCATCATGTTACCTGCCTGTCCCAATCCCATCAACAGGGCTTCTTTCCTCTCAGCTCACACTGATGCAGGTGTCTCCAGCCTGGTGCCATCCAGCCCTGCTCTGCCCATACTGCTCATTCCTCTTTCCATCTGTCTCCTGGGCACACCCTGGTCCCTCAATGCCTGGCCAGCTCCTTCGCCTCCTCTAACTTCATCGTGGGTGTCCTACCTATGGTGTCCTCCCTCAGCCCAGTACCAGAACCGTCCCCTCTTCCCTGTCATCTGAGACACCCTGCACAGTGTGCATCATACTTTACTACCATTGATTGTTTTCAAGCTCTGTCTTCCCAGGAAGGATCTAACCTCCTATGGAGCCACAGCTATGGTTTTCTTGCTCATTGAGTTTGCCTAGTTCCAAGCACGTGGTGAGTGCTCAATAAACACTAGCTGTCGAATGACGAAATGAACAAATGAGTATTGATCATAAGCCATGTTATACTTAGAGCTTAGCTAATCCATGCACCCTGGCCAAGAAGGGGCAGAAATAAGAATGTAGATATCTACGATGGTAGACGAATGACAGTTGCAAATTCTTTGCTCCTCTCCACATCAAAAGATTGGGTCTACATCCCCTCCCCTTGGATCTAGGCTACTTTTTGACCAATAGATCAATCCAGTTCCAGTCCTTAAGAGAGCTGCAGCTCCTTTTTTGCATCTTGAAACGCCCCTTCTTGGAACCCAGCAGCTACTTGAAGAGTCCCACTTGGAGGAGAGCTGAAGCCCCCAGCTGACAACCACTGCTGAGGTTCTACTGGCTGTGGCATATCCTGCCTGCCCACCCTGTGTCTGAGGCCACTCTGGACCTTCCAGCTCAGCTGAGGACCTGCTGAAGCAGCCGAGGAAGTCTGCATGGATGCTGTGTGGAGCCGAAGAACTGCTTAGCCAAGCCCTGCTAAAATCCCTGACCCATGCGAATCACGAGCGAGTAAGATAGCTGCTGTTGTAAGCCCGTTGGGTTTGGGGTAGATGGTTGGTTAGGCAGTGACAGGTGATGGGCACGGCCACCCTGAGGTGGGGTAGGCTGTGTTCTCGCTTTATTTACGAAGCTCATAACAATCCTGCACTGAAGATATGATCACCATTTTACAGATGAAGGAGACTGAGGATCAGGGATTAAAGAACTTGCCTAACTTCACAAAGTTAGAGAAGTGACAGAGCAGGATTTTGTCTGGCGCTAAGCCGGCCCTCTTTTCATTCCACCCTCCAGCTTCTCTCTGGGGCAGAGATGACTCCAGACCTGGTGGATGAGCCTAGGGGTGTGACTGGGGCTAGGACTCAACAGCTACGTTGGTGGGAAGATGATGGGGAGAGGGTGCTGGGGGGAGACACCCCGTGACCAGCCAGCTCAAAGTGGCCCCGACCCTGGACGGGCATGAATGCTTGGCTGTAGGCCGGAGTGTGAAATCACATTTTCCCTACCAGGCCAATACTCGGTCGCAGCGTGCCCTGGCCTCACACCGCCTTGCTCTCGTCGGCTTTGTCTGGGAACAGACGCTGTCAGCCGGCAAGGGAACACCCCAAGGCTCGGCCACGCTTGTCGGGAGGCATTAGTGTGAGGCTTTGAAGTGGGGACCTCCGGGCCTTGCTCAGATGGTCTTTGCTGGGGTTTGCCCAGGACCCCTTTCTTCTGGCCCATGGGGGTGGAGGCTGGTCCAGGGCCTCTGTGGGCACTTGCGGGCAATGCTGGCTTCCTCAGATGCTCTTGGACGCCCCACCTCCCTTCAGTCCCCAGCAGGGTCTTTGAGGGCTTGGTGTTGCATCAGCCAGGACAGGCTGCCAGGCAGTCTTCACTGGCTCCTTAGTCTCCGATGAAACCAAAAGTAATAGAGGCTGACTGTCAAGACTTGGACTCGACTGAGAAGAACAAAAAAGAAGAAAATCTACCTGTCATCTCTTCACCTTGGGGTGACCACTGTTGAGAGGAATTTCCCTCCAGTTGTTCCTTTTCTTTTCTTCTCTCTGTCCCTTCCTTCCTTCCTATTTTTCTTTTTTGTTTAAATTAAAATAAAATCATCGTTACTCACGCACATAGTTTAGAATCAACGAGTTTTACAAGACTTGTTTGAAAAACAACAATCCCAGACTGTCCTTCCATTTCTTCTCTCCAAAAGATGTTTACTTCAACTATTTAAACTGATTGCTTTGCTACCTACCTCCCTATCTCTAAATGGCATATGTGTATTTCTTATGGTAATTAATTTTTCAGTTCATCCATCATCTATTGACTTTCACCACGCAAGAAGAAAGTTTAACTCTCTTTTCCTTGCCTGAGCACACACACACATGCACATTCATACAAACACATTCCAACTCATCCTCAAAGTATAGTTATTTCATTATTTTGCTTAGATTATTATTATTCTTAAATTATTATAACAGTGAACACTAGTTAGGCCTGAACTATGCAGAACATTACAGATACTTTTCCTTTATTGAAGAACTTTCTGTTTTCCCTGATGTTAATAACTCCCTCTCTCACTTCATCTCTGTCTTTTTTTTGTCCCTGGCTCTCTCTGTTTCTGTCCCCAGCATTGCTCTCTCTCTCTCTGTCTTTCTGTTTCTCTGTTTCTTTCTCTTTTGCTCTCAATGTCTGCTTAGTTTACTTTGAAATGCTTAGTTTATGCTGAATTGTATCGGGAACTCTGCTAACAGCACATCTAAATCTTGTATCAAGATGTTCATTTACATCAGGTATTCTGCCAATTTTTTCAAGGTGGAGAAGTCCCTCTCAGAGCCTTCTGACTTGCTCTAGGCTGGACTGGCTGCCTCCTCCGCTGGGTACACAGCCGCCATCTTGCTATGTCCCTTCTCTATCATCCTGGGGAATCGCTGGTCCCTGTCCTGGCTCGGATCTTTTGCTTCCTGAATCCCATCTCTTCCTTTTTCTTGGCTTACTTCCTCTTTTTAGTGGTACACATCTTCCAGTTCTTTCTGAAGAAAGCATGCATGGTAGGTAAACTTGCCGAGACTCCATGTCGCTGAAAATGCACTAGCTGTTGATTGGCGCTTTGGTTGGGTGTCAGATTCTAGGCTGGAAATAATTTCCCTTCAGAATTTTGAAGACATTTCTCCTTTGTTTTGTGGCTTCCAAACAGTTGAGAAGACTGAAGCCATTCATATTCCTAATCTTTTGTATGATTTTTTTTTTTCTCTTTAGAGGAGAAGATCTTTTATTTGTCTTAGTGTTTGGAACTTCCAACTCAATGCACCTTGGGGTGGGTGTCTTTTTAGCTGTTGGGCTGGGCATGTGGTGGACCTTCGTTTTGTTGTTATTATTGGTCTAGACACTCTTGTTCTTCAGTTCTAGGAAATTTTCTTGAATTATTTAAGTGATAATTTCTTCCTCTCTGTTTCCCATGTTCTCTGTTCCTGGAATAGCTATTTTCTCACAGTCTTGTGGGATAGGCATCAACTTTCCAGATTTTTCTTTTCTGTCTGCTCTCTTGTTGCTTTCTGCTCTGCTTCCTGAGGGAAGGTCATCAACCTGATTTTCTAAGTTCTGC
This sequence comes from Rhinopithecus bieti, assembly GCF_001698545.2. Lineage (NCBI taxonomy): Eukaryota > Metazoa > Chordata > Mammalia > Primates > Cercopithecidae > Rhinopithecus > Rhinopithecus bieti. The sequence goes on from NW_016810434.1 coordinate 1,513,416, forward strand.
CCTCAAGTTTTTAATTTCTAAGAGTTTGGTTTTGCTCTCGGAATGTTCCTGTTCATGACATCCTTTTCTTGCTTCCAGGATGTCATGGGATCTCTTCTTTCTCCGAGGACGTTAATGAAAGTTCCTTGGTGTTTTGTGTTCCCTGCCAAGTTGCCCCTTCTCCCCGTGTTTGGTTTGGTGACTTTTCCACGAGAGGTGACTCTCAGGTTTCTGGAATCCACAGTTTCCTGCCCATATTTAAGATGGAGGATTAACAAGATGAGCAGAGTCATAGAGCTCATGGTGTGGTTGAACACTGGGCCTTTTTTTTTTTTTTTTTTTTTTTGACAGGGTCTCACTGTTGCCCAGGCTGGAGTGCAGTGATGTGATCTCAGCTCACTGCAGCCTCGATCTCCCAAGTTCAAGGGATCCTCCCACCTTAGCCTCCTGAGTAGCTGGGACTACAGGTACATGCTACCACACCTGGCTCATTTTTTAAAGTTTCTTGTAGAGACAGGGTCTCACCATGTTGCCCAGGCTGGTCTTAAACTCCTGGGCTCAAGTAATCCTCTCGTCTTGGCCTCCCAAAGTCCTGGGATTACAGGCGTGAGCCATGTGTCCTGCTCTCTGTGTCTTTCTTCTTCAGATTCCACAGAGAAGATTCTTCTGATTTCCTTCCTAGAGGATAAAGGCTACCAGTATTCGAGAAGAAAACTAAGGCACCAATGGATTGAGTAACTTGTCCAAGGTCACACAGCTGAGTAAATCACCCAGATAGACTGCTCGTGACCACCCTGGATGACCTCAGGGTTGCACGTGGGAAGGATCAATACTGTACTAAAGGAGATGATTTTGTTTTGTTTTGTTTTGTTTTTGAGACAGAGTCTCGCCCTGTTGCCCATCCTGGAGTGCAATGGGGTGATCTCAGCTCACTGCAAGCTCTGCCTCCCGGGTTCAAGCAATTCTTGTGCTTCAGCCTCCCGAGTAGCTGGGACTACAGGTGTGTGCCACCACGCCTGGCTAATTTTTTTTTTTTTTCTGTATCTTTAGTAGAGACAGGGTTTCACCATGTTGGCCAGGCTGGTCTTCAACTCTTGACCTTGTGATCCGCCCTCCTCGGCCTCCCAAAGTGCTGGGATTACAGGCGTGAGCCACCGCGCCCAGCCAGGAGATGGATGCTTTCAAGGCTCTTCAAACCGACCTTCAAGTTAATGTTGATAGGAGTTATGAAGTTTATACTCACATCTCTCTCTCCTTTTCTTCACTCTTGCCACCATTGAGTATTAGTAGTAAAACAAACCAAACTTTGATAGCATACCTAAAACTATTAGAAAGACGGAGAACATGCAAAGAAAAAAATGCAGATGTTATAGACTGGATTCGTATTGCATCTGTGTATCATACTGAACCTCTTCAGAGAGGTTAATTCAGCTGCCCAAGGCCACACAGTGTGTAATCGGTGTGTGTAGCAGGACTAGGGTCTGGCTCTTGTGCTCCCAGCCACCGCCTTATCCATTCGGAAAGCACTTTATTCATATGGTTCTCATTTGCCTCAAACAATCTGTCTTGTTTCCTCCTGGGGTGCATCTCACTTACCTTTGAACTTACAGAACTGCACATAGCACCTGACACATAGTATGTGTTTAGGCCCTCAGTATATGTTTCTTGACAAAAACAGAGCCCATGTAGAGATGGAAAGAAGAGGCCCAGGGAGGCCAGTGGCCTATTGCAGGCAGTTATATCACAGGGACAGGGTCCCATCGCTCCAGGATGTGCCCAGGCACCGTCCTGGAGGCCAGATCAACACACTGAAACCTGCGTAAAACCCAGCAAGGGTCAATGGCTTAGCCAGCAAAGGCCTTGAGTGCTCAGAGAACACCTGATTGGGCAGGGGCTCTGGTAAGGAGAGAGCCCAGAGAAGTTCTGCCAGCTCCAGGGGAGCGGTGGCTTAGCATAGGGCCCAGAAGGAAGGGCGGAAGACAGGGAGTTGTTCTTTCTGTTTTCCTAAGTTGTCAGCTTGGCTCTGGTGCTAGGGTTGCCAAATAAAATACAGGACACCCAGTGAAATATGAATTTCAAATAAACAACAAATTATTTTTAGTGCGAGTATGTCCCAAATATTGCCTGGGATATACTTATACAAAAAAAAAATCATTGTTTAAATGCAATTCAAATTTAGCAGGGTGTTCTGTTTTTTATTTGCTAAACGTGGCAACCCTACCTAGTGCCAGCTGCCCCCAGGGTGGTGAATGGGGCACCCCTGGGGAGAGCAGGGGTCTAGGTTTGTGGTGTGGTGCTACTGTGACTTGGCTGCAGAGGCTCAGGCAGATTCACGGTCTGAGTCCTCACTGTACCTGAGGAGTTTGACAGGTGTTCTGTGGACTCTCTTCCGGGCCCAGGAGGTGAAGTGGACCCTGATCAGGACCCAGGTGTGAGCTTTGCTCCTTTCAGTAACCTCAGGCCTGGGAGGGGCCTTTCTTCTGTTTTAGAGACCTACCTTCCAATCGGGCCCCCACGCCAGTTGTTTCTCACTCCTCCAACACGGCCATCGCTGTCGTCTGAGCCTCTCCCTCCTGCAGCCCTCCCTGGCCAGCACCCACCCCCGACAGCCAACCCTAAGTGGCAGACGAGACCCTCTAACCAGGGAAGTCAGACCTTGCCACGCCTCCAAGCAAACCCTGGAAGGGCTTCCACCTCACTCAGCAAAGAGCCCAGAAATCCTTCCAGGGGCCTCTGCCTTGTCTTGCCTCCCTCTGGGCCAGCAGTCTCTGCTCAGACCACCCAGGGCTCCTTGCTGTTCTTCAAACAGTCAGCATGCCCCTGCAATCACTGTTCAAGGCCCCACTCGCGTGAGCCTCCCCGGAGCCTCCCCATCTGCCTCACGGCCTCCTGCCTCATCGCACTCTCTGTGATCACCTTGCTTGCCTGTTTTTCATGGCAAGCCTCGCTCCTTGCAGTATATTTGCATTTGTTAGCTGTGGTTTTCAGTCTCCCCCAAGAGGGAAAGCACCAGAAGGGCAGGGTTTTGTTTTATTTATCTGGGCATCTATCATTGATCTGTGCCCAGCTGTGCCCCCAGCACCTAGTACACACAGCAGGACACAGAGTAGGGCTGATCATATATTGTCAAAGAAAGGAATCAGGAAGTTTTAGCTCCAAGAGGCATGCTTGTCTGTCCAAGGCCACGCAGTCAGTAAATGCCCGTTGGGTGCCCTTGGTCTGTCTGACTCCAGAGTGAGCGCACATTGATGCATTTGAGCTGCCCTTGAGGACTTCCAAATCTGACACTGGAGGAGAGACTGTGCCCTTCTGGGCTTCAGTCTGCCTGTCTGTGGCAGAGGAGCTGGCACGATGCTCTCCAGCCTCTCCCAGTTGCCTCCTCTGGGATTCCTCATAGCAGATTGGCCGATGGCTGACCCCAACCTCCCAGACAGCAGGAAGGCAGAGGGCAGCTGCAGGGCTTTGCAGGAGGCTGGCCTGGGCTGTCTAGACACCAGCCACTCCTGTGGACAGTGCAGCAGCAGCAATGGCAGAGCCGGGTGACTCTGATCGGAAGGGGTGACCTCCTCAGGGGCAGCACCCCAGGACTGACAGAGGAAGATAGAGGATGCCCTAGGGCATCCTCTGAGGCCCAGCAACGTGGGTCACAAACCCTGTCATGCAAAAGTTCCCACTCCTAGGGTGTTGGGGGAGAGGGCGCCTGGCCTGAGCTGTGGCCACGCTCACTTGCTATGGTGAAACACTTCCACACAGGTGGGCACAGAGGCTGTTGAATATCCATCCCAGAGTCAGTGAATGGCATTGCCAGCGGCTGCTGCAGGGGAGGTAACGGACTGTAGCCACTGAGGGGTCGGAGGCTGGCTGTGAGGGGTGGGTAGCTGCTTTCACGGGCAGCCCCTGTGGTAGGATGTCAGTGGGGTCCAGACCAGGCTCTGGGTCAAAGCCATGCAGGGAGCTCTGGCATCAGAGTGTGGTTTGAGGACAGCACCCAGCCTGCCCTTGGTAAAGCCTTGGCGCCACAGGGACGGTGGTGGGAGTGTTGGATGAGGATCCCTGTGTCAGACCACCGCTCACACATTTGCACCGTCTATCTGATGACATGAAAGGCCTCACCAACTACGTCTGGGAGCAAGTGAAGGGAAATGTAGATGGATTTGGCAAGCAATCTGTTATAACTTGCATCACTGGGTAAGCAGTTTGGTGATCGGTATAGTGTATTTGGCAAATAAAAGGGAAAATATTTTAAAACTTTAGGTGGATATTTTAATCTACGCAGCAGTCCCAGGTGTGAAGCATTTTGAGTATTACACCTGCTGTGACTTAGCCTGTCTCTGTGGAGGCTGCATGGGCGGTGCCCAGGTCGCAGTGGTGCCCAGGTCGCAGTGGTGCCCACAGAGTGAGGTCAGCTGGGGCTGCAGGAAATGTGTCAGGGGCCCCTGTGCCATTGTAACCCAGGGGCTTGGCAGGAGCTCAGGAGGCCTCTGGGAGCCTGTGGGTGGAATTATAAACCCTAATTCCCAGCACTGGGGTCTGGCCCAGAAAAATAGGCTAGCTCAGGCATCCTTGGTCACAATCCCTTGTAGTACAAATGGTCAAACTGAGGCCCAGGCTCCTTGTCCCATCTCTGTGTCCAAGGTGTAGGTAGGGGCAGGGGACAGTCTAAACTTCTGAGGCAGAAAGCTCCCTCCCCGGACTGCTTCACATCGGGGGCAGCCCAGCCTAAAATCCCCACCCCGGACTTCCAGCCTTCGGAGGGGCAGCTTTACGGTCCCAAAGTCATGGGGGGAATCCCAAGATTCGTGAGCTTAGGAATGTGCCATTACCTTGTGGAGCCTCGGCTTCCTCATCTGTAAATGCGGTGACTCCCTGAATCACGGTGCCAACCGCTCAGGAGGGTTCTGAGAACCAGAGCCGAAAACCCAGCACAGGGCGGGAACTCCAGCACAGGGCGGGAACTCCATCACGGCACGATTTTGTGTTTCAAACATCTGTTCACAGGCCTGCTGCCCTAGCCTCACCCATGGGAATGAGTGAGGTCCCTTCCAGTGGCTTCATCCCTGTGTGTGATATGGTCTCAAGCTCTGACCTGGCCCCCAGGCCTCACCTCCTCTGCCCTGCACCCCTCTGAGCTTCCCTCTGCCCCGGGCCCTGTCTGTGCTCCACTCCTCCCGGGGACACCCCTGTCCCCACCAGCTTGCTCTGCTGCAGCCACGTAGCCCACCTCCTCATGGTGTTCAAGCCCGCCAGGCCACGTCGCCCTACACCACCCCGGAGCCTTCACACCTGCTGTTCCCTCTGCCTGGAACGCCTGCTTTCTGGCTTTCCCTGAGGGTCATCAGCCCTCCTCGGGCCTCTGCTGTGTGACCCTCCCAGCCAGAGGACCTCACCAATAGCAAGCATGTCGTTGGCTTGCTTGCGCCCCCATGCCCAAATGTGTGCTCTGGCATAGGAGTGACCCTGCCTCACTCACTACCTTCCAGGGCCCAGAGGAGCAGAGCCAGCCCTCAGCAGGTGTCCAGGGAGTGAGAGGCTGACCCTCTGACTGAGGAAGGAGTGGCTGGCTGCATCCAAGGGGGCAGTCCCAGGCACCCTGGCATGGCTGGGCAGGCCTGCAGCCCAGTGCTAGGCCGGACGAGGAAGCTGGCACTTTGGCTGCAGGATCTGGAAGGAATGGAGAGAGGCTGGGTCTGCATGTGGGGCGGTGGTGGCTGTGAAGCTAGAAACCTCACTGTTGCCGCCAAATGTGGCAGGCCCCAAATGAGCACACTGGGCTCATAAAGCTGGCGGCTGGCAGGGTCCCCTTCACAGCCACAACTCTTTAAGAGCATGCATGGCTCTGGCCTGCCTGGCGTGGCCACACAACGCTTGCACCACAGCTCCAGGGCAGCGTCTGCCCTACCCACTGATGGGGCCAACGTGGATGGAGGGTGGCCAGTGGGACCTGCAGTCAGGGGGTGGGGAATGGTTGGCCTGCAGTGGGGAGGGCGAAGCTTGGAGGATGTGGGGCTGGGACTTCCGATTGCTCTGCAGGTAGCCTTGCCCCTACCCCAGAGGATGTGCTGCCTTTCCAGGGGCATGCAGCCTGTGGCCCCACCACATTCTGCACAGCTGTCCCTAGGACCAAAGGCCCTGGCACTTACAGCCGAGGGTACCACCTTCTGTGGTCACTGTGAACTGGACCCTGCAGCCTGACTTTGCCACATGGCTGAGGGTCTAGGCATCTCTGGCTTTTGGCCTCACCACCTCTCCCTTTTCCACTCTCCTCCCCTGCCCCGTTGCCAAGGACAATAAAATGGGCAGGTTGTAGATTTCAAGATTTCATGGAGCTCTAAAGGCCCCTCCAAAAACATGAGCAGAGGAGTAGGCCACGTGCTCACTGTCGTCCAGGACACACAGGCCCTGAGAATAAAGGGGCCCGAGGTGGCACCCTGTCCCTGGGCCCCCCGTGAAGGCCAGGCATGTACCCCCAGGAGATGGGCCCACGCTCTGGGCCTGAGGCTGGAGAGAGGCTGCGCGGGTCTCCTTGTGGGACACCTAGTGGGTGGCACAGTGTCTCTTGGCCCCCCCGCCCCACAGTTCCCCTGCTTTGGGAGGGGCTTGGAAGGGGCTCTGGGGTCTGGACCCTGCCCTTGGACAGTGTCCTTTGGATACTGCCCTTGGATTCTGTGTTGGACACTTACCTTCTATGGTGACCGCCGGCACAATCAGCTGCCCCCAGTGGGCAGACAGAGGCTTGGACAAAGGAAAGCTCCTGGTCACAAGTGGCAGGGCTGAGACAGGGCTAGGTCTGCCCAAAGCCAGGACTCGCTGAGCCTCCTTCAAGGTGGCTGAGCCCATGCCCCTCGTTCTATGAAGCTCAAAAAGGAGACCCAGAGGCTGGAATCACCTGCTCCAGGCCCTCTGCAAGAGAGAACTGAGCCAGTCTGGCCACTGAAGCCTCCCAACCCATGGTGATGTCGCTGGGAGAGAAACCGAGACACCACACTCTGCTTCCTCATCTTCCCCCACTCCTGCTGTTCCCCGGACCCACTACATCCCTTCAGGGCAGCCAGTGCAGGCTTGGTTCTCACCCCCATTTTGCAGGTGAGGAAACTGGAGGCCAGAAATGTCAAGTGACTTGTTCAGGATCACACAGCAAGTCAACTACCTCTGTTCCCAGGACACTTTCTGTTTTGTGGCCATGGTTAAGAACAGGGCCTTTGGATAGAAACCTGAATCAGTAATCTTGACTCTGCAACCAACTAGCTGTACAGACTTCGGCAAGTTGTTTGAAGTCAGTTTCTCCCTCTTTAAAACGGAAAAGGATGTTATAGGGTGGTGCTGGGGTCCTTAGCCTGGTACTTTGAAGCACCCCCAAGCAATGACCATTACCATTCCCCAGGAGCCAGCCAGGGCCAGGATGGGCGCGGGGTCTGCCTGACCCAATTCCCTCTCAGAATCCAGGCCCCCACTGGACAGAGGCTGCCCTGGGTCTGGAGCTCCTGGCAGAGGTGCACTGCCTGTCTCTCCCAGGAGTGGGAGTGCACTGAGCCTCTCCGGGGGCCATGCCATTGTTTTCTTCTGCCCCAATCTGTTTTGAATAAACCACGTTTTCCTCATCTTGAGCAGTAATCCCCAGCATGAGAGGAATATTGTGAAATGTCAGCCCTTTCTAGAGGAATCTCAGCAACATGTTTTTTAATGTTCAGCATCACATATGGGGACAATAAATACTGAAAATATGTGGAACAGAACAGAATGGAAGCGTGCTTGGCACTCGGCTCTGCTTCCCACCGCCCCGAGTCTGATTTTTGCATCACAATAAATTAACCAAGGGTAGGAGAGCCCCAGAGGCTCCCTCATAAGCCCCCTGACCCTGGGAACCAGGCTTTGAATTCCCAGTCTCTGGTCTCCAGGCCCATCCCCAGGTGTTCCCAGGAGAACTGCATGCTGGTCCCTCACAGGGCCAAGCCCCACGGGTATCACCTGCATCAGTGCTCCGCACACCTGCTAAACTCAAGCCATCTCCCTGCCCTGCAGATGCGGTGCTGGGACCCAGGAAAAGGGTGCTGGCTGCTGGTCACAGAGCTGGGGCCGAGCCTGGCTGTGAGGACACAGTGCCTGGTGCTCTTTTCCTGTGAGGGCACAGGCTTCCAAACTGCCAGAGCTGGGAAGACCTCAATGATAAATTCACCTTGTCCACCCTCCTCATCTCAGAGGAGAGGAGGTGGAGGCCGGGGGAGGGAGGGACTCGTGCAAGGTCACATAGCATGCTAGAGAGCCCACGTTTTAATCAAGTCCAGACCCTACTGAGATGCTTGACCTTGGACAAGGCATCCAAGCTCTCTGAGCCTCAGTCTCCTTATCTGTAAAGTGGGGACGATACTCACCCTTCAGAGCTCCTGAGAGGATTAGGGGAACCATCCACAAGAGGCTCCCAGAACTAAGCCTGGTGGCAGGAGGCTCAGCTTCTCTTCCTTCCCCACCTGCATTCTTGTCTGCAGCACAGGATGTGAATATTTACTCTGCCTGCCCCGTGGAAAAGCAGATGAGGGAAGGGGATGAGCCTCATCGGTGATAACGCAGCAGCCACCTGCACGTTTGCGTCGGCATCATGGCCGGCTCTCCGAGGTGTCTGGGCCCTGGGCAGTTGGTGTCAGCCAGCTGAACGGGCAGACCAGAAAGACAAATGACCCCAGGGAGGGCCAGCAAGGAGGGCAGGCGAGCTTCTGCTGCTGACTGCATCCAGCCCGGTGGACAGAAGGTCATTCTGGGAGCATGTGTTCTGCCTTTTAAAGATGCAGAAGCTCAGGTTCAGCGAGGGAAGACACTCACCTGTGACTGTCCAGAGAGGGTACCAACCCCACAAGCAAAACCCAGGCATCCCCAGAGGCCAGGCCTCCTGCACTGGGGTGTCTTGGTCACCCATTGGTTCTTCCCTGCTAGCTCAGGCTCCGCAGGCACCGGGGAGGCTGCCTTGCTGCCCACCTCCTTCCATCATCTGTTCCGTGTTGGTCGCCATCTCCTTGGGTCTCTCCGAGAATGCATGCGCTCGCTGATGGAGGGGCAGATCCCAGCCAAGAGAGGACTTGGGTCAGTCTCGACTCTGGCCCTCGCCGCTGGGTGGCTGTGGATCTGTCATTTCACCACTCAGCTTCTCTTTTCCTTTTCTGCAAGGTAAGGCTAACTCTCCTGCCCAGCACTGTTGGGGCTTGGGATTGATTTATGGGCCATCCCTGGCGGCTAGTAGGTGCTCAGTAAATGAGTCACCGCTGCCTTCTGGGATGAGTCTCCAGGCTTTTCTTCCTAATCTGCACTGGCTTCCATCTGTGCAGGGCCTGTTCTGACCTTGTCTCAAGCTCCCCAGGGTGCCCCCACAGCACAATTTCGATTCCAGCACCCTCCTCTGCCCTGCCCCTCCCCTGCAACAGCTGACTGTCCAAGGCCTTGCATATAAGTGAGTCATCTGTTTTGGTCTGGGTCCTGTTGGGGACACTGCCTCTGTCAACCCCAGGCCAAGTGACCTGACTCTTCCCCAGCAAATCATGAGGAGCACTCACCTACCCACCCCTCCAGCCAACCACCCACTCCTCTGCTCCATTTCTCTAGCCATTCCTGTTTTGGGGCCTTCACATCCCCCTTTACTTCTCTTCTTCACTGATTCATTCACATCCTGGGCCAGCACAGGGTCTGGCACATAATAGGTGCCCAGTAAAAACGTGTCCACCGATTAGCCCCTCAGCCATGTGCTTGCCCCTTTCCCAATCTTTCATTCAGCAAGCCTTCATTGACCTGCCTCCTGACTGCTCAGGGAATTTTTGGGACTGGATATTGGCACGAGGAGTCCCATGAAAATGGCCGGAAGAGGGGAGAAGGAGTCCCAGGGCTGGGGGAAGGCAGCAGGGGAGCTGGTTTGAGGTGCTGGCTGGGAGTGGAGGAAGTGCTGCGCCTGTCAGGGAAGCTCAGCTAGGCAGGGCTGGGATGAACCTGGGAGGGGCAGAGAGGGGCTTGTTTAGGATTAAGAACCCCTGACCCTAGGATGAGTGGGGTAGATGGGGCAACAAAGAGAGAGAGATGAAGGGCAGGAGAAGGGGCTGGGGGATACCCAGGCAGAGGAGGGGCCTGGAGAGAAGCCCAACATCCTCTCTTCTGGGACAGGATCCAAGGTTTGCTCAGTAGTTAAGGAGAGAGGGCCTTAAAGGGGAGCCACCTGGTGGCAGCATACCCAAATTACCGACTAAGCCCTCACATGAAATGGTATCTGGAGTGGGAGGCGTCATCCCTGCCACACCTGGGCAGTGCTGAGCAGCTGGACTTCCTCTGAAAGCCTGAAGGGTCAGTGTCCACACAGCCTTCCCTGCTCTTACCTGTATTACCCCAGAGGCCCGAGGCAGTGAGGGGTGATGGCTATGTTCACGGGGCTCCTGTAAAGCCCTGAAGTGTCTGTCTGGCCCTGAAATCTTCCCCATACTACAAAATGACTACCCTTCAATCCCCCCAACACAGAGCTCCTGGAAACCAGGCCAAGGAGCCCCGGGGCGTGAGTGGGACAGAGTGATGGGGAAACCACGCCAGGGACGGCGTGCGGGGTTGTAAACCCTTCCACCCTGGACCCCCATTGGGTGGATCCCTTGGAAAGGGCTGTGCCCCAGCACACACTGAAAGAAAGCAGGAAGGCACGTGGCCCCAGTGTGAGGCAGGGTCCCCTTGGCCAGAGTAGGAACCTTGGTGAGTCAGAACCCAAACCCTATCAAGCCTGCTGCTATTCACACCCCACTAGAAACTGTGACTGTGATTTCCTTCCCATCAGCATGGTTCCTGGGCTGGGTCTCTGGACAGGCCCTGAGGACATGGGATCCCATCCAGCCAGGCCACAGAGGAGAGCGAAACCCTGCAAAGCTGCACGGTCAGTTCAGGCCACGGAAACCCTCTTGGATCTCCACTTTTTGGCTCAGGTGCCCCTGAAGTCATCTTGGCTCTGTTTGCTCTCTAAGCCTCAGCAGTAATAATATTAATAAGGATAATGACAACGACGGCTCCCTGGGTTCTGGGCTCTATTCTAAACTCTTCCCCCATTCAGATTCATGTCATCCTCACAACCACCCCAGCAAGCAGGAACTACTGTAAATCCCGTTTTACAGGTTGAGAAGTGGAGGTAATTTGTCTGGGTTATATACTGCTGCTATGTGTCAGCGCTCCTTGCCCAGCACTCTTAAACATGGTGTGGCTGGCCGTGGGGAGTGGGAGCCAGGTGGTGCCCCCAATAGCATTTTCAAACAGTGGCTTTATTTCGCAGGGTGAAAGGCAGGGCACTGGGTAGTAAGACAGCCTGGGGGATGACGAAATGTCATTGGGAGGCTTGGGCCTCGGGGTCTGGCCCTACTTTGGTCCAGTGGTTCCGGAGCAGTGTGGAGCGGGTCCTGCAGGCCCAGGATGGGGCCACTCAGGGGCTTTAAAGCAGGTGGCTGTATGCCCTGGTGACCACCCAGTCCCTCTGCTCTACTCAGAGCCTTCCTCTCCTGGGAAATTTAACAGACAGCTGGGCTTCTCCCCCTCCACAATCCCTCCAGCCCAACAGTCTTCACCCTGGCTCGCCCACACCTCTCAGGTGTTTTCACACGTGATCTCACCCTTGCCCAGACCCAGCCCGGAGACCTGCGTCCCCTCTGCCTTGGTCCCCTTCCTGGGGGCCCCTCCAGTCTCCCTCATCTCCCAGCCCCAGGGCCCCTCTTCACCATCCTTCAGGCCTGTAGAATTATGTCCTGATTCCTTGCCATTCAAAGCCTGCTGTGTTCAGGCCCCAGCCAACTGCATCTCTCCCTGTTTCCACCAAACCGGTGGCAAGTCAACCCTGAGCCCCCTCCCCTATCACCACGCCAGAGCGAATGCTCTTCCCGTTACCCAGAAATTCTCCCTGCTCCATCCTGCACCTTAACTCACTGACACCCTGCCCATCCCTTGAGATCCATTCCAAATGTCCCTCCTCCAGGAAGCCTTCCTTCACTGAGGATTCTGAACCTCTGCTACATCTTTCTAGCTTTCTCAAAGCCTCCCTCATCCTTCAGTAGCTTCTTGAGAAAGAGTATATGGGAGGTACATTTTTGAAAAGTTTTATGATCCACATTTTTATTCTACCCTTATGCTTGATTAATTTACCTGCATACAAAATTTCAAAATTTTGCTCCACAGTCTTTAAGCAACCATTGTCCAGTGCTACTCTTTCACCTGATCCTTCATATGCAAAGTATTTTTTTAAATCTCTGTACATGTCTCCAATTTAGGAGCTTTTTTGGGGTTCTGGTCAGCTTTTTGGACTTCCTGTTCTTCTATAAACCTCAGTTTCAGCTTTCTCCACAGGGCTAAAGAAATGATCCTTCTTCTATCTGCATTCAAGCTTCTGAAATTTTGCTGATGCCTCCTCTATCATACTCTTTGTCTTAGCAGATTTTCACCTTTAAACATCTCTTTACTCTCATGCCAGGGTGTCTCAAGAGTGGGCAGGGATGAATTCACATGCCCCATTAGCCATATTTGAGACATCCCTTGGGAGCCAGCTTTGAGGTGCATCCTGGCTACAAAGGTTTGGTGCTCTGCTCCCAGGCACCCAAGCTGCCCTCTTGAGTCACTTATGTAGGGCCCTGGTCTACATGGTGAATGTCGCTAACCAGGACCAACTACCACAAATGAAGGAGGGCCTGTTTGTGGGTCTGCTGTGAAGTAAGCGGCGTGCTTGTTTAAGTGAGGCCCTGGACGACCTGCATCATAGCCGTCCTTATGGTGAAATGTTGACTGAGGCTGGATCCAGTAGTCAGGGAAAGACAAAAGTCTCAGGCCTGGATGGGTAGGGAATCACTTTGCAATAGGCGAGGAAGGCCTTGTCCACACAAAAGGATGATTCCAATGGACCGTGGATGCAGAAACGTGGTCCTACCCTGTTGTTTCTCAGTAGTAGCCCACGGTCATAGGGGTGGCCAAGGCCTTACTTCTCTTCCTGTGCCCTTCTCTGCTCTAAACCCCAGCATGCAGAGGGCAGTCTGCTTCACCCAGAGTCCCTGAGGCAGCTCTATTCCTGGGCAGCCGTCAAGTCACCGAGTGTCTGTTGCGCATTAACTACTACTACTGTTGCGCATGGTGTGATGGGCATCAGGGAACTCCAGGCGTTCCAGGAGTTTCATTCCAGGAGTGCACAGAGGGATGGAGCAGTGGAGCAATGTGTCAATCAGACAATCAGAGAGGGAAGGCAAGGAGGAAGGGGAGAGAAGAAGAGTTATTGCAGCCCCACTTATATTTGGGGTAGACATATAATTTGTAATCCAAAGCGGGGCACTATGAATAATAATGCAGGACCCCAGCCATAACCTGGGCAGTCCCAGGCAAGCTGGGCTGTAGTATGGACTCCCTCCCACTTCAGTACAGGATCTCACTGAAGCCCTAAAACAGTCCAATAATTGGATGGCATTGTCTCCTTGTGAGGGGACAGTCTCTCCTAGAGCACAGAGCACAGGCTCCCTGGGTTCTGGGCTGTGTGTGTCAGGTTATGTGTGTGAGCTCATGAAGCCGGAGCCGGCACTGGATCTCAGACTGGTATGATTCTGTCTTTTCAGCCTAAAACCTGCCTGTTCAGAGAAGAGGTTGTTTGGCAGGGGTTAGGGTAGGGGGTCGGGGGCCTAATGGAAATAGGGGACTGGAAAGATTGGGAAGATGTTTCAGGCAGCTCAGATACCCAGCGAGCCTGGGGGCTAGTTCCAGGTCCAGGCTCCTTAGGGCCACAGGGAGCCTCGAGGCAGTGGCCTGCTTGTGCTGGTGGGATTGCGTTAGCAAATCCACATCGTCCTGACCCAGCCATGCTCCTGGGGCTCCACCAGAGGGGCCCCACGAGATTTTCACACCTACATACATCTGCACACATGGTCACAGCACAGAGAGTGAGGCCAACACAAGCTATTACAGGTGCGACCCACTTGAAATGTGGATGTCCACAACTTCACAGATAGGACAAGAATACGCACGTGCAGACGTCAACATGCTCCATACACACACCCGGTCACCCTTCCTTCTGCTTCATGTGCAATGTGTGCACAGGGGCTTCGGGCGAGGCTTTCAACAGTTACCATGTGCCTCACCCCCATGACACTCCCAACCTCTCTCCTGGGAGCCCCTGCCCCCCTCTCGAAGGGTGGCAGCCTTGGGCCCTAGCCTTTATGCAAATGCCAAGCCACAGCTCACTCCATCTTTTCTCTCCTCTCTAATTGACTGTTTTCCCTCCTTGCTGGGACTGCGGGAGCCCCGGGTCGGCATTCAGAAGGGCTCTCCCCCCACTGCCCGGCCCCTCCAACCCGAGCTCCCGGCGCTTTTAATCTAGTTACTTTTCCATCAACACACTGGGAGAAAGACACAAAGGGGCATAATCGTATCTGTGGCTGTTGATGTTCAATTAACCACATAACCTTTAGGCGCTCGCTCTCTCTCTCTTTCTTCCCCCCTCTCACCTCACCCCGCTTCTTCAGGCCAGCTGCCCCTCTGGGCCTGACACTGGCTCAGAAGCCCTCCAACACCCCACACCAAAGACCTGGCCTCCTGGCCCCGGGGAGATGCCCCGCCTTTTAGGGAAGGTAAGCCATCAACCCCAATTCCAGCTGCACTCACCATCTGACCCCTGCCTGCCCTTGCCCTGCCGGCCCCTTCTGCCACCCCTCCGTCCTTCTCCAGGCCTGGAGTGAGGGGTGCCTCTGGGAGCGGGCACCCCGCAAAACTCTGCTTTCTGGACCTTGTCTGGGGCCAGCAGCTGTCATTTGCCGGGCGTTCCGCTTTCTCCACTGTACCATGCTAATTTTTCGAGGGACAATTTTTTGACAATGAGTCCTCCAGCCCGAACAGAAACCCTTTATGGGGCCGGCCCCAGGGAGGCCGCGGCGCTGCCAAGGCAAACAAAGGCTCATTGCTGCCGCGGAACATGCCTGCGCCTTTCAGGGCCGGGTTCGCAGAGCGCGCCGCCTCCAGCCCGCGCCGAGGTAACACCTGGTCCGCCAACTCCTGGCGCCTAATCAAGATATCAATCACTGCGCGGGGGCAGGGGGGCGCACGGGCGGCGAAGGCTCCAGAACCCGGCATGTGCAGGTAGCCGGCAGCCTGGCCGGCCAGGGCTGCTTGGCAGGGAGCGCCGAGATCTGGGGGGAAAGAAATCAAGCCCCGAAGCTGAAGGCTTAATTAGGCTGATATCATCCCGCACAAATGTTCCTCCTAGAGGAAGGCTTCTGGGCACCAAAATTATTTTGTGATTAAAAGCGAAAAGGAAGGAGAAATGATTCGGCCTTCGGAGGAGTTCGGAGGGCTGGGGGAGCCAGCAGGAGGCTGGGGCGCAGCGCAGCGCCAGGAGCGCGGGACCCAGCCGAGCTCCCCACTCCCGCCCGCCCCCACCGGGACAGAGAGGCGCAAGGGTCCACCGACCCCTGCCACTCGTGGCCTTTCCTGACTGCCCAGAGCTTCCAACAATGTAGAACGAGTGACAGTAAATGTCCGGGTCCCTGCACATAGGTGTTTCTTTAATCTGCACACCAGGCCAGAAAGGCCATGCATGTCGTCGTCATCCCATTTCGTAGATGGGGAAAATTAGCTCCGAGAGGTGACATCTTGCCCGAAGTCCCACGGCTGGTCAGTGGCAAGTGGAGAGTCGCAAGTCTTTCCAAAGGCTCCTGCGCCTGGAAAACGCCGTCCGTGGCGCGGTCGCGGCGCCAGGGGAACGCCTGACAGCCACCTTCTCTCCCGTGACCGCCAGGCTCGGCATCCGGGAAAGTCACTCGGCTTCAGAGAGCTTGAAACCGGGGAGGGCCGAGCCTCCGGCCACGCCTTGTCAGCCCCGGAGCCTCCACCAATCCCGGGCCCGGAAAGACCAGGCCCGTTGCCGGCCCCACCCAGCACCTGGGCAGGTAGCGCGCGCAGGTGAACCGCAGGCCCGGGTTTCTGGGGCCTCACGCTGCGCGGAGAGGCTGCTCAGCAGTAGCTAGGCAGGCCTGGGCCAGGTCGTGGTTCTGCCACTTACTCGCTGTGCGACCTCTTGTGCCTCACTGTAACGTGGGACAACGGTAGTCCCAGCCTCATGGTGCTCTTTGAGGATGGAATGAGCTCCTGCAAGTCAAGCTCAGCCCAGGGCTGGCTGTGGATGTGCTCAGAAAACTCCAGGTGCAGGTCGGCATTCGCCAGCAGGCCCCGGTGCGCCACACTGATATGCTCACGCAAGGTTGATAAGGGGTTGTGCTCGAGCTTCTTAAGTGCCGCCTGTGCCCTTGGCCATGTTAGTTTTCTCCTGGGACACGCCCCCAGCCTCCCAGGATCTGGCACTGAACGGGCCCAAAGGGAGACCCCCCCCCGCCTGACCCAGCCTATGGGGGCGTCCATCCTGAGCGGTTGGTGCCTGTGGTGTACCGTTTGTTAAATATTTTGAATATTATTCCCGATCATCTATGTAATAAAATATTTTGCTGTTGGCAAAGACACATATACAGTCTCAGGACCCTAGATCTAGGCAATGTCCTATTCAATCAACCCATCATTCATTCATGACATAAGCTACATATTGAGAGAGCTTTTCGTTATTGATCGATTGAATCACTGATTTCTGAGCATAGTCACTCATAGACTCAGTTATTAGTTATGCCACAGTCACTCCTCCTACATACATAAATCCCTTCTCAGGGGTCTGGGTGTACCAGGTGGGCCTTGGGCGGTCTCTCTTTTGAGAACCCCACTGTCTCCTGTGGGGATGGAGTGTGTGCACCACCATCTCTAAACCAACAACAAATGGGTCATTACCAGGAGAGAAAATGGTGTTCAACGAGAGGTGTCAGGCACAAGGAGCAGCAACTGACCTGAGCTTGAAGGATGGACAGGACAGGGGCACTGGGGTGGGGGACTCTTGTTGGCTTTTAAGCAGGGCAGGACAGATGGTTGGATCTGCATTTTAGCCAGAGCTGAGCTGCCTTGCCTTGGTGCCCCCTGGTGAAAGCACATGGGCTTTGGGGCAAAACGGTGTTCTAGTTTGATTGCCTGATTAACTTGCTGGGGAGGGGTTGGGCACTCAGGCAAGTTACTGAGCGTCTCAGAGTCTCAGGTGTCTCAGCTCTAGAAAGGAACAACAAACCTATTTCTTCCAGTTGTGACTTTCTGTGAGCAAACTCAGCACCAAAAACAGGGCATGAAGCAGGTACTTTGTCACACGATGAGTGCCCTGTAAAAGGCTGTTATTGCTCCAAGAGTTATGGGACCAGAGAACCGAGGATGACATCAAGAGACCCCTTGGGGTCCAATCAGCAGATTGGATGCAGCAAAGGAATGAGACTGCAGTGTGTGAGCTTTCAGGGTGAGGAGGAAGGGAATGACATTCCCTGGAACAAGGGCATGTTAGGACAGACAGGTTTATATAGTGTGTTAGTTTGCTGTGGCAAATTACTTCAACATGTAGTGGCTGAAAGCAACAATCAACATTTTATATGACTCCTAGTTTCTGTGGGTTAAGAAATTTTGAAGCAGCTTAGCTGTGTAGTTCTGGCTTAGGGTCTCTCGTGGGGTTGAATCAAGATGTTGGCCAGGGCTGAGGTCACCTGAAAGCCTGACCGAGGCTGGAAGATCTGCTTCTGAGGTGGTGCACTCACACAGCTCCCAAGGCAGTGCTGGGTGTTGGCAGTAGGCCTCAGGTTCTCCCCACTGGGCCTCTCCACGGGGCTGCTTGAGCGTCCTCATGAGATGGCGGCTGGTTCCCCTTGTGAGATCCAGGAGACTCCCTCATACTCACTCGGTCCAGCAGACCAGCTCTGATTCACCGTGAGAGGAGAGTACTCAGCACTGGAGTACAGGAGGCTGGCCACCTTGGAGGCTGGCTATCAGAGATGGCGAGGTAATGGGGTCACTTTCTGATATATGGACTTGGAAGTGTTGCTCAGGGACCCAGACAGGGAAGATAAACAGGCCATTGGCAATGCCAAAAAGTAACAACATTATTATGACGAGTGCAACTACTATTATTGCTGCTGCTGCAACAGAAATAATAATAATGATAGCCACAGAAAGAGGAGCTGCATGTTTCATCAAATGCTACTCCCATTTTTAGCACCTAACAGGTGCCAGTGGCCATGTTGGGCACTTTATGTGCATCCTCCCATTTCATCCTCACAGTGACACTTTGAGCTCAGTTTAGTCTCCTCCTGTGCTAGATAAGAAAACTGAGCCTCACTCTGGCCTCGGGCTCAAGTTCATATAGTAAGAAGGGCACAGCTGGGGTTAGAACATCAGGAAGGGTTGGAATCAGGGCAGCTCTGGAGACCTGGGCAAGAGGAGCTGTGATCTTTCCCATCAAGCAAGGCCATCAAGTACCTGATGCTTGGTTTCACATTTCTGTGACAAAGAATCTGATTGGTCCAGTCTGAGTCAAGTGCATTCTCCAAGACGAATGAAGGACGGCCAGAACACTAAATACAGCACGGGAGTGACACTGTGTGCTGGGCATGTGCGTGCCTGTGTGTGTGGTGTGTGTGTGTGTGTGTGTGTGTGGTGTGAACTCCCAAAGGAATCATCATGAGCTAGGCTTCCATCCCCAAAGGAGTCAACTAGAGCAGGGGTCAGCACACTTTGTAAAGGGCCAGTTTGTGGCTGTTTTTGTCTTTGTGGGCCATGTGGTCTCTCTCTCTGCCTTTGTAGCACCAGAGCAGCCAAAGACCACAGACATCCACCAGAGAAAAAGAGCGTGACTGTGTCCCAATAAAACTTTATTTTTAAAAACAGGCAGGGGGTTGGATTTGGCTTGGGAGCCATAGTTTGGCAATCCCTGAACTGAGTGCTAAAATTGTTCCCCGGTTGTTTTAATTTTAATTTTTATTTTTGAGATGGAGTCTTGCCTCTTCCCCAGGCTAGAGCGCAGTGGTGCGATCTCAGCTCACTGCAACCTCCTCCTCCCGGGTTCCACCTCAGCCTACACAGTAGCTCGGATTGCAGGTGTGCGCCACAACACCCGGCTAATTTTGTATTTTTAGTAGAGATACGGTTTCACCATGTTGGCCAGGCTGGTCTTGAACTCCTGATCTTAAGTGATCTGCCCTCCTCGGTCTCCCAAAATGCTGGGATTACAGGCATGAGCCACCACACCCGGCCCCTAGTGGTTTTAAAATCTTCCTTTCCTGTCTGTGGTGGACATGACATGTGCCACCAAGAGCCTTGCCTCTGCCATAGAAGGCCTTGCTACCCAGCTACAGGGAGCAAGACCAGCATACAGCTCGAGCTGTCCATTTCCCAGGAGGTCTCCACTGTGGAGGGCCACCTCATCCAACGCCACAGCCTCGCTGGGCCTGCCAGCAACAGGTTGCAGTACTGTGTCTGGAGGCTCAGCTATTTTGGTCCAGAGCTCCCCACTGGTCATCCTAGTACATTGTCCACCTCTGTCCAACCCCATTTTTACCATTGAACATGCATTTCTTAGACAAAATGGGGAAAATAACCCCAATTTTGTAATATGGTACATTAATTGATAAATATCACACAAGCGTCGTGTAAAGACTAGCTGCTTTCAGGGACTGGGGGAGGAAGAGGTCTGTAAGGGCCAAAGTAGTCAGGGATGGTTTTGCAGAAGAAGGGCATGGGAGCTGCCTGTTGAGGATTTCTTCCTGAGTTAATTTGCTGTGCCAGGTGGGCTGGCACTGGGTGGGCAGGGTGGCTGGGGCAGTCAGTCTTAACGAGAGGGGGTGGCCATGTGGGTAGATACTCCTGCAGAGATGAGAAGGCCAAGCTGGCCTGAAAGAAGGGCCTGTTTCAAGAGGGAAACAGGTAGAGTGTGCAGAGGGAAACAGGTAGAGTGTGCAGAGGGAAACAGGTAGAGTGTGCACAGGGAAACAGGTAGAGTGTGCACAGGGAAAGTGAGGGGCTTGTCCCAGCTCAGGGCATAGTTCTGGGAGGGGCCTGGCAATGGCTTTGCCCACATCTCAAAATTCTGCACATTTCCACCACGAGTGAGGTCTTGGTGGCTGAGACTCTTCTACCCTTGAGTCTTCAGTTCTATGTGCGTTTCTGGGCTTCTGGCTTTGTGGGGTCAGTGGGATCGGTTTGGGAAAATAACAGACAAAACAAACCCCGGCACACTGCCCTCCCCCATCATTCTTGGTCATTCAGCCCCTGCCAGGGAACCCAGCCATGGCTACTGCTTTCAAAGAGAGGTGACACACCTGCACACTCACCAGGGATGCTGTCACAGGGGCCATGGCATAAAATGCAAACCAGTTACCCTGAAAGAGGTGCCTTCAGAAAGGCTCTGCCAAGCAAGGGGTGATGTGGAAGGATGGCCAGGATTTCCACAGGCAGGCAGGTGGGGTCACCTTGGACAGAAGAGTGGCCAGCCTCGGACCTGCCAGGCAATGGGGGCAGCTGTGTGACCAGCCTGCTTTTGACCTTTGGGAAGGGCACTACAGAAGATGAAGCTGGAAGACCAGGTTAGCACCAGTTCACACCGGCCTGGCCACCATGCGGAGGGCCCCAGATGTGTTTCCTGCTGGACCCTGAGCCCCTGAGCTGTCAAAGAGGCAGCTGGGGTCACACCCAGCGAGAGTAGTAGCCACAGAAAGAGAAGCTGCATGTTTCATTGTGCACATTTTATAAATGTGGAAAATGAGTCCAGAGGGGAGAGGAAGCCGCTTCAGGCCATGCAGCCAGGTGGTAGCCAGGCCACTTCTGCCTCAGGTTGTGTGGGCCCCAATTCCTTGGCTCTGCAGTGTTGGGACTCCCAGCTCTGCAGCTTGGGACTTTCAGAGCGGCACCCTCCAATCACACAGGAACAGGGACAGTCTGCCCTTGCCCCAAATTCTCTGGGTTCAGGCACACCTGAGGGCCTAAGACATCTGTCCCCAAGATCGTCATACCCCTGCTTCACATATTGTCCCATTGCATACCATTTCAATTGCACAGTCAAGTGGGGGTGGGGGGAGGGACATTTGGCAATAATCCATTATTCAACAGAGGGTTACTAAGTGCAGGTGTGTGACAGGTGATGGATTCTGTGGTGAGCAGGACAGATGCAGTGGACCACAAAGCCCTACACTTGGAGAACCCTTGACCCTGGTATGTATTCTCCTTAAAATTACCCAGAGGTAATAGTCATAGCTATGAAGTGACATCAGAAAGAACCAGCCTATACTGGAAGTGCCAGCAGAGCAGGGCTATCCCCCAAAAGCAAGAAATACATTTGAAAATTAATGTAATACCTCAAGCAAAGCAGAAAAACCCTTGTATTTAATAGTGCACCTTGTTGGGAGACTGCACCAAATAATTGCAGTGCTTGGAGGCCCCTTGGTTCTTAATCTGGCTCTGAGGAGGACCGCAAGGATGCAGCTACAACTGTGGCTGGGGAGTATTGTGTAAAATAATGAAAATTAGAAACGACTCCAATGCCCAGCAAGGGGGGATTGATTAGCTACCTCAGGGGATGTTGTATGATTTCACTCTGGGTAATTGCTAGAAAACATGAGGAATACTTAAAGGCTTAGGGGAATAGTATCACACAGAGCTGCCTCGGCTTAGCAGGTATCAAAACAGTGCTTAATATAATCCGCTCTGGTGTTCGTTTGTTTGTTTGTTTTTAAAGTATAGAGGCATAGAAAAGCCTGAAAGAAAAGATCCCAGAATGTGAGAAGCAGACATCTAGAGCTGGTGGAATTACAGGTGATGCTTATTATACGATATTATATTATATTTTTGCTTTTATGCATTTTCCAAATTTTCTTTAATGAGTCTATGTTACTTTGGAAATGAATTATAAACTTCAAATGTGTCACGTAGAGCACCAGCCCAGCATTTGCTGAGCTCTCTGGAGCGGATCAGGTGGGGTCCTGACCTGCAGGAACTCCCAGCCTGGTGCCGTGGGCCAGACAGGGCCCAGCCATAAAAACAGAACTGCTCAGAGCCCTTCCTTGCGTGAGAGCCCCTGGCGAAGGCGTTGGGATTCCCAGTATGAGGTGCCCCTCAAGGGAAAATGAAGGAAAACATGAAACCGAAAACTGCCTGAGTTGGTTATGAACACAAACGCATGAGGCTGCAGCCCCAGCCGGCGGGTTTTCACACCTGATTGCTGCCCACTCACCTGCCCAGGGGAGCTCTGGGCACCACGCCAGGCCCCCTGCAGCCAGACTGCAGTCATGGTTGGTAGTTCCACCCCCGCATCCCTGATGCAGCAGGCCCGAGGGAGGTTCCTAGGAAAGCCATGGCACACCCAAGCTGGGATCTGGAGGATGTGGAATCCAGCGGGAGGAAGCGAAGGCAGGGAGGCGAGGGGCCAGTCCAAGGTCTCAGCGCTGGGTTAGCACAGCTCAGAGCACCAGCCACCCATTCTCCACTGCTCACCAACCTTCATTTATCCCCGGAGTCTCAGATAGTGCCTTTGAGACGTGATGTTTACTTCGTCATCATAGTTAGTGTTCACCGAGGGCCTCCCCGACTTCAGATCCCTGGCATGCAGCCTTCCCTCCTGGGGCCTCCTGGCCAGCAGCAAAGAGCCCTGGCTGGTCTCTTCATGTGGAGCTGTCAGGTAAAGGCACTTAGACTGCAGCCCCAAATTGGCTCCTCTTCATGCCTGCCTTGGTTTCAAGCTGAAGTCCTTGATGCAAGAAGGTGGCAGAAGAAAGGGGCTGAATTTTAGATCAAGTCCAAAGAATTGTTACGGACTACTTATATGCTGTATGCTTATTACAGATACCTGGTAGAATTCAGGGGAGTGATTTAATAAGAGAAACTTTTGGAAAATAATGCAGGATTGTGTACAATCTGGGGGTGGAGTGTGTGTGTGTGGTGTGTGTGTGTGTGTGTGTGTAGGAGTATCAATATCTAATACCTGTTATGATCAGCTGGGAGGGCTTCCTGAAGGAGTTGGGCTTAAAGTGTGAGATGAGTGGAAAAGGCAAGGGAGGCCTGGTCAAGCAGGCAGATTGGTGAATGTCATGTGGGAGGCCAAGGAGGTTGAAGCAGGCTGGGAAAGGCAGGGCCTGTGTGAGGCCATGGATGCTCTGGGAAGGGCGTGGACTTTGGGGTCAGGCAGATCCTGTTCCCATCCCTGCTCTGCCCATTGTCAGCTCTGTGATCTTGGCCAAGTTTCCGGGCATCTCTGAGCCATATTTCACTCATCTGCCAAATGAAGCTGGTGACCTGGAGAAAGCCCCTGTCCCTGTGTGGTTCAGAGCAGGACCCTTCTCCCAGAGCATGCCAGGTCCAGGAGTCTAGAATTGGTGCCCAAGACCTGCAAGGAAGTAGCAAGTGGAGCCGGGAAACGAGTGCTCGGAGTGAGATTAATGAGTCCACGGGAGTGAGTCTACATGACCTGGATCACTTTCCAGTTGTGAATTCAGGGAGGCAGACGGCAGGATGCCCCCTGCTCAGCTGATGCTGTCATGTAGGCAAGTGTTCAGCACTCCAAGTTCATGCTCACGGGCCCCAGGGCCTCCCTCGCCTTCGTTCCCGTCTTCCCTCCCTCCCACCTGGTTCACAGCAAACCTGTGCAGGAGTGGGTTTGGATCCCCCCAGACCCTCTGGGGCTTGCTGTCTGGTCAGGATGCTGCTCTCGGCCAGCAGAGGCCTCCGAGGTGCCTCGTTCCTGCGGAAGTTGCTCCATCCAGCCCATCAAGGTGGTTGGGATGATCTCTTCTCTTGCCATTCCTCTTGCGTAGCGTATATTCCACAGCTGGTGCCCTGTTACTTGAATTCCAAGTTTTAAAATATTGCTTCCAGCCGGGCACAGTGGTTCATACCTGTGATCCCAGCACTTTGGGAAGCTGAGGTGGGAGGATTACTTGAGCCCAGGAGTTTGAGACCAGCAAGATGAGACCCCATCTCTACAAAAAAAATTAAAACAATTAGCTGGGCATGGTGGTGCGCGTCTATGGTCTCAACTACGTGGGAGGCTGAGGCAGAAGGATTGCTTGAGCCCAGGAGTTTGAGGCTGAGTGAGACCCTGTCTCAAAAAAAATTGTTTCAGTTTCATTATCTGTAAAATAATATTCAACTTATATTCAACTTATTATAATATTCAAGTTATCAGGGAGCCCAACAGGGATTTGTAGAGTTCACCACCTGGTGAGTCCCCTGGGACATTTGAGGCCTGAAGGGATGTGGGGAGGACTCCGGTTTAAAAGCCAGGTGGATATAGAGGTAGAGTCAGGGTGTGGGGGGCTTGGCGGGACATAGGGTACTACGGGAGTATGTGGGGACAGCACTCTGGTGTGGACATTGCAACACTCACGGCAAAGGGGTCTGCATGAGGGGTGGACAAAGACCCTTGATGAGGAGTCTAAGTGGAGGAACAGGGCAGGTGTGCTGCTGAGGGCTGGGGACTCCCTGAGTTACTGGGACAGCGGGCAGCAGGCTGAGGTCTTCGGGCACGCAGAGGCAGCTCAGAACCATTCTGTCTTGGCCCTCAGTGTCAGCAGGGTGTCACCAATGAGGCTGGAGGCTGTTCAGCTTGCGTGGGTCGGAGAGCCATGAGATGATGCACCAGCCAATGGTAGCTCCCATTTCTGAAAATCTGCCTGGTTCTGGAATGTGTGAAGTCTCTGTGGCCTGTGTGGAAATTACTCCAGGCTACAAGAGAGAGTCTTTAGACTGTGTTGGGCCCAAACCTGGGATCCTCAGGGGAGTGACCCATCTGACTCTTGGCAGCAAGAACCTGAATAGTATGAGGCTCCTGGCCTCCAGAAGGAGGGGCCTGGAAGAAAATAGGGAGAAAGCGGCAAAGAATAGAATGTGGGGAGACTTGGAGTTTCTGGGAAAGCAGGCCTGCTCAGCAGAGCTAGCGTGGTCCTGGAAGATGGGGAAGAAGGGAAGGTTCTATTGTATTACTACTGTTTGGAACTAACTTAAACGTTCGTCTCATTAGTCCAATCCTGCAAAAAATACATTGCCCAAGGCCATAGAAGGGGATTTGGGCAATGGGGTTCAGGGCGCCATGGCTGGAATTCCAGCAGAGAATTGTCCTCTGTCCCCCAGTGGCCTCCTGGCAGGGCAGCACAGAAGGCCTGTGGACCTCAGTGTTGGTCAGAAATGAGATTCTGGACAGAAAGGGGCCTGGGAGCCCTGCACCAGGACAAGGAGAGCTTCTCCCCACTTTCACTCCATCCCCACTGCCCAGGCAGGCGCAAGGGCCCTCTCTGAAGCAGGAAGTACTCTTCAGCACATAGAGCCAAGCCCAGCTCCACAGGTGCCAGGTCAGGGCGCGTTCTCCACCAGCAGCTGAGCTGTAGCACACAGGGGCGCCCTCCAGGACTGGAGGTTGGCTGGCAGTGCCACAAAGCTGAGCTCCCCCCGCCACCTCCTGCATAGGAAGGAGCCAATACCTCCCAAACACGGCAGGCACAGATGTCAGGGCCACAGCCAGCATGAGAGGGACAGTGCTGCAATCGCACCCTGCCTCGAAGAGTGAGGGTAGCACTTTACTTGGATGAGATCTGCTTTTGACCGCAGACGTGTGTAGCTGGGCTCTTGCCCCTGTATGTAAATTTTGTAATTTTCTCATTAACTTCTTGCCTCTTCTGATGTGGGGCTGCCTCTTCAGGCCCTGCAGGTCTAAAGAAAAGAGGAAGAGAGGGTATGTTCACTGCTATATTTCTAATACAAAACAGTGCTTGGTGGGTGATTTGAATGAATGAAGTCACAGCCAAGCTGGCCATGGAGGATTCGGTTTACAGGTCGGCTCCCGGCTCCGCTGGGTTAAGCATTGTTCTTGCATTCATTAGAGGGAGGGAAAAGGAGTCTCTGAAAAGACAGCCTCTCTTCCCCCCTCACCAGATCATTACACTTTACTGTGACTTTGTTTAGCATGGAGCTCTAAACTCAGGGGTATTCAATCCCGCCGTCCTTTTTCTAGAAAGTCCAGAGACAAAGGTGACACAATCACGATTGTGCAGCAAGTGAGTGAAGCCCTGGGCTTTCTTGTGGGCATTTGGAGGGTGCAGGGCAGCATGGGCCCCAGCTGCCTGCCGGGATAGGGGCTGGGAAGCTGTGAGCCAGGCGGCCCTGGCCTCACTTGGCTGTAAGGTTTGAGAGGCGGAGACAGCAAGTCACCGTGAGGAAGGTGAAGTGGGGCCCTCCTGTGGAGACCCCTTCATCCTCCACTCCCACCCCCACCCCTAGCCAATGCCTCCTTCTCTACATGAGTGTTCGGGCCAGTCACAGTGATCTTTGAGTGCATCCTGCTGGGTGGACAGGGTCTGCACTGGATGTTGAACTTCCTGTGAGCGATCCTGGATCTTACCTCCTCTGAGTCCCCCACCCTCATCCCACATGCCTGGCCCCAGGCGGGGGCTGTGGAATCAATGAATCAATGAATGAATGCACGCATGGATTGTCGTTGGTGGAGAATGGGGACAATTCACAGACCGGCATTTACAGATGACTGAGCAGGTGGTCACCGTGGCCCTAGGCACATAACCATGTCCCGTTAATGACAAAGCTTCCACCTCACATCACAACATGTGCGGCAGTTCAGAAGATCATGTGGAGCCCATGTTCTTTCAACACAAGAGTCTGTCCCACTGCTTAATGGAAAGATTTCAGACGTGGCTTGTCCATAACTATGTGAATTAGGCCATGAGGCCACAGCAACTGTACCAGGGTATCAGTCAAGCTTAGAGTCTGTCTGGGCCCACATACAGAGGGTGGCCTGAATGTGGCTCTGATAAGGCATGGCATCTTCACTGCAGGTGACGAGTCACCCTGGGGCCCTGGTCAAGAGGAAATTCCTCAACCCCACGAAGTCATAGTAGGAGACCTGAAAATAGCCAACATGATCTGCTGCAAGGAATTCCGCTTGGCCAGGGTGGAGAAGACAGCCAGAAGATAGTGGGAAAAGCAGGGTTTCTGCAGAGAAGCGTCTACCCTCCCTGTACCCCATCCCTCCACGTCAGCTCCACGGCTGCACTTGGGCCACAAGGATGGTTGTCAGAGGAGACACAGCCAGGGTCAAATCTAGTCTCTCTGGTTTGAGACATGCCTGGGTAACATGGTGAAACCACGTCTCCACAAAAATACAAAAATGAGCCAGGTGTGGTGGTGCACCTGTAGTCCTGGTTACTCAGGAGGCTGAGATGAGAGGATTGCTTGAGCCCAGGGGTTGGAGATCATGCTACTGCACTCCAGCCTGGGTGATGGACAGAGGCCCTGTCTCGAAAACAAACAAAAAACAACCGACAGGTGGGCAAAGAAGATAAGCAGTTGGCAAATAAGTACACAAAAAGATGATCAACATAATGGTTGTCAGAGATATGCAAATTACAATCACAATGAGATACCACTACACCCCTGTGAGGACACCTGAAATACATGAGCAAACCTGACCATACTGAGGACTGACAAGAATGTGAAACAACTGGCTCTCTCGCACATTTCCAGGAGGGCCGCAGAAAGGTACAACCACTTTGGAAGATAGCTTGAAAGCTTCTTAAAAAACTAAACAAAACACACCATATGATGCAACCATTTCATTTCTAGATATTTGCCCAAGTAAAATGACTTATGTCCACACAAAAACCTGCATGTGAGTATTTACCACAGCTGTATTCATAATCAACAAAACTGGGAACAACCCAGAGGCCCTTCAAAAGGAGACATAAAAGCAAACCCTGGCACATCCATAGGATGGCATGCTACTCAGCAACAGGAAGGAAGAAACTGATGATTCATAAAACAACAAGGATGAATCTTAAATGCATTTTGCTAAGTGAATGAAGCCAGAAAGAAAAGACAACATATTGTATGACTCCATTTATATGACATCCTGCAAAAGATAAAACCAGTGGACTAAAAAGAAAATCAGTGGTTGCCAGAGTCGGGAGAAGGGGCTGATTACAAAGGAGCCTGGCGAGGGAAGTTTGAGGGTGATGGAGCTGTTCTGTTTGATGCGGTGGGGGTTGGATGCATGACTGTAAGTACGTGCTAAAACCTACAGGACTATATGCCACTAAGAGTGAATTTTACACTATGCAAACTAAAAAAAAAAAAACTACAGTGTGGGGGTGGGGGAGCCAAAATGGAATGCAGATGTGACCAGTGAATCACGCTTTATCACCAGTGAGTAACACCGAAGGAGGTGAGGAACGAGGAGGCAACCTCAGTAACATTGGAAAAGAGTGTTTTGTTTGGCAACTGTAAGGCTAAGTAAAAAAGGACTGTTCACAAACATTGCCTTCTAGTTGGTAAATTTGTTTCTCACAGGGGTACAAATTAGCATTCTGAAACTACTGTACATGTATGCTAGGGTTGAACAAATAAGTAAAACTATCGTAGATATTGGAAGCCAGATGTCTCATTTCAGAGAAAGAACCTACAAATAATCAAAAGGAAAATGCTATAATGAACCCTGTGATGTTGGATTGGAGAATGAATTCTGTACACACACACACACACACACAGAGAGAGAGAGAGAGAGAGAGAGACAGAAATAAATGTAAACACATGTGTATATGTGGGTTAGTGTACAAACATGTGTTTCCTAACTCTGTCCGCTATGAGGTCCTAGAAGCAATTGCAATGAGCACATGTAGCACACAGGACTTGGCTTCTAAATTTAATTCTCCAGTAAAAGGAACCGGGGCTCCTTGAAGAAGTGGTTGACTTCAGGGTTGAGGCAGAAAAAATATAATGCTGAAAAAAAAAATAGGAGTGCATATAAAAATAACACAGGAGACAGGAGGGCCTTGAGACCCTCCTGCAGAGGAAAATGGGGTAGAGGTACTCACCCAATTCCTCCTGCTAAGTATAACAAAAAACCCCGGACATGGTATGTAAACCTCCCAAAGTGCTGGGATTAGAGGCGTGAGCCACTGCGCCTGGCCTCTTTCATGAGTATTGAAAGGACTGTTATTTTAAAATATAGGTGATATTATTACCCAGGTATGGTGAGGCCAGGAAATCAGGAGATGACAGCCACTAAAAAGAGTATGACTCACGGTTCTTAAGAGGATGGCGTGCCATACGGGGCCACACAGGGAAGCACCTGGGCTAGGCAGGAGGTAGAGGAAGTGAGGGGGAAGCATGGCAGGAATCTTTATCGATATATTTATTTAGAGACAGGGTCTCACTTGGTTGCCCAGGCTGGAGTGCGGTGGTACAATCACAGCTCCCTGCAGCCTCAAACTCCTGGGCTCAAGTGATCCTCCCACCTCTGCCTCCTGGGTAACATAAGAGGATTCTGAAATGTGGAGAGAAGGTGGCAGACTGGCCAGGGACCTCTGGATGACGTGGTGGTAAGTCTCATGGTTTTCTTTTTGCCTCATATATCTCAGACTTGGAGATAAAGAGCCCTCCAACCCAGAAACCCTAACTGGCACAGTCAAAAAACAAAACAAAACAAAACAAAACAAAAAACAAAACAAAAAACCCTAGCCAAAGGATCAGGAAAGGGGCAGACTAACAAGACAAACTTGTTTTCTTTTTTCTTCTTTCTTTCTTTCCCTTCCTTCCTTCCTTCCTTCCTTCCTTCCTTCCATCCTTTCTCTCTTTCTTTCTTTCTTCTTTCTTTCTCTTTCCTTCTTTCTTTCTTCTTCTTTTTTTTTGATGGAGTCTCACTCTGTCGCCCAGGCTAGAGTGCAATGGCACAGTCTCAGCTCACTGTAACCTCTGCCTCCCGGGTTCAAGTCCCGAGTAGCTGGGACTACAGGTGTCCACCACCACACCCAGCTAACTTTTGTATTTTTAGTAGAGATGGGGTTTCACTACATTGGCCAGGCTGGTCTTGAACTCCTGACCTCGTGATCTGCCCTGCGTTGGCCTCCCAAAGTCCTGGGATTATGGCCATGAGCCACCATGCCCAGCCTGTTTTCTATTTTTCTTATTTATTTATTTTACTTGTATTTTAAGTTCAGTGGTACATGCAAAGAACGTGCAGGTTTATTACATAGGTAAATGTTTGTCGTGGGGGTTTGTTGTACATATTATTTCATCACCCAGGTATTAAGTCTAGTGTCCATTGGTTATTTTTCCCGATCCTCTCCCTCCTCCCACCCTCCACCCTCCAAACACACACATGCAGTGTGTGGTGTTCCCCTCTGTGTATCCATGTGTTCTCATCATTTAACTCTCATGTATAAGTGAGAACATGCAATATCTGGTTTAAGATGGAAAAATTTTTGACAGTAACCCCCTACTCCAGCCAAACATCACAGAAGAAAAATGTGGTTCCATCTCCAGCCCTGTAGCAAAGGCCAAGGGGCCTTTAGACTAGCACTCTTGCAAGGCTGTAATAAGGCACCCCAACACTCTCTCTGAGTGGTGTTAGAGAAGGTCTAGTGAGGGCTGGGACTTTCATTCCCACTCATCCATAAAGAGATGCCTCACTTTCTTCCCCTTCCCCACACTGGGATGATGCCAGAGGATGCCTACTGGAAAATCATGACTTTCACGTTCTCTGTGACAATGATGCCACCATCACCTCAGTAGCAGTGAAGACTACATGGGAGATAGAACTCCCACCCCACAACTGGAGGCCAAGTGAGGAACCCGGACTTCTATCTCCACCTGGTGGTAACAAGGTATTGCCCCTGACTGCCACTGATAGAGTGGTATCAGAGAAAGCCAACTAAAACAAATGATTTAAAAAACGTTCAGGTTTCAATAAAAAATTTATCATTATACTGAGAGCCATGAAGATCTCAGATGAATGAAAAAAGACATTCAATAGATGCCAACACCAAGATGAAAGAGATGTTAGAATAATCTGACAAAGATTTTAAAGCAGCCATGGTAAAAATGCTTCAGTAAGCAATTACAAACACAGTTGAAACAAATTTAAAAATGGCAAGCCTCAGCAAAGAAATAAAGCTATGAAAAAGAGCCAAATGGAAAAGATTCAAACTGAAAAAGAGAATAACTGAAATTAAAAAAACTCAGTGGATGAGCTCAACAGTAGAATGGAAGTGGCAGAGGAAAGAATCAGTGAACTCAGTGGTAGAACCTATCTGAATAATGGAGACAAAATGGACTAAAGAAACAAAAAATGCAGAGCCTTGAGGACCTGTGGGACTATATGGAAGTTCTAACACTTTTGTTGTTGGAATTCTAGAAAAAAAAGAGCAAGAGGATGGGGCTGAAAAAATTACTCAAAGAAATAATGGCCAAAAACTGCTCAGGGTTAGCAAAAGACAAGTCTATAGAATCAAGAAGATGACAAAATCCTTGTCATAGACAGAATGTGTGTTCCCCAAACTTCATGTGTTGAAACCCTGCCTCCTAACGTGATGGTGTTAGGTGGTAGGGCTTTGGGGAGCTAGTTAAGATTAGATGAGGTCATGAGGGTAGCACCACTATGAATGGGATTAGTGTCCTTACAAGTGTTCCACCATAGCTTGCTTTTTCTCTCTGAGAAACATGTGAAGACATAGTGAGGAGACTGCTGTCTACGAGCCAGGAAGCAGGCCCTCAGTAGACACTGAATCTGCTGGTGCCTTGGTCTTGGACTTCTCAGCTTCTGTTACTGTGAGAAACAAATTGTTGTTTAAGCCACCCAGTATGTGGTATCTTGCTATAACATCCTGAGCTACTAAGACAATCTCAGATTGAAAAAAAAAAAAACAATGCCAATTATAATTAAATTTCTGAAAACTAAAGACAAAAAAAATCTTGAAAGCAGTCAGGGAAAAATGAGACCTTAACTATAGAGGAGAAACAATTTGAATGACAGTAGAATTACCATCAGAAACTATAGCAGCCAGAAGTGGCACAATATATTTTAAGTGCTACAAGAAAAGAACTGTCAACCCATAATTCTATACCCAGTGAAAATATCTTCAGGAATAAAGGGGAAATCAAAACATTTCCAGATGAAGAAAAACTAAGAGAATTTGTCATCAACACATCTACCCTGAAAGAATGGCTAAAGGAATTTCTCTAAACAGAAAGAAAATGATAAAGTAAGGAATCTTGAAACATCAGGAAGGAAGAACATAGTAAACAAAAACATGAATAAATATAATGAGCTTTCTTTCTCCTCTTGTGTTTTCTAAATTATGCTTGATGATGGAAGCAAAACTATAACATTGTCTGGTATGGTTCTAAATGTATTTACAGGAAAAATTTAAGACATTTACAAACAGGATGTAAAGGTAAGTAAGGTCTCTATACTTCACTCAAACTGATAAAATGATGATACAAATAGGTGGTGATAAGTTATATATATAAAATGTAATACCTACAGGAACTACTAAAATTGCTATACAAAAAGATATATACTCAAAAACACTACAAATCAAAATGGAATTCTAAAAAATGTTCCAGTGACCCAGGAACATTTTTTTCATCCCAGGAATGATGGTAATAGAAAACAGACATCTGAGAAACAGAGTATTAACAGAGAACAAAAATAAAATGATAGAATTAAGTCCAAAATATTATTACATTAAACATGAAAGGTCTAAATACAGCCATTAAAAAGACAGAGATTGGTAGAGTGCATTATAAAACACAACTCAGTTGTGTGTTATAAGCAAGACACAGGTAAGTTAAAAGTAAAAGAATGCAAAAGGATAAATCATGAAAGCATTTATCATAGGAAAGTAGGAGTGGCTATATTAGTATCAGATAAAGTATTTCAGAGCAAAGAATATTTCCAGACACAGAGAGGGATATTACATAATGATAAAAAGTTCAATCCACCAAAACCACATAGCAATCTTAAACATGCATAGCACCTGTAATCCCAGCACTTTGGGAGGCCAAGGCGGGTGGATCACGAGGTCAGGAGATCAAGACCATCCTGGCCAACACAGTGAAACCCCGTCTCTACTAAAAAAAAAAAAAAAAAAAATACAAAAAATTAGCCAGGCATGGTGGCAGGCACCTGTAGTCCCAGCTACTTGGGAGGTTGAGTCAGGAGAATGGTGTGAACCCAGGAGGCGGAGCTTGCAGTGAGTGGAGATTGCGGCACTGCACTCCAGCCTGGGCAACAGAGCAAGACTCTTGTCTAAAAAAAAAAATGCATAGCAATGGAGCTGCAAAATAAGTGAAACAAAAACAACTGAAAGAAGAAAAAGACAAATCTACAATTATAGTTGGAGATTTCAACACTCCCTCATGAAACAATGGATAGAACAACTAAACAGAAAATCAGCAAGAATAACTCAACAACACTATCAACCAATAGGATCCAATTGACATTTATAAAACACACCACCTAAAGGCAGCAAAATACATATTATTTTTTAATGCTCAAGGAATATATGTCAAGATAGATTATACCCTGGACCATAAACCTCAACAAATTTAAAATAATTCAAATCCTACAGAATGTTTCCTCCAGTGGCAATGGAATCAAACTAGAAAGCAATAAAGAATTCATGACAACATCTCAAGGGGAAGGAAAAGTGCTGGCTCCCCACTGGGCCTTCTCTGACACCACCCAGTGGGATATTGAGGCTCCTGCATATAGCTTGGGTAGAAATCTAGGCTCCCATTCAGCTATTGATGATGGGTTTAGAGTGGGGCCCTATTTTTTCTTTGTTGTTTGACTAGAGTGGAGTGGTTATTGACTAAAAGTTTTCTGCCTTGCTAGGCTTCTCCTTTGTTTTCCCTTTGGGGCATATGTTAGGGTGTTCTTGCGTTGCTCTAAAGGAATACCTGCAGCTGGATAATTTATAAAGAAAAGAGGTTTAATCAGCTCACAGTTCCGAAGGCTGTGTAGGAAGCATGGCACCGACATCTGCTCACTCCTGAGGAGGCCTCAGGAAGCTTCCAATGATGGCGGAAGGCAAACAGGGAGCCAGCATGTCACATGGTGGGAGTAGGAGCAACAGAGAGTGAGGTGACACACACCTTTAAACAACCAGATCTCGTGAGAATTCACTCACTATCATGAAGACAGCACCAAGGGGATGGTGTCATAGCATTCATGAGATAAATTCGGCCTCCATGACCCAGTCACCTTTTTCCATCAGGCCCCACCTCCAACATTGGAGATTGCAGTTCCACATGAGATTTGGCAAGGACGCAGATCCAAACCATATCAGGGCTTTTTTCTTTTTTCCACCTGTGTTCTTTGGTGTTTCTGGGTTGCTGACTTGTTTAGCTCCTAGTCTGGAATTTACGGGGCAAACTAAAGCCCAGGCAACTCACCATCATCTTGTTTCTTGGGTTCTGTGGTCCCAAAGCCAGGGCACCTTCTTCTTTTCACTTTTCAGAAGTGAAAGTCTTGGTCTGCTGTATTTTTAGCAGTTCTCTAAGCAACACTGAGTTCACTGAAATTCGAGGACTATTGAATTTGCATCTGAGTCCCATGTTCCCTGGGTCAAGGCCTGAGTCTCCTGTATTTACAACACATGCCCTGAGCAGAGCACAGGCGGTCCTGGTCAGTCCTCACAAAGGTCTCCCAAGCAGCCTCGCCCATGCTCAGTGCTGCACGCATTCAGCAGCTGACTTGCCCACTCCTCGGTCCCTTCCTGATGAGCTTCCCCTTGTTTCCTCAAGCAAAAGCTCAGACTGTTCCCTGAGGCCTCCAGAAGGTGCTTGAAAGCTCTGCATCAAATGCACTGCAGAGAAACCCCTTTCTACTTCTCCCCAAAAAGCCAGCCCCCATCCCTCAGCCAGGGCTAACTCCTGGGCCCCAGCCTTTAGCCCAGCACCCCTCCTGTCTTCTGTGTCCTTTTGGTGCCTGTCCACCACCCACCTTTCCTGATAGAGGGAGGATGGGCCAATCAGGGGAAGGCACAGCACTGCCCAGGCTCAGCCATTCAGCAAGCTCTGTGGAGGGAAGTGACTGCTCCATGGGTCTTCTCTGTCCCAGGCTTTTAGTGAGTACAGCCTCACTGAATCCTCTCAACTCTTCAAAGATAGGACTCAATAGTGCTGATTAACAGAGGAGGAAATGGGGGCTCAGGAAGGTTCAGTCACCTGCAAAGGTCACATAGCTGGTGAGTGGCAGGGCTGGGACCAGTAGCCAAGTGGCCTGACTCGAGCCCAGGCTCTTCCACATACGAAACGTCCCAGATGTGCTCTTCCCTTAGAGACCCCAAGCCTCACTGAGGTCTGAGTGTCAGTCTAGAGACCATTATCAGACCCCCAGGCACAGCAGGCACAGGCCCCGATCTGACCTAAGCCCTCTTGGTGGTAACCCTCATTCTGGCCCATTTGGGCAGCAGATGAGTACCCAGCAACTTGAAACAGAGAAGCTAGAAGCCGGCTGACGTCAGATTTTCTGAGGGGCTTATGGGTTTCTATTTTCCCCTCGTTTGAAAAGCCAAGGTGGGTTTACAGTTAGAACCACCCTTTCCTCTACAATGCCATTAAGCTGCTTCAGGGAAAAATGGCTTTACTGGCCCTTAGATACCATTTCTGAGAAACAATGGTAGGAGATAATGTAGGTTCAGCAGACCTCCTGTCTCTGGTGCCTGGCTGGCTTTGGATGTGGGCCGAGAACTGGTGTGTCGTCGGTTTCCAGACCAAGCTGGTCCCCGCTGCTCTGGGTGAAGGCTTTAGCTAGGTGGGATTCTTGGGACTTGATTTAGTACATACTGAGTTGTTTGGGTCTTCAGAGAAAAATAAATAAATAAAAAAGAGAGAGAAAAAGAAATATTTCCAGGATTTCAGTTACAGTCCTCATGTTAACGATACTAATGATAATGACAAACCAACTTTCACTGAGGCCCACAGTGTGCCAGGCCACTCTGGTGTCTGTCTGCCGGTCCTGTGAAGTAAGCACTGTTATTGCCCCACCCGTTTTACAGATGTAAAAGTGAAGGTCAAGAGCAACTTCAAAGTAGCCCTGTTTTCATTAAATGCTTCCAAAAACCAGATTCTTGTTTTAGTGTGAACTGTGTGCTCAGGAGAGCAAATGGCACAGACATAGGTGTGGCTAGGAATGCAACAATGAATATGTGTTGAATAAGGGAAGGAGTGAACTTGTTTCTTCTTTGTGATGAGCTTACATCTTTGATGTCATTTAGTTCAACTTTCCACTCAGTGTGAAAATCCTTTCTGTAACACCCCTGGTGGGTGATCATTCACCTTGAATGCCTCCAGGGACGGGGAGCTCATTACCTCCCGAGGCAGCCCTTTCTACCCTTGGGCAGCTTTAATCTTCAGGAAGGACAAAGGTTTATTCTTCTGAGCTGAGCTCTGCCTCTCCACGCTGGGTGATGATTGGTTCTCATTCTGCTCTTTGCTGTGGTCAAGCTTCTCTCACTGCTGTAGATTGGCCCTCAAAATCAAAAGAGGACTGCTCCTTCTCCTCCAGATTTTCCCTTTTGGGGACTTGAGTGAAGGCTGGCCAGAGAGGTGAGAGTCTGAGACCTGGACACAGAGTGGATATTTGAAGGAAGGGGCTGTGTGTGTTCCGCCTAAAGAAGCTAAACTGTCACAGAGGTGAGGGCGTATGATTGGAGCCCTCAGCTCTTTTTAAGGCATTGCAGATGCTAACGAACAAATAGCAACAGCAATAATAATAAAAAGTCATTTACTGTGGTACTGGGTGCTGGGCTGAAAGCTTTCCTCGTATCATCTCATTTGAACCCCTCAGCAACCCTCTGGGGTGACTGTCAAACTCCCCACCTTACAGACAAAGGAACTGAACCGCTGGAAGCTCGATGCCCCCGGCTGGGATGCAGACCCCAGGGCGTCTGACTGGAGCTGCCCTTGTGCCCCCTACACCCCTGCTCTATGGCTGACAGGTAGAAGCTGCAGGAAGACCGGCAAGTGTCTGCTTAACTGAAGCTCTTTCTAGAATGATAAACGGTGGGCAGGGAGAACCAGCTGCCTGGCAAGGAG
This sequence comes from Rhinopithecus bieti, assembly GCF_001698545.2. Classification (NCBI taxonomy): domain Eukaryota; kingdom Metazoa; phylum Chordata; class Mammalia; order Primates; family Cercopithecidae; genus Rhinopithecus; species Rhinopithecus bieti. The sequence continues at coordinate 1,550,133 of NW_016810434.1, forward strand.
GCGAGTGCCCAGGTGACAGCGCAGTTGGGAAGGACCTGTGGTGTGGATGGCCTTTGGGGCACATGAATCCAGTTGAATCTGATGAAAATTGAATTGCTGAGGTAGCCTTCACGAGAAGAAAAGGAGGCTGAGGAGTGGTGTGTGTGGCTGGGGGTTGGGGTGGGGGTGGTGTTTGCCACAAATCTCTGGGCCAGGTGTGTTTCAGCTGCAGCTGAAAACTCCTTCTCCTTTGGTGCCTGCATCTTTAGGTGTCCCCTAGATGCTGGGATTCCCCCAAATGGCAGTCCTCAGGGGGCAGTCTTGGCCTTGTTTCCAGGAGCCAGTTGTCAGAAGCCAGGAAGGGGAGAAGGGTCGATGGGCATTTGGGGTAATGGGTCATTTGCTTGGGGACGTCCAGGCCTCCCATCTATGTCTGCTCATACCCCAGTCCCCTGCCTGGAAGGACTCCTCACCCCTCTTTCCAACCAGGGTGCCCCTTGGAGCCCCCTGTCCGTCCTTACTGCAGGAAACCCCCTGGGAGGCAGCTTGTGTGGGCGCCTGGAGACGAAAAGGAAGTGTCAGGGTGCATCGTCGGTGAGGCCTTCCCCAGCTCACAGGGAGTGGCCAGCCTGGTCCTGCCATTGGCAGGGCCCTGACAGCTCCCTGGGAACGATGTGTCTGTGGTGGCAGTAGCGAGCAGGAAGGGAATCCCAGAGCATGCAGGACCGAGTCCCTTCCCCGCCAGCTGCCCGGGTCGGCCACCACCCAGACCTCCCGTGCATCCACGGACACTCAGTGGTGGACACTGGGTCTTTCTGGGTTTAAGTTTTTCCTCTCTGTGGCAGGGACCGCAGTGCCCAGCTTGTAGAATTCAGGAGGTGATGAACCTGGCACACAGTTTTGCTCTGTAAATCAGAGTTGATTACCGCCCTAGAGAGCATGGCTAAGGGCATCTATACTGGGTTCATTCAAATCCTGACTCTATCCCTTCCTAACCAGGGGCATCTAAGTGCTCTGTGCCTCAGTTGCTTTATCTGTATAATGGAGATAAAACATTTATTAGCACATGGCCTGGCTCATAGTATGTTTGCAATAAATAGTTACTATGGTCATTGTGATTCCCATGATGTTGGCCCCCAACAACACTGCAGCTTCAGTTGGAGGCTTGGGAAGCTTAATGGGAAAAGGGAAAGAGCAGGGAAAGGGGACATGAAAGCAGTGTGGGGGACTCAAACGCCGCAAATATTCATGGAGCCACTGATGTTTAGCAGGCACTTTTATAAACATGTGATTTAATCTTTCCCAAAGCCTGTGCAACGGGCATCCTTTTGTCTCCATTTTCTATTATATATGGTGAGATGAGCCTCAGGGAAGGCAAGTAACTCACCCAGGGTCACACAGCCCATCACAGCTCAGTCAGGGCCGCAGGAAGGACAATCCCGTGGCTTGGAGTGTTGGGAAGTTTGCCTTCATTCAGTCCTGCGAAGCCTCAGAGGAAAGGCTGAGCTTGGTGCTGTCACCCTGTCTCCCTCCAGGTCATAGTGTGGCTGGGGCTTTTGGGCCTTCAGTTTTCTTCCTGCCGAGTGGGTTCAGAAAGAACAGGCTCTGAGTCACTGGAGTCCTGGCTGGCGATGGGGCTTGGACATGTGGATGGTCCATTGCTGCCCTCCAGGGATGAGGCTGGTCTCAGGACAGTGCCCTGGCTCCTGTCAAGGTGGCTCTGTGGTTGGTCAGGGCCTACTCTGTCTGGCCACAGCTATGGGCTTTTTTCCACGCAGCCTTCTTTGAGCTCTCCCTGGACTTTGGGAGCAGCATGAGATTTTTCCACGCTTCCGGCTCTGTCGCCAACAAGCTGAACAGTGACTTGGCGTCAGGTTGGCAAAGAGAATAGGTGCCTTACTGGGAATGGGCAGTGGCGGGGAGTCAGGGAGAGGGAGGTTAGAGGGTGGACAGGACTTCCTGGCAGCGGCAAGAACAGCCCCAGCTCCTGCCTTCCTGGAACCCTTCTGCCGTGAAGCCCCCCAGGCTGAGGAGGCCTCATGGGGGCCATTTCGCAGACCAAGAGGCTGAGTCACTTGCCCAAGGTTGGGCCTCTGGTGAGTGAGAGGCTGCAATTGGACTGGTCAGGGTGACCCGGGGCACACGTTCTCACCACCTCACCACAGTGCTCTCTTCCCACAGCAGCACCCTGCCCAGAGGATGGTGGCTGGGCCAGGCGCTGCCCCTACTGCCTCACAGGCCTCTCAGAAGTCAGAGATGGGCAGAGGTTTAGGTAGTCCCTCCTCCATCCTGCCCTCATGGATGGATGCCTGTGCCCTCCCTAGATTTTCTCACGGTCCAAAGGGGAAGGGCTAGCCCCTGGAGAGTATCTTATCTCTTGTTTGATGGATGGCCCAGAGAGGGTGAGTGGCTTGTCTGAGGTCACAGAGCAAACTGGAGTCAGGGCCACCCAAATACAGGAGTCCTGACTCCCAGGCACTTATGCACTCCCGGGGCGGGGCTTGCACTGTCTTCCTTGCTTCCCAGGAAGATACCTTGTGGGTAGATGTGGGAGGGAACAGGCCAACCTTGACCAGTCCCATCCACTCAGCTGTTAAATATTCTGGGAATCCATAAAACTGACAGCCCACTGGTGGGGATGGTCGTGGCTCCCAAGTGTTCCCTGCTACCCAGCAGGGGTACATGGGGAAGCCTCCAGTGCAGAAATCGTGCTCTGCCAATTCCTGTGTCTCCAGCTATTCCCCATCTGAAGAGTGAGGTGGTTAGACCAGGTCCCTGGTTTTCTTCCAGCCACCCCCTGCTGGAATGCCAGGAGCTCTCTTCTGTGCGGGGGGAAGCTGCCGCTGGCCTCAGCTTCCCCATCTGTGAGATCGGGCTCCGTGCCCGTCTTGTTGGACTCATCAAGAGACCCATGGGGAGGAAAGGGCTTGCAAGGAGAGCAGCTAAGGAAAGCCGGAATTGTCCAAGCCCTCTGTCCCTCCCTGTATCAGCAGCAGGCGACCTGCCCACCAGCTGGGGCCTCCCATTCCGTTCCATTCCCTTTAAGTAAGCTCTCTCCCTGTGCAAGGGAGCAACCAATCTCAAAGGCCCGGCCCACAAAGGGGCCCCCGACATGGCTGGGAACAATGCGGCCTGTTTACCTGACAGATTGTCCGCTTTCTTTTCATCTCGTAGGAAAAGAACTCCTGTGGGGAGCCGCTAATCCCAGAGTAAACAGATGACCTCGTGGTGCCTTTCTCCCGGAGGTGGGGTTCCTAGTGCAGCACCCCAACTGTGCAAACAGACCCTGGAGGGCTTGATGCGCCTGCGGGGGCGTGGCTGGGGACCTGGGCCTGGGCCAGGAGGGGCCTTTCCCTCTTGCCAGCCCTCTTTTCTTCCTTTGTGATTTCAATTGAATGGGGAGAAGCTCAAAGGCAGGGGCATGAAAGGTCAAAGCCAATTTGCAGGGCCAAGTGTGGGGGAGGAGAGAAGGGCCCAGACCAAGCATTTTTTTTGGAGGCCTGACCTTGACCTGGAAGCAACTCCTCCCGCTCTCGGTTCTTCTGAGGACATTGCCCCGGCAGAGCTGGCTTTGCCTTCTGCTCGCCCCCCTTCCTAGCTGTGTGACAGAGCCCAGCAAACGCTCCTTTCTGAGCCTCATTTTCCTCATCTGGAAAGCAGGGACACAGGGACCTGTCGGGTAGGACTGCTGTAAAATATTGTGGTGTGCTTTCCGTAAGTGGTGGCTATTTATGGTTAGGGAGGGAGTGAGGCTGAGTCTCGAAGCTGGAACAAAATGCCAGTGGAGGACAGAGGGTATTCCAGGCTGGAGGGACAGGCAGAGCTAGGACAAAGGCTCTCAGATGGCAATGAACAGTGCCTGTCTGGGAGACTGAATAAAGTAGCCTCTGAAGCAACATATTATTGTGGGGTGGTTATCTCTGGCAGGGAAACAGAACTCCCCCGCTTCCCAGCAGTGTGACCTTGGGCAAACCATTGGACCTCTCGATCCTTCAGTTTTCTCATTTATGAATGAGGATGTGAACTCTTGTATCAAATGACTGTCATGAAGATGAAAAGAACCTGATGTATAGCAGACACTCAAACATTAGCTTTTAGGGCTTTAGAAAGGGCAAGTTCTCCCAGTACTTTGGGAGGCCGAGGAGGGTGGATCACCTGAGGTCAGGAGATCGAGACCATCCTGACCAACACGGTGAAACTCCATCTCTACTAAAAATACAAAACATTAGCTGGGCATGGTGGTCCATGGCTGTAATCCCAGCTACTTGGGAGGCTGAGGCAGGAGAATTGCTTAAACCCAGGAGGTGGAGGTTACAGTCAGCTGGGATCGTGCCATTGCACTCCCGCTTGGGCAACAGAGTGAGACTCTGTCTCAGAAAAAAGAAAGAAAGAAAGAAAGAAAGAGAGAGAGAAAGGAAGGAAGGAAGGAAGAAGGAAGGAAGGAAGGAAGGAAGGAGAAAGAAAGAAAGAAAGAAAGAAAGAAAGAAAGAGAGAGAGAGAGAGAGAGAAAGAAAGAAAGAAAGAAAGAAAGAAAAAGAACGAAAGAAAGAGCGGGCAGATTGCAGGTTCTTTATTCCCTGAACGAAGCTGTGGGAGTCTGGTGGAGTCAAAGACACAGGAGACCCATCATGCCCACTTGGTCACTAGCAGATAGCCCTTTCCCTTGGGCTGCAGGGAGCCGGGGTGGGGGCCTCACAAAGGGTGTAGCCCTGAGCACCCAGCTGGCCCAAGGGCCTGAGCCTGTGACCCTGGGGTCTCCTGGGCTGTATCTTCTGGTCTGTTCCTTGGCTCTCCTGGGCATGCTCCTCTCATCTTAGCCCTCAGGATGTCCTTGATCCCCAGCCCCTATTTGGGGTAGAGAAGGTGAGAAATGCTTAGGGTAAGTTATGCTCCCACTGGCTTCTTCAGCATCAGACCCCTGATTCAAACATGTGGTGAGTTCCTGGGCCCCTTGGCTTTCCCTAAGGACCAGCAAAGGGGCTTTTAAAGAGAAAGAAGAAAAGGTAAGTAGGGAGCGTAATATCTGATGAGCACCTTAAAGCAGGTTCATGGGTATCAGATAGAAATGTTTGGCTTCACTTAACAGGAATCTCAACTCACTGTGGCTTAAACAAAATTAGATTTATTTTTCTAACATCATAATTCTGAAAATGAGTGGTTGCTGGTCTTGGTCAGCTGCTGGTGATGCCAAGTACTGGGCTCTTTCCAGCTTTCTGTGCATCGTCCTTAGCATGTAGACCTCCTCGTTGCCTTGTGGTGGCAAGATGGCAGCCTCGGCTCCATGGAAAAGTAGAGGGTCTCCCAGGATCCCTCTGTTGGTGTCTCATTGGCCAAAAGTGGGTCACATGGCCACCCCTGGCAGCAAGGGATGCTGGGAATGCAAATACCTGGATGTTCTTCTCCAGTGTCAATGGCAGGGCCAGGCAAGCATGGGTGGGAGGTGTGGGAGTGAGGGAACGGGAGTGGAGTCATCCAAGTAGCCACCTGCCAGAGAAGATAGTACTGTAGTACTCACAGCCCAGTCTGACATATGGAAAGCTGGTGCCAAGGGCAGAGAAATGCTTACTCAATATGCAGTTTGATTGATCTACTTAGATATTCTGGGCCAACAACCAGAGATCCAGAGATAAAAGTAATTTCCTTGCCTTCCAGAGAGAGAAGGAGAATAATAATTGTAATAATAACAATATACTAGCTAAAGTTCACTGCGTGTGTGCCAAGTGCTGGGCGCTTATTGAACACTTTCCACATTTTATCTTGCCGCAGGCCCACCCAACCCCAAGCGACAGGCACCATTCTAACTGCTGTGGAGGAAACTGAGGCTCCTTGAGGTTCAGTGAGGCCCGAGGAACACAAGCCTGCCCCTGCCTCCCACAGCATGAGGTGGTGGATTTAATAATCCAGGAATGAATCAGGCCATCGGGCAGCCTCCTTGCTAGGGACTGCATTGAGGATTTCTGAAGGTGGGGAGATACGGAAGCACCAATTAGAATTTCCCAGTCAAAGTGGGAAAGGTGCCTTGGGTGAGAAAAGACACCTGGAAGGACACGTTATTAGTGACCTAGTAAAATCCGAGGCATCCCGAGGGTCTATCTACTCACACTGTAACAGGAGATTTTGTATTTAAAGGGATTGCTGGAAATAAAATACTTGTAAAATCAGTGAGTGGCATGAATGCAAATATTTTGAAAATAAATTTCTTTAGTTTACAAAATGCTCAAAGACGGAAAAAATAAAATATCCTCACGTTTGATGCCAGTGATAGTGTGGTGAACTAGACAACATTTGCACACTGCTGGCGGGAGGGTAAATTGGTATAAACCTTTAGAAAAGCAACTTGAAAAGCATTCTTCAAAGTGTGCTGATCTCTTGGTTTTACTCCTGGAAATATATCCTAAAGAAATGATAAATAAAATTAGATAGTTATTTCTGTGCAAGGAGATAATTTGTTGAAATAGGAATTTGTGGGGTTTTCCCTTTGTATTTTCCTTTCAATGTCGCATATACGTAGCCAGACTTCTTTCTTTTTCCTAGTCTCAGGGGCATTTGCAGATATTTGCCTGAATCTACTTGCAGGCAACATCTTTTCCTGTCCTTTGTGAAGGAAGAAGGCCAAGAAAGAAAACACCAAAAAAAAAAAAAAAAAAAAAAAAAAAAAAAAAGGTGAGTGGGAAGGAAAAGGGAAAAAGAAGGTTTCTAGTATCTGGGAAGAAAGCCCAAGCCCCAGAGGCCTGACCTAAGCCCTTTCCATAGCAGTGCCTTGTGATGTGGCATGGTTTTCCAAAAGTTGCTGTCTGTCCAGGGAAGCTGGAGTCAAAACACAGCCACGCTCCAGCATTCTGAGCCCTCAACCTGGCCCCAGTCACGGGGAGTCAAGGAGAGTGCTAGCTGGGAGAACCGGGACCTCTGAGGAACCCTCCCTGGTGCCTAGCAAATTGTGCAAACCCCAGACCCTTTGCCTGGCCTCAGAACCAGGGAGTCCTGAAAGTAACTAAGGTTGTGTTTTCTGGCCAGGCTTCAAGTGTAGGATTTTAAAACTTTGAATGTGACATTTTCACATATCCACATTCATGAGAAAACATATTTCCAAAGACAATTGAGTAAAGAGTTATTGTCTTATTTGATTTTTCAACTAGTAGTTAAGTATTTTCCATAGGAAGATGCTGAAGTGTCCTGCTCTGTGTTCCCTGAACTCCAAGCACATAACTCAGTGCAACAACCTGGCCGGGAGAGTCATTCTCTAGATTTAGTGCCTCAGCGTTCTTCGAGGTTTTTGGGTCTTGGAGACTTCTCAGAGCATTATCTTGTTTACCTCTGAGTCCCCAGTGCCTTGCACAATGCCTGGCAAACACTATGGGAACGAATGAGGAAATGAACAAGTATGTGAATGAATGAATGAAGAAATGGGTGTCTGGTGTCTGAGATGAAGGGTCTGGTGTGAGATCCGTTCCTGTTGTCTCCACATAGACGCTGCTGGCAGCCCTGAGGGCTGTGCACACGGGCCAGGCGGATGGAGTTAACTGCAAACACACTTGGGAAGTGTAAACAGCCCTCCTCCGGGCCAGGCCGACTGGCAGCCTCACGGGCAGCTTGCACAATCCTGTGGGCTGCTATGATACTCATTTTTGGGGCATGGAGTCATCTCTGCCGTGGGCCTCTCCCTCCTTGCCCTGGATTGTCTTGGCAACACAGATGGAACTGCGTGTCTGTTGTCAGTGGGAGGAAGTTCAGACCCCCAGCCCCTCCAGGAAGCCCATTCTGATTTAGAGCTGCCCAAGGACCTAAGGAGGCTGGAGCTGAGAGGCAGCTTGGAGATCACCTGGCCCAACCTCTTCATTTTCCAGATGAAGGATCTGAGGCCTAAAGAGGTGGGGACAGTAAGGCCACTGTAAGTGTGTCGATGCTTGCCACAGAGCTGGGTGTCCTGGGATGGCAGCTGGTTTCAGAACCAGCCAAGCAAGGCCTGTAAATCCTGGCACAACAGACTGTCCAGCCATGTGAACTTGGATCCGGGACTTCTTCCTGAGTCTCAGTCCCTTCATCTGCAGGACACTGAGTGCCAGCGTGTTGTGCAGACCTTAGGGAGCGCTGGTGGTAGGATGCCTAGCACAGTGCCTGGCTCAGGCTAAGGGCTTCCTTCTTCTGCCTCCCTCTCCCCTTTCTTTCCAAACTTCTTGTGCTCACCATTCCTCCATGTCTGGGCATGAAATGCCACTGCTCCCCTCAGAACCTCCACTTCAGGGCCATCCCCTTCCCCTGTTGGCTCTGTGTCATGTGGTTGCCTCTGCATTCATTAGAATCCACTTTCTTTCGTGCTATTTCTATCTTCACACAACTGTTGATCCTGCCAAAATCATTCATTCATATTTTTCTTCTTTTCTCCCTTCTTACAGGCCTTCTCAGGCCCCTGCTATCTGACAGGCATCTGCTGGGCAGAGATGCTCATGGCCGGCACCTGCCCCTACAGAGGGTGACTGCTTCTCTGGAGAGGCTGCGTGGGCAATGACAGCACAGGGGATGAGAGCTGGATGGCAGGGGCAGTGCTGTGTGTCCTAAAAACACTGTGCCATCTCTCTCCCTTCTGTATGCTGTGCTAAGCAGAATGATGTGCCCCCCAAAGGTGTCTTAGTTCAGGCTGCTAGAACAGAACTTTATAGACTGGGTGGCTTAAACAGCAGATATTTATGTCTCACGATTCTGGAGGCTGGAAGTCTGAGGTCAGTGTGCCAGGATGGTTGGGTTCTGGGGAGGGTCTCTTCTGGGCTCACAGATGGCTGCCTTCTTGCTGTGCACACCCGTGGAAGAGAGCAGAGTGAGCCATGGCAAACTCTCCTGCCTCTTACTTCTAAGACTGCTAATCCCATCGTGGGGGCTCCAGCCTCTTGACCTCATCACCTCCCAATGGCCCCACCTCCTAACACCATCACAGTGTGGGGTAGGATGTCAACATTGGAATTTTGGGGTGACACAAACATTCAGTCCATAACAGATAGCCACGTCCTACTCCCCTAAAACTGTGGATGTGACCTCACATGCCAAAAGGGCCTTTGCAGATGTGATGAAGACACGGACCTTGAGAGGGGTTGGTTATCCTGGATTACCAGGGTGGGCACGAGGGTCCTTGTGAGAGGAAAGCAAGCAGTCACAGGGAACAGAAGATGCTATTCTGTGGTTTTGAAAATGGAGGAAAGGGGTGAGCCACAAGCCAAGGAATGTGAGCACCCTTGGAGACTTCCAAAGGAACAAGTCCTACTGATGCCTTGATTTTAGCCCCGGGAAACTCATTTCTGACTTCCAGATACAGAATGCAAACACAGAAGACTACACTTCCCAGTGCCCGTGCAGTTTGGTGGGGTCATGTGACTAATTCTGGCCAATGAAACATGGCACAGGTGACACTTCCCTTTAGTCCAAGGCTTCACCCTCTGCCTTTTCTATTCCCCTGCCACAGCCACTGAGGACATTCTAGCTGCTCAGAGTGCAAAATGATGGCAGCCTGAATCCCCAAGTGACTGTGTGGAGCAGAGCCTTCACTTGACTGCCAAAAACTACCAGGATCTGGGGTTACTTGTTACAGCAACATAACCCAGGCTCTCCTGACTATGAGTTCTCTGATGAGGCTCTAGCTTCACAGAGGAGGTGATAATTAAGCCTTGAGGAGACACACATGTGCATGTGTGGTTGAGACCTCTGTGGGCACAGGTCTGTATGCACATGTCTTTGTGCAACTCAGGGCGTGTGTCCATTTGTGTGTGTATCTATGGGTTATCTGTGGGTCTAGCTCTAGTTCTACGTGGTCTGGCACAAACTAAGGTGTCAGGATGTGAGTGGGTGTCTGGTGTTGAGGGGTTGGATAGAGTGAGTAGGCTACAAGCGAATATGAGGGGAGGGTGTGATGACAGTGAATAGATGCTTTCGAAATCATGAGGAAGAAAAAGACGTGGGACACACTGGTAGCTCTAAAGGTGAATCCTGAGTCCTGTGCCACTGGGGGCCAGCTTTAGAGCCACGACGTGATTTATTGATCTGTAATTGCTGTGGGAGAGTGGCTTTTTCTGGAGGGGCAAGCATGAACCACGTCAGTCCCACCACGGGTCGGGTTGGCACGCTGTGTTTATTGCCCACATTACTCACTGTTTTGTTACCTGAAATACATCTAATTCCTATTAATAACGAGCACTGTAGGGCATAAGTTTCATCATTAGCATTAAATGACTTTATTGCAGGATACAAAGGAGCTGCCTGTGATGTGTGACGCAACTGCTGGCGCGAGGGCCTCTGGAGAGCGGGCGTGTGTGCACACGAGCACGCACACACATGAGCGCTCTTATGTCCCGGTCATTGTGCAATGAGGGTGTGTATCACAGGCAGACAACTTTTCTTGCACACTTACAGCACCTCCTGAAGCGAACGTTTTGCTTGCTCGGCTTACCGATGGGGTGCTGGAAAGGCCACTGTGCCCCTAATTGGTGTGGTACCCCAGGCCCAAGACAGGAACTTGTTTTCCTGAGAGTCTGCACAGGCCAAGTGCAGGCTAAAGGCCTTCAAAATTCTTACCCGAAAGAAACCCAGGACCTATCTGTGGGTAGCAGTTGCAAGCCTCATTTTACATGTGAGGAAACTGAGACTGAGACCTGCCTAAGGTGTGCAGTGGAGCAACTGCTTAAATCCAGCCGGGCCTGGCCCTCTATGCTCCTCCACGTGAACCTGAACCTTTCTTAGGTGCTCTGTCCCTCATGTTCCCAGTCAGTGGGGCTGGCTTATCCTCCACTCCCTGCCAACCTCACAGGGCACTTTAAGATCAAGGAAGATGAGGTATTGGCAACACGGGAGACTGCAGGAAGCATGATGCACAGATTACCTGAGCAGGTGTGAACTGCTGTTTGGGAGCTTTATGACTGAGATTACTCATTCTCCTTGCTTTTTTGTTTTGTAACAACTTTGTATCTTTCACTAATGGCCGTGAGAGTCTCCCCTCTGGCCCCTGACGTTATTACTAAGAACTGATGTCAGAACCCAGTTGGGGCAAGTGGTCAAGGGGCTTGGCGGAACTGCTCTTCTCCTGCTCCCCAGGTACACACTTGCCTTTGCAAAAACAACTCCCTATTTGGCAAAAGGCAGTGTTTGCCCTGGGACAGGGCCTTGCAACCCCACGCCAGGCCCTGTTTATTCTGGCATAAGCCACGGTGGTGGCCAAGCGCTCCAAGTTTATTGAACTTCCTGGATTTCTTATCACACAGCCTGCTCTGCCAGGGAGCAGGTGAAATGCTGATATGTGCCCAAGGGAAGATATTAAGGGGGCTGCAAACACCACCCCTGTCCCCCGAGGAGCAGGCAGCACTGGGCAGGGCTGCTGGGGCCAGCGGGGGCAAGGTTGAAGGGGTAGGTCAGACATGGGGATAAACTTTTCTTCTTAACCTTGCTTGAACCTAGGCTCCCTGTGGCTGAATTCCCGCCCCTGAATTCCTGGTGGTCTCTCCCTGTCCAGCCTCCACATCTTTGCCTGGGTCTTGCCTCCTATTTGGATTTCCTTCCCCAGTCTCTTCAGTTGAAATCCTACCTGCTTGGTAAAATAAACGAATGACGGAGTGAGCTTCGAGGCTGGAACCGGTAGGTGACGGACTGGGTCTCTCCTACCACATTTTCCGGTGCATTTCCTGCCTGTAGGCACTGATGCTTAGGGGCTCCTCGGGATGCCAAAGGGAGTCCTCAGGGAGCCTCACGGAGCTTGGGAGAACTTCACACAACACTGTGGCTGCAGAAGGCTGGGTGGTGGTTGCAGGAGTGAGTGGGTGTAGGGGGAGGGCCTTCTAGGGTTATGGATGGGAAAGCCCTTGCTCCCTATCTTCCGGCTCTGTGGCCTTAGGGAGTGGCCCCAGGCTGCTTTTGCCTGAGTATAATGAGTTTCACGGCAGCCCTTTCTTTCTTTTCTTTTCTTTTCCTTCCTTCCTTCCTTCCTTCCTTCCTTCCTTCCTTCCTTCCTTCCTTCCTTCCTTCCTTA
>NW_016810434.1:1562546-1642071 GCF_001698545.2 Rhinopithecus bieti
TCCCTTCCCTCCCTCCCTCCCTCCCTCTTTCCTCTCTCTCTCTCTCTCTCTCTCTCTCTCTCTCTCTCTCTCTCTCTCTTTCTTTCTTTCTTTTTGAGATGGAGTCTTGCTCTGTCATCCAGGCTGGAGTGCAGCGGTGTGATCTCAGCTCACTGCAACCTCCATCTCCCAGGTTCAAGCGATTCTCCTGCCTCAGCCTCCCAGTAGCTGGGATTATAGGCACGCACCATCATGCCTAGCTAATTTTTGTATTTTTAGTAGAAACAGGATTTTACCATGTCGGCCAGGATGGTCTCCATCTCTTGACCCCGCGATTCGCCCGCCTTGGCCTCCCAAAGTGCTGGGATCACAGGGCGTGAGCTACCGCGCCCGGTTGGCAGCCCTTTCTTTGGAAGGCTTACTGTCTACGAAGCACCACCGTGAGTGTGGCAGGTATCTTTTATCAGAGCTTATGTAGGCCTAAGGGGACTTTAGAAAAGTGGTTGGCCTTCAATAGCCTTTGCACTGTAATTGCACCGTAATTGCACCATTCCTAGTAGAATAGAATTCTTGAGTCTCCTTCATGTGCCTATCACACAACAAACCCACCAGATGCTATTGTTTATCCTCTTTGCAGGTGAGGAGATTCATCGAGATGATGCCAAGGACCCCAGGTCACACAGCTGATGGTGGCAGAGCGAGGGTTCAGCCCAGGCTGGGTCTTTCCTCTCTGCAGGCCGAAGGAAGTTCCTCCTTCTCCATGCCACGGGTGCTTCTCCACGCCACGGGTCCCACTTGCTGGCCAGCAGTTCCCCAGCCTGCCTGCCCTGTGTCTGGGGGCTGTGGCAAGCGGGGCCTCTGCTAATGTGGAGTGAGCTGAGGCATACCTTAGGGTCCCTGATCATTGTCTATACTCTCTTGATCCCTGTCATGTTTGGGAAGACCCTGTGATGGTGTAGTCCACTGTTTTCCTCCAGTTGCAGGGCACAGCCATTGACAGACACATCAGCACCTATATCTGAGGGAATGAGTCTCAAGCCAAGAACTTTGATGCGGGAGAGCAGCAGGTCCAGGTTGGGTCCTAGAGTGGCCACACTGGGAATTCAGGCTTATCGTCAGAATAAGGAAAGGCCGTGTCTTGGGGAACAGAGAGAGGGAGGGAGCAATGATTAATTAGTTCCCACTGTACACAGGGACTGCGAGGATTCATTATGGTGCCGTCTCATTCCATTCTCTCAACAACCTTGTAAGAAAGGTCTTGATTTGATCCCCATTTTGCAGAAGAGGAAACGAGGCACAGGGGAAGTGATTTTCCCAAGGCCACACAGCGAACATGGCAGACGTAGGGGTCAACCCAGGCCTGTGACAGCTTTCTGATTTTGATAGTGATAGCTCCCTACACTGGGAACATGGTTACCAAAGGGACTTATCTTCAGGCAGAGCCAGAAGAGAGGTCTGGGGAGAGAAGGGTCATTGTTCCCATGAGTCAGGGGCCCTCAGCTCCAGGCCAGCAGCCGGTCTGGCCCTGGCAGCTCCTGCCGCCCACCTGGTATGGCCAGAGGCCTGAAGGTGCTTCAGCGAGGTTAGTCAGCCCAGGTGAGTGGCAAGCAGGCACCCACCAGGAGGTCTGCCTCCACCTTCTGCACTTCTGATGAGAAAACAACCTAAGTAGTGCATCTGCCTCCGTCCTGAGCCTCCGCCCGGGGTGCATTACTCACTGCCCCACTGGACCCATCACCCCCTGGGAGGAGCCGCCAGTTCGGCTGGCCCCGTGGGCCATGTGTCTACAGGGGTGTGTGGAGGAGGGGCTGGGCAGCACCTAACCGTTCATATCCCCTCACTAGACCTTATGGGGGTCCAGGCATTCAGGGACATCAGGCTGGACCCGGGCACCTCCAGCCTTGTCTATTAAACAGGAATAAAGTTATTTGGCTTCACTTTAAAATTAAAATTATGTTCTTTAGAGAAAATTGGATAAAACAGTGAAATAAAATAAAGAAATAAAGAATAAATAAATAAAATAAAATACATAAAAATAATTTACACAGAGAGAAGAACTGGGTTCACTTCTTCCTGGCCCTCCATATATGTGTATTGGATGGTTTTGCATAGTTGATGCGATCGTCCCCTTTACTGTGGATGGAGTGCCCCCAGCTTCCCTGGGCCTCATTCATTTACCTGCACCTCAGCCTGAGACCTGTCTGACTGCAGAGCCCGAGTTCTGTACATACTCTTATAATTCCAAGTTTTGTACTTAACATCTCATCAGAGGTATTTCCTCTATGATAAGAAATTCTGTGTAAACATCAGATTTAACATCCGAACGTTACTCCCTTGAGTGGCAATTCTACACATACAAGATCCTGCCCCCGAGGCTGGACACCACAGTTACTTCTAATCTGTTACCATTGTAAGCACGCTGAGATCAATGACTCTGGCTACAAATATGTATTTCAGGTTCTTTCCCTCAGGCAGCTGCTTAGAGGTGGGATTGTGAGATCAGAGGATGGGGGTACCCCATTTGAGTGCCTGATTTCACCTGGCTGGGCAGACCAGCCACAGTCCAGCCCCCTCTCCACCACACCTAGGGTGGGTGAGAAAGTGGCTTCAGAGGCTCCCCCTGGCCCAGTGCAGAGCCCCTGTTTTGATGCTGAGCACACAGTTGAGTTTTTCCTGGGGAGCAGGTGTGATGCCATCTGCCATGCCTCTGGCCTATTTGAAGACGCATCTCAGAGAAGCAAAGCCACTTACCCAAGGTCACACAGCCAGAGCCAGAACCCACAAAACGTGGCATCTCACACAGGATTTGCAAAGCACCTGCCACTAATTCTTTGGACACTGCAGTGGACTTTCCTCTGGGGCTCAGGATCCACGTGCACTGACGTCCTTCCTGCAGCATCTTGGGAGGTGTCCACCAAGGCTGAGTTTTGGTCCACCCGCTCCTCTGGCCAGTCTCCCTCTGAGCATACTTCCCGCCTCTGCCTATCACCTCCTCCTGGGCTGCTGCAGTAGCCTCTGCCAGCTCCACCCGTACCCAGTCTTGCTCTATTTCCCGCTGAGCAATCAGAGTGACCGTCAAAAAACCCAAATCCCACGGTGCCACTCCCCTCTTCACTCTGAAGGTTCCTCTGGCCTGGGGGTGAACAGCAAACTCACCTGAAAATGTGCAGAGGAGGTTCCAATCCGGCGGCATTGGATTCAGCTCCCAACCTGTGCTAGGCACGGGGCCGGCACTGTAGTGAACCAGACACAGACATTAGAGGGAAGGCTGGATTCCTTAGCCTGACTTACCAGCGCCTGCATCCTCCGTCCCCCGCCTCCTCCTCTGTGGCCTGCTGGGCTCCAGCTCTTGGCCTCTCTGGGGCCACTCAGGCAGCCAAGCCCTCTCTGGCTCACAGGCTTTGCAATTCCTTCAGCTTAGAACGCTCTTTCCCTCTTTCCCTCTGGCTGCCTCCCTGCCTCCCTGCCTCCCTGCCTCCCCGGAGGTCTCTGCACACCCAGGCGTCCTCTGCACTATCTTCATCAGCATCCCACCAACACCTGCCCCACAGCTTCCCCAGGAGGATTCTCAGTCAGGAGCATTGGAGGTTTTGGGAGAGAAGGAGTTGGGGGAGTAAACTTACTGATAATTTTTCTGTGTTTGGTAAATATTTTCACATTTGGCTGGGCGCGGTGGCTCACGCCTGTAATCCCAGCACTTTGGGAGGCTGAGGTGGGTAGATCATGAGGTCAGGAGTTCAAGACCAACCTGACCAAGATGGTGAAACCCTGTCTTTACCAAAACTATAAAAATTAGCCAGGCACAGTGGCAGGCCTCTGTAATCCCAGCTGCTCAGGAGGCTGAGGCAGGCGAATTGCTTGAACCTGGGAGGCAGAGGTTGCAGTGAGCCGAGATTGCACCACTGCAGTCTGGCCTGGGTGACAGAATGAGACTCCATCTCAAAAAAAAAAAAAAAAAAAAAAATCACATTTGCTTTAAAAATCCAACAAAGGCAGCACACCTAGTGAGGAGAGTTATGGGACATGGACACATCTAAGTTGGTAACAGCTTTTAATTTCCGCGGATTATCCCTAGATAGTTGGAAATCCTTCCAGTTCTCCTTCCCTAGATAGTTGGAAATCCTTCCAGTTCTCCTTCCCTACGGTTTCAACAAGATCTTTTTAAATTAGTTACTTGGCTGGGGGCAGTGGCTCACACCTGTAATCCTAGCACTTTGGGAGGCTGAGACTGGTGGATCATCTGAGGCCAGGAGTTTGAGACCAGCCTGGCCAAGACGGTGAGGCCCCATCTCTACTAAAAAAAAAAAAAAAAAATGCAAAAATTAGCAAGGCATGCTGTTGCGTGCCTGTAGTCCCATCTACTTGGGAGGCTGAGGCAGGAGAATCGCTTGAACCTGGGTGGCAGAGATTGCAGTGAGCCGAGATCCTACCACTGCACTCCATCCAGCCTGGACAACAGAGTGAGACTCCATCTCAAAAACAAACAAACAAAAAAATCACATTTGCTTTATAAATCCAACAAAGGCATCACACCCAAAGAAGAGAGTTATGGGACACTGGACACATCTAAGTCAGTAACAGCTGTTAATTTCCACGGATTATCCCTAGATAGCTGGAAATCCTTCCAGATCTCCTTGCCTAGTTTCAACAAGACCTTTATACATTAGTTACTTGACCGGGGGTGGTGGCTCGCACCTGTAATCCCAGCACTTTGGGAGGCTGAGGCAGGTGAATCATGTGAGGCCAGGAGTTTGAGACCAGCCTGGCCAAGATGGTAAGACTCTGTCTCTACTAAAAAAAAAAAAAATGCAAAAATTAGCAGGGCGCGGTGGTGCACACCTGTAGTCCCAGCTCCTCCGGAGGCTGAGGCAGGAGAATCACTTGAACCAGGAGGCAGAGGCTGCAGTGAGCTGAGAACAAGCCACTGCACTCCGGCCTCGGTGACAGAGTGAGATTCTGTCTCAAAAAAAAAATATAAAAAAGCGGGGCCGGGCGTGGTGGCTCACGCCTGTAATACCAGCACTTTGGAAGGCTGAGGCAGGTGGATCACCAGAGGTCAGAAGTTCAAGACCAGCCTGGTCAACATGGGGAAACCCCCTCTCTACTAAATATACAAAAAAGTTAGCCGGGCATGGTGGCGGGTGTCTGTAATCCCAGCTACTTGGGAGGCTGAGGCAGGAGAATCCCTTGAACCCAGGAGATGGAGGTTGCAGTAAGCCGAGATCACACCATTGTGCTCCAGCCTGGGCAACAAGAGCGAGACTTCATCTCAAAAAAAAATTATATTAAAAAAAATTAGTGAGCTAAGAGGCCTTTTTCCTTCTGTGTTTGGTCTTCTGTGAACTGAACACACTAACCCCTGCCCCAAGTCCCTCTGGGGTTCCAGTGACACCGCTTGGAAAAGCTCTTGGCAGAAATCTGACTTAGAGCTGTCTTGCTGTGGACAAGGCCTGGACCTCCAGCGCAAGGTGGCCGTGCCACTGACCCGGTCCCCTCTTAACTGGCTCTTTCACTGGCTACCAGCTTTTCAATAGCTGCCCTACTCGCACCTCTGCCCCCTCCCAGTTCACATGCAAAAGAGTTAGGAAGCCAAACTCTTGCTGTCCCTATGTGCTTCTTAAGACTTCAGTGCAAAGAGCTCTTCCGCTGGGCCATCCCCTTTTCCTCTCTGCTGAAATCCTTGCTCTCCGCGTTCCTCTCTTCATTATCATCGGCAGAACAGAAAGGTAAGTTAAGCCACGTGTGCTGAAATGTGGTCTAAGGGGAACATCAGCGCAGAGAGGGATGACGGCTAATACCTGCCCCCTGAAAACTGACCAGCCGCCAGGCTCCAGCGCGGGAGTCTTTCTTCATCGGCCCAACGACAGAAAAACATTTTTTAAGGAAAGGAGGGATCACGGTGGACAAGTCAGATCTGCTGCTGTGACCCTGACCAAGGCCAGGCCTCAGAGAAGGACAGTGAAGCTCCCAGGGCAAGCGCAGCACAGGGGAAAATGGCAGTGATCTGGAGTCAGCTGCAAATCTCATGGTCAGGAAAGGGCTGTCACCACCCAGCAGGGCATAAAAGAGAAACCCTTGCAGAGCTGGTGGCCCATGCATGAGGGAAAGGTGTGTCGAGGTGTGTGTATGAGTGTGTGTGAGAGTGTGTGACAGTGTGCGTGAGTGTGAGAATGTGTGAGTGTGAGTTGCGTGAGAGTATGTCAGAGTGTGTATGTGAGTGTATGTGTGAGGGTGTGTGTGCTTGTGAGTGTATGAGAATGTGTGTGTGTGAGAGTGTATGAGTGTGTGAGAGTGTGTGAGAATGTGATTGTTTGTGTGATTGCCAGTGTGTGTGAGTGTGAACGTGTGTGATTGTCAGTGTGTGTGAATGTGTGTGATTGTCAGTGTGTGTGTGTGAATGTGTGTGATTGTCAGTGTGTGAGTGTGTGAATGTGTGTGATTGTCAGTGTGTGAGATTGTCAGTGTGTGTACAAGTGTGTGAGTGTGTGTGCGAGTGTGTGAGTGTGTGTGTGTGAGATTGTGTGTGTGATTGTCAGTGTGTGAGTGTGTGAATGTGTGTGATTGTCAGTGTGTGAGATTGTCAGTGTGTGTACAAGTGTGTGAGTGTGTGTGTGCGAGTGTGTGAGTGTGTGTGAGTCTGAGATTGTGTGTGTGATTGTCAGTGTGTGAGTGTGTGAATGTGTGTGATTGTCAGTGTGTGAGATTGTCAGTGTGTGTACAAGTGTGTGAGTGTGTGTGTGCGAGTGTGTGAGTGTGTGTGAGTCTGAGATTGTGTGTGTGATTGTCAGTGTGTGAGTGTGTGAATGTGTGTGATTGTCAGTGTGTGAGATTGTCAGTGTGTGTACAAGTGTGTGAGTGTGTGTGTGCGAGTGTGTGAGTGTGTGTGAGTCTGAGATTGTGTGTGTGATTGTCAGTGTGTGAGTGTGTGAATGTGTGTGATTGTCAGTGTGTGAGATTGTCAGTGTGTGTACAAGTGTGTGAGTGTGTGTGTGCGAGTGTGTGAGTGTGTGTGAGTCTGAGATTGTGTGTGTGATTGTCAGTGTGTGAGTGTGTGAATGTGTGTGATTGTCAGTGTGTGAGATTGTCAGTGTGTGTACAAGGGTGTGAGTGTGTGTGTGCGAGTGTGTGAGTGTGTGTGAGTCTGAGATTGTGTGTGTGATTGTCAGTGTGTGTGAATGTGTGTGCTTGTCAGTGTGTGTGTGATTGTCAGTGTGTGAAAGTGTGTCAGTGTGTGTGAGTGTGAGTGTGTGTGAGAGATTGTCTGTGTGTGTGTGTGTGATTGTCAGTGTGTGAGTGTGTGAGTGTGAATGTGTATGATTGTCAGTGTGTATGTGTGAATGTGTGTGATTGTCAGTGTGTGTGTGTGAATGTGTGTGATTGTCAGTGTGTGTGTGAATGTGTGAATGTGTGTGATTATCAGTGGGTGAGTGTGTGAGTGTGTGTGTGAGAGAGATTGTCAGTGTGTGTGAGTGTGTGATTGTCAGTGTGTGTGTGTGATTGTCAGTGTGTGTGTGTGAATGTGATTGTCAGTGTGTGTGTGTGAATGTGTGTTATGATTGTCAGTGTGTGTGCGAGTGTGTGTGTGAGTGTGAGTGTGTGAGAGTGTGTATGAGAGGTTGTCAGTGTGTGTGTGAGAGTGTGTGATTGTCAGTGTGAGTGTGTGTGTGATTGTCAGTGTGTGAGTGTGTGAGTGTGAATGTGTGTGATTGTCAGTGTGTGTCAGTGTGTGAGGGTGTGTGAGAGATTGTCAGTGTGTGTGTGTGAGAGTGTGTGAGAGTGTGTGTATGTGAGTGTGAGTGTGTGCTGGTGTAACATTGTGCAACCCCAACTGCACTGAGCCTCAACGACACGCAGCTCAGCCGTTTGGCTCTGGAGTCCCACTGCTAGCTGTGGCACCAGCTCTTGGTGCCTGTGACAGAGCCGGCACACGATCAATATTTGTACACTGACAGCCTGGGCAGGTTTCTGTCTCCCGCATAGGGCAGGGGCAGCACAGCTAGTGGTGGTGTTCCCCTTTTACAGTTAGCAGCAGCGGCCCCCAAACCCAGGGCCAAGAGTGCATGGGTGTCTGTGCCCTGCTCCCCAGGACTGGTGGTGAGGAACTGCTCCTGCTAAGGGCAGGTGGACAGCAAGCAATGCTTAGGTGGAGTTCTGGGCACAGGTAGGCACCCCTGGGAGCTCTGATAGACATGGGGGAGAAGACCCATAAGAAGCCTGTGCCGTCTGTGAATCAAGCAGAGGCTTGGAGCAGTTGGGGTCTTCATGGGAATGTGGCCTCATTTGGCTGTCCCAGCTGATCAGGTCATGCAGTTCTGTTCATTCGGCAAATATTTGTTAAGCTCTCGCCAGATGCCCTAGAGGGTTATGGTGAGGCTTACAGGAGGTGACACGGTGGCAGCCCCCATCCAGGGCCAGGAACATGGGAGGACCTCCGTGCATGTTTGCATGGGAAGGCATGCTGCCCACCAGAGCCATAAGCCCATGGGCCAGATGCTCAAGAAAGGGTTGGAGACAGGGTCTCACTGCATCTCCAAAGGAGCTCTCCACAGCTCTCTTCTCTCCTCGGTCCCATCCTGGCTATAGAACCGGCAGACGTGATCCTTGCCCACGTGGGAGTTCTAATGGAAGAGCCCAGAGCCTGACCTCTCACAGGATCAGAGTCCCCCTGTGGCCTTGCTACTGTAGACTTCTGATTCCATCTCTCTCCTTCAACTGCAGCCAGCTTCCTGGACAAAGGGCCCTTCTCGGGGAATGTCCACATTGCAAAACACTTTCACTGTCTCCAGTCCTGCGTTGCCTTTGGCTCTGTCCCACCAGACACTGGAGTGCTTTCTCCCCCATGTCTACTACAGAACAGCCTGTGTTCGAAGACCTCCAAAGACAAGGAGCTCACTACCCTCTAAGCACCAGGGGACACCAGGCATTTCTTCCTCTTTGAGTGTAGTCATCCAGGTTGGTATCCTCATGAGAGTGGCTGTCTCAAAGGCCAAGCATGCAGCGAGAACACTGGGGTGGATGGGAAGCCAGTGGTGCCCTGGGAGAGGCCACAGAAGACAAGGACAGAGGCTCCAAGTCAAACCCCAGGGAAAGCCACGCATCTGACCAGCTGGGACTGTCTGTATGCCTAGGACACTCTGCCACAGACCGCCTGGTATCTGAGTCACCAGGGTGGGACTTCCTCGGGATGTGGTGTGGGAGTGGCTCGGTCTGACTCTTCTCAGCCACCAGCACAGCACACGCCTGTGCACACACCCAGAACACACTTGGCCATGCACTGGCCATGCGGGAGGCCAAAGGACAAATGGCGGTAGGGTCCACTGTGCTGAGAAGGCCTGAGGTGTCGACAGAGCCAGAGCTACCCTGCTCCAGCAAACTTCACAGCATCCACGTGTGTAGACTGAGCAGTGGAGAGTGTTATCAGCTTTTGACAGTCTCTAACGAGTAAGGGAGGTGAGCAAATTTAGTTTCAACAAACAAGTGATTGAGCTTAAGAGGATTAAGGTAAACAGGACCCTGGATGAGGAATTCCCCCATTTTCCTGTTGGAGGTGATGGGCAGAACCCGCGGCCGGGAGGAGCAACTGAGCACTTCTGGCTGCCTTTCTACTTGGCCTTCCCTTCACAAATCTGATAGGCAGTTTTGTGAGGAGTCCAGATTTGTTCAGTGGCTGCTGGAACCTGGCTCTGCTAATGTTTCCAAGGACTTCGTTGAAGTCAGGGCTGCTATATGGGGCTTGTGAACTGTTTCTGGCCCCATACGTACCAGGCAGATGCAAAAGTCATGCCTGCCATTCGGGGATGGGAATTTAGATTCCAAAGTCAACTTTAAAAAATCCTTTGTGCCACACCCCTCACCTTGGCTCTGCTTCCATCTCAGGCTGTCTGTAGGCAATGTGGTAGTGCAGGCTGTACTCACGGAAACATGAACTTTAGGGTTTTGGGAACTGCATTCAAATGGAGGCTGCCTCACTTATTAATTGCTTGCTGGGCAAGATTTCTCATAATCCCTCAAAGCCCCATGTCTGTGATTACAAACGGGAATCATAAAAATGCCCAGCCTGTGGGCTGTTAAGGGAAGCAAGTGGGGTCACACGTATGAGAGCCCCACCCAGCTCGCGTCTCCACTCGTGCTCCAGCAGCGCTGGTGCCAGCCCCTGGCCCAGGGGGTCCTGCAAATGCTCCTTCACTGGCATCCCTGGATTGTGGCTGGGGGTTAAGCCCCAACCTGTCAGGCCAGGCCACCTACCTGGCCACATGATTCTGTACCCTAACCCGAAGGGCCCTCTTTCAGCTCGCTGGACAGCTTGAACCCAGCAGGGTCTTCACGCCCACCACATGGCTTTCTCTGAGAAGAAGCTGGTGCTCCAGAAGCTGGAGGCTCCTGGGGTCATCTGAGCATGTCCACCCCACATGCTCTCTCTCCCTGCGTGAGGAGGCTATCATCATGGGGAGATTAATATATATTGGGATATACTCTCCCAATATTGGGATACACTTCTCCCTCTCCTTGGGAGACACTGGCCCACGTACTCTGATTTGACTCAGGTCAGCATCACTGAGAATACTTTCAATTGTGTACCCAGGGCTCAGAGGAGCCCAGAGGAGGAGAGAACACAGAGTCCACCTCGAATTTGCAGTCACCAGAGCAAGATCAGTTCAGCACACACAAAACAGAGGGCAGGATAATGTTCCATGACCAACTTCATGGGCACTGGCGGGTACAAGTCACAGGCTCACATTTTCTCAGCATTGAAAGGTTGGAGTAGCTCAGTGGTTTTAACATCTCATTCCCCAAGGGCCTCCGGGCTTCAGTAGGGTGGGCCTCAGGGGAGACAGAAGGGTCAGTGGGCAGGGATAAGATCCTTCATGGCATAATTCTTCAACCAGAATGGACCAACAGCCATGATTCCTTTATTGGCATATGATGTTTAATTTTCTTGGGAAACAAGTGTGGAAACCACTGGATGAGTTGAGCTCTGAGTTCTCCGAGTCTAGAGTTCCTATCAGAGAAGTAGCATCAAATGTGATTTGAACATAAGAAAATTTCACTATCCAAGAGTAAAAGTGAGAGCAGTGCATGTGGTGCGGGGCAGCCAGCCTGCCCCAGGACAGGCAGCACCCTTTCCACCCTCTGTGTGTCTGACCCCTGTGCTCCTCTGGGTAGGAGGCTCGAGGCTGCCTGTGTCCTGCATCTGGGACGCAGCTCTGCATGCACCCTGGCCCCTCACTGGAAGCGGCCTCTTCACTGGCTGCTCCATGGAAGGCACAGCAATGGGCTCTTCTGCTGCAGAGAACGCTGGAAGGAAAGTGCCTCTGGGGCCATTTGCCCAAGTTTTGAGGCCCATTCTGGCTAAGAATAATCTTTATTTCTCCTACTTCACTGTATCAAAAGACAACAACAGATAGCACAGTGATAATGCTGTATGTTAGTTAATATGGCATGTTGAAGCTTGCATACTGTGAGCACTTGATAAACACAGCATGTGCCCGCTCTTTGTCCCCACAGGGGCCAGGGTGACATTGCTGAGAAAACAAGGGCACTGTTTACCAAATGAACACCTGGGCAGCCTTGGGTTCCTCAATGCCTTGTATCATTTCAGCCATCTTCACACAACCCCGTGAGGCAGGAACCTTTTAGATGAGGGAACTGAGGCTCAGGGAGAGTGAGGACTTGCTGAGGTCATCAGAGCCTGCATCTGACCAGGGAGTGACCCCAAACCCTTGCTCTTTCTGTGACGCCCCACTGGCTCTCTCAATATGGCAGGGTTGCCCATCTTGAGATGGGATTAGGAGAAAGCTGGGCTGCGGTGGGGTGAGGGTCGGATCCCCCATTTGCATTCTGGAGTTGAAAATTCCAGAAGGTTGAGGTGGGGTCAGGGTAGAGCCAAGCTCTGGAATCCAGGAAGTGGCAATGCAGCTTAGAAAATCCCGGGCAGTGGGCCACGGCTGGCAGCAGGGACGTGGCCCAGGAGAGGCAGGCCAGGGGCAGATGAGCTGGCCCAAGAGGTCTTGGCAGCCAAAGGTCGGGCAGGGCAGGGCACAGCACCACCTGAATCTTGGCCCACAGTGAGGACAACTTTGATCAACTGGCACCTACAATTCTGCAGTTGAATCATCAAATGGCGAACGGACAGAACAATGAGATGCCCAAGCGCGCTCAGCAAGTTAGGGGCAGAGCCCATCTCCTGACCTTTGCTGAGCTCTTCCTGCAGCCCCCACAGTCCCCAGGGCTCCTTGTGCCATGCTTTGAGTTCTTGTGTTTCTTGGTGAACCCTCCTGTCGCTCTCTCTCCTCCGGCACACGGTGTGACTCATTTCTCCACTGTCAGCATGTGCAAAGCAGCCCTGCTCATTCTTTTCCTGGTGTCCATCCTGCAGCTCCCAGCCCCAGCATTTACAGAGAAGCTGTTCAATAAACACTGCACTGGATCCATCTGTGTTCTTACAGTTGTCACCTGCCCTGCTGATATCAGGTCCCTGGAGCCAGGTACAGATTCTCAAGTCAAAGGAGGGTGAGGAAGACGAGGTCCCGAAGGCAGATTCCAGGGGTTCGAATCCCAGTATGGCTATCTACTACCACAAGAGCCTGGTCAAGCTACGGGACTCCAGGGAACTGTGTTTTCCTTCTGCTGAGTGGCATGTGTGGTGCGAGTGAATGAGTTAATAAACAGAGAGCCTCCCAGGAGGTGCCATTCACTCTGGCTTGACAGCGACTTTCAGGGAGCTGAGCCTTCACACAATCCGGCCACTTATGATCGTGACGTGCTGATGTCCCTGGCTCTCAGGGATTCCTTAGAAGTGTGAATTACCAGCATCCCTCCCTATCGCCTCAGCACGTGGTCAGCTCCGTCTCCCTCTCCTGCTTCATTGCTGGCTTTGAGCTCTGGGACCCCAAATTTCTTGTGGCCCCAACACATACCTGTTCACACGATTCCCTGGACCTAGAGCATCCTCCCCTCCCTCTGTACCTGCTTCTCCCTCATGCATCCTTCCAGCCGAGCCCGGTGACCCATCTCCAAGGAGGCCTCCTGACGTCAACATCGCCTACCTGACCCTTATCCTGCCAGAGCCAGAGAAATGGCAGTGTAGGTGGGTGTGGAGAATGTGTGTTGTGCATGTTCATACATGTGCGCACAGTCATGTATGTGCATGTGCCCTGTGTGTGTGCATGTGAATGCACATGTGTACCCTGGTGCAGGGTTTGGCCCGATTCTCCTCAGCCTGGCTTCCTCCTGGCCAGATTATTTTGGCCTTCAGCTTGAGTCCTCAGTGACTTCCCGGTTCTGTGGGCTTCCTTCCTCCTTCAGGCCCTCTCACCTGGCAGGACTGGTTTTCTTCCTGGCCAGGTGGCTTTAGCAAGGCTAGGAATCCAGCCAGCCCAGCAGGGGCCCAGGATGAGGCCCTGGCTGACTGCTCCCTTCTGGAGCCCCCACCCTCCCTTTCTCTTGCTCTCCTGGCCCTGGCTTGGGCAAGGGGAACCATCCCCTTCCGTTCCCTGGGCTTGGCCTGGGCCTGCCCACCCTTGTTCCAGACCAATGACTGACTGTGGGTTGGGAAAGCTGTCTTGAGGGGCATGGCCCCAGAGACAGGGTCAGGTGGGGAGGGTCTCTTCTCCAAGACCACTCTTCCGGAGCTCAGGGGACAGGCCAGAGAAGACACTAATGTTTCTCTGCATGGGCCGTGTGCCAGGCATCGTGCTAAACACTTCACTGCAACTGTGACATCTGGTTCTCACCGTGGGAAGGGGGCCCATCTGTACTCCCATGCTGAGGACAGGAAAGCACCTGACCCCTGAGCCTGTGCTCGTGCTCCCAAAGCCATGAGCTCACGTGAAAACGGGCCGTTTGGAAATTGCACACCAGTGCTGGGGAAGTGACAGTCAGAGGCCACACTGAGTCATCAGGAACTCCCACGTTGCCCTCAGGAGCCAGACAATGGCTGATGGCACTTGTGAAGGTGTAACTCTCCTGGAGTTGCCCCTGTGGAAGCCCCCAGGGAAGACGTTACGTGGTACTAAAAAGGTCACTTTTCCTCACCCCTAGAGCTTCTGCTCCCACTTTTCCTCACCCCTACAGCTTCTGCTCCCACTTTTCCTCACCCCTAGAGCTTCTGCTTCCACTTTTCCTCACCCCTAGAGCTTCTGCTCCCAGATGTTCTGTCCTGCTCCTTAAGATCAGCAGAGTCACAGGTCAGTCCCCCAAATGTGATGAGCCCTTCTTAGGACTCGGGGGCTAATGGTCTTTTAAACCCTGGGTGTGATGCTATGAGCAGAGATGAGGAGTTGAGCGTCCGGCTTCCAGCTGTGGTCTGGCCATGTTGAAGCCTGAGTAGGCCATCTCCTCAACCACCTAGACCCCTATTTACTCACAGGTAAAGGAGTGACCACAAGACTTGCTGTTCCACCTGCAGGCAGGGATAGTTGTAAATGGCAGATAAGAGACGATGATATGCCACATGAAGGCCTTAAAAGGGTTTTTAAAAGCACAGTGAGAGACTCAGTGCCATCGTCAGTTCTCAGCATTATATGCAGCGCCCCTGCTCAGAGCCTAAGGAACAGAGCAAAATGAACGAAGACGTAAGTAAAGTCCCTGGTGCACAGCAGGTTCATGGCTGGCCCTCAGTAAATATTGGTTCCCTGCTCTTCTTATCTCTTCAGAATCTCCTCCAACTAGGGGTAAACAAATGCCTGCCTGATGGCTCCCAAAAGAGGAGCTGATACATACTGTTCCTGCGCTGGCCAGCACCTCAGGCTCCCAGAAGCATCCCTTCCTGGCAGCCAGGTCTGGACCATGTCGTGATCCACTGGGGCATGTGCTACCCGGGGCCATTTCCATGCTTCTTTCCGGCCCAGGCAGCCACGAGCATGAGCTCAGGTCACCATGCTGGCCACTAGGCCCACCCTCCCTCTGACGTCTGTGGTGTGACGATGTCTGCAGATGTGCAGATGTACAGTGTCATCCCTGAAGATGCCGTGTGGGTCCTTAAATCCTTAGTTCCCAAAGCAAATAGGTATGCCTAGCAAGCCCTCTGTTTCTGCTCCACATCTTTCCGAAGAGGTAATGTCTTTCTTTTTCTCTTTCTTTGCATCCTCAGCGCAGATACCAATGGTAACCATGGGCTACCTTGAATCCAGGCTCTTGTTGTCTGTGTGTGTATGTGGGGATGCGGGCATTTTCTTATCAAGATCAATAATTGTTTTTAAGATGGACGCTCCCACACAGGCACTGTGGACTGTTTGTTGTTTGGTTTGACTGTGTGTGTGCTGTGTCCAGCATGGCTCTTCCTATTCTTGGAACCTAGTGTGCTTGCAGAAGTCCCAGAAGACTGGTTTTGGAATTGTTCTTGACTTTCGGGCCTCACTTGTAGGTGCCACCATGAAGGAAGTGATCCTTTCCTCTGCTCAAGTCCCTGGCGCGCCACTGCTCTCTCCTCAATGCCATGTGCTCCCCTAAACCCGTGGGCTGGACTGGATACCTGGAAGAGGCAAGGGCAGGCTCTCTCTCCAGGGAGCATCTCAGGGTCTGCCTCCTGGGCATGTGCAGATGGACGCACCTTCATCCGGCGGCTAACAGTGCCAACAGCAGGTGCCAAGGGCATTGGAGTTCTTGGTCTGTAAGCAGGGAGTGGGGAGTGTGACCTGTGAAGAGCCTAAGGCACTTGGAGAATGGTGGCGGGGGGTGGGGGGCCTCCTATGTGTATCAGGTAGGAAACAGAGGATACCTTGGCTGGGATTTTTGAAGAAACTTGTCAGTGAAGGGACAATTAGCAGAGATACCACTGGGTTAATGGAACTAACAGGATGTAAGGCACCCAGGGACTGGCCACATGGGAGCTCTTAGCACCCTACAGCCCAAAGGGACAGAGGAGGAAACAGAGTTACAGGAGCTGGCTTCAAAGTGTGAGATGTGGGAGGAGGCCGCCCTGCAGAAGCCGTGGCTCCCTGGGGCACAGCCAGTCCCAGAGCAAGACAAAAACAGGAGGGCAGGAACTCTGACCTCTCTCCCCTCTGCCATCCAATATCCTGCCAGCACTCCCCATTGGCTGGAGCCAGCTGGGGCCAGGGGGCAATGAGCCCGGGGATGTGCTCCTTAGAGAGTATCTTCCTGGGACCCAGAGCAGGGCAAGAAAGGCACACAAGGGTGCAAGGGACCTATGGAACCATAGACTGAGAGCACTCTCAGAGTTAGCCGGGGTGTAGCCCTGGCTGTGCTGCTCATCTCACATATAGTTTTCAGCAGCTGGCTTTGCCATGCTCAGTCTCAGCTCCCTCCTTTAGGAGGGAAAATGTGGCACCAGGTCATTGTGTCTCAGAGCATGCTGCAAGCATCGCTCGTGTACGCAGGAAAATCCTGGGAGCCACACAGCTTCTGCCTAATAGCAAGCGCTCCTGTCAGCGCAAACCCACTGCCATCTGGGGTGGGAGGTACTTCTGGGCCCTATCACGCCATCATGTGGCCCACCCCGAGGCACACTCAAAATTGTACCTGGACAGCTGAGAAGGGCGGGCTCACCTGTGGGCCCATCCCATAGGGCTAGGGGCTGTGGGGAGGTGATTCTAACCAGCGCCCCTCAACTGGCAGAGCTGGAGGGGCAATGCCACTGCTTCCATGTATGATGGGAATAGAAAGGTTCCTTACAGCATACCTCTACTGAGATTGTTAAAAAGTTAGACAGTTTAAAAAAACACATGGTTATGGGTAGAGGATGGGGATATGGCAAAAGCCATAATGGTGGTGGTAATTAGATGATTAGTGACTGAAATTTAAGGAAGAAATAATACCAGTTATGCACCAACTTCCAGGAAGCTAAAGAAAAAGGGATATTTTCCAGTTCATTTTATGAGGTCAGCACTCATAAAATTACTTTGATACCAAAACCAGAGAGAGAGACATCACAAAAAAGAATACAGACGTATCCCTCATGAACATAAATGCAAACGTTATTAAAATTTTTTAGCAAGTTGAATCCAAATATGTATGAAAGAGATAATATACCATGACTGAATGGGATTTATCACAGGAAAGTAAATCGGTTTAACATTTGAAAAGCCAGTCAACAAAATGCACCATATTAACTGAGTAAGCAAGAAAAATCATATGATTATCTCAATAGATACAGAAAATAGCACGTGACAATAATCCAACATCCATTTATGATAAAGATTCATAGCAAACTAGAAATAGAAGGGGGCATCCTCAGTCGGATACAAAGGCAGGTATAGAAAACCCACAGCTAATATCACATTCAGTGGTGAAATACTGAATGATTTTCCCCAAGATTAGAAATAAGAAAACAAATCGGCAAAAGATTTGAACAGACATTTCACCAAAGAAAATACATAGACAGCAAGTCAGCACAGGAAAAGATGTTCAGTACATTAGCAGTTAGGAAAATGCACATTGAAACCACAAGATACCACCACACACCTCAGAAAGCTCCTTTCTTCAGGTTTGTTCCGGGCCAAGGCAGGCGGATCACTAGGTCAGGAGTTTGAGACCAGCCCGGCCATTACGGCGAAACCTCATCTCTACTAAAAATGTAAAAAATTATCCAGGTGTGGTGGCACGCGCCTGTAGTCCCCAGCTACTCAGGAGGCTCAGGCAGGAGAATTGCTTGAACCTGAGAGGCGGAAATTGCAGTGAGCCGAGATCGCACCACTACACTCCAGCCTGGGCAACAGAGTGTGACTGTGTCTCAAAAAAAAAAAAAAAAAAAAAAAAAAAAAGAATCCTTATTTTTTAATATCTTCCCTGGCTGGGGGATACTTGGCTGCTATCTCCCTAACCCTCCTGGTGAACCCTTTCAGTTTCCCTCTAAACCTCTATATCATCCTTCATAGGTTTTTTGGCACATCTTTAGGAGAGTGGGAATTTTATGGCAGCAGGATAAGTGCAAGAGAAGTTGTAGGGAGACTGGGTTCCAGCCCTACCACTCTGTGCTAACTTCCTGGGCTACCTATTCTGACCCCTGACTTGTTCCCCAGCGATGAGCTCCATCCCAACTACGAGCACCTCCAGCACCCACCTGCCTCTCCAGCACCCCAGGGGCCTCCCTGACTCCTGCTCTCCCACATCCAGTCCTTCCCCAAGCCACAGATGCCCTCTTCCAGTGTGTGTACAGCGTGTCCTCATTTCTGTCTCACTGCCAGTCACAGCCCAAGCATCTCCTGTGTGCCCTTTTGCCAGTGTCTTTGGTGGGGTTTGTTCTGGGTCCCCTGCCTGAGGACCCAAACTTCCCATCTCCTCGCATTGGGGGACACTCGCTTTAGGGCTCAGGTCAGGCACCACCTCTTCCAGGAAGGCTTTCTGGCTGCTCCACCACCCCCTATCGCTGACACCTGCCTATACTAGGGATGCAGTGACCCAGGCAGTCTTATGGGAGCCACCAAGACATTAGCGAAAGTATCTGAGATCCCTGGCAGGATTGGAGCCCAGTTGGACCTTTGGTCCTTGGCAAAAACAATTCATCACAAAAGCTTTTACACATACACAGTGGTAAAGAGAGCAGTATCTATCACATAGCAACTGTCACGCAGCTGCCACAAAGATCTGTTATGGCCAGTCCCCAGTCCCTGGCTCCTAGTCCGCAGCCCCCCAATCTTAATTCCCTATTAGGTACTTCAACATACACCTCTAAAAGGTGAAGGCTCTCTTTAAAACTCTACAATGACATTATTATTAAGCCTAAACATATTAACAAGAAGTCCTTAATGTTAATTGAAATCCATCAGTTGAAATTTCCTCAGTTGTCCCATAAATGCCTTTTTATAATCATTCATGCAAATCAGGGCCCAGACAGGATATACACATTGCTTTTGGTTGATAGGTCTCTCAAGTCTCTTTAATTTGTAACAATTTTCCCCTCGCTCCCCTTTTTGTTTTTTTAAAAAATGTCTTTTGTATAGTAGAAAAAAGCCCGGTCATTTGTCGTCTGAGCTTTTTATATTCTCAGTTTCACTGACTGCTGTTGCATCTCCACGTTCTTATTCATCACGCCCCCGATCTAGTGCATTGCTTGTGAACTTATGGTTACATTCAGAAGCTTGATTAGGTTTGGGTTCAGTTTTTTTGAAAATAATTTTTCAGAAGTGGTGTCAGGTGCTTCCTGTTGCATTTTATTGGGAGGTGCACAATTTCTGATTCTTTCTGTGAAGTGACAACTCATCAGTAGATTGAGGTGGTGTTGATTTCATCCATCCATTGTAAATTTCCCACAGCCTTTCACTTTATGGTTCTAGCAGCCATTATTATAATATAATTTAATATATAATATATGTATGTAAAATATGTAATATTAATAGCTCATTACTTATATTCTGCAAAGTGGTGACGGCCATTATTCTTGTTTTTTTTTTTTGAGACGGAGTCTCGCTCTGTTGCCCAGACTGGAGTGCAGGTGGCCGGATCTCAGCTCACTGCAAGCTCGCCTCCCGGGTTTACGCCCATTCTCCTGCCTCAGCCCCCCGAGTAGCCTGACTACAGGCGCCGCCACCTCGCCCGGCTCTAGTTTTGGTATTTTTTAGTAGAACGGGGTTTCACCGTATTAGCCAGAATGGTCTCGATCTCCTGACCTTGTGACCGCCCGCCTCGGCCTCCCAAAGTGCTGGGATTACAGGCGTGAGCCACCGCGCCCGGACCCCCTATTATTCTTTCTGCGCTTCCTAGGTGAAATTCTTCTGTGACATTTTTTACTTCATTGATTATTTCCCTAGACTCAGGTTTATACGGGAAAGGCAGGGTAAGTGATTCTTTCTCTTTTAAATTTTTTCAAAATAACATATTGGTTTCCTAGCATCCTCCAGAAGTAACAAAAAAGTTTTTATTTATTTATTTTTGAGATGAAGTCTTGCTCTGTCACCCAGGCTGGAATGCAGTGGCACAATCTCTGCTCACTACAATCTCCGCCTCCTGGGTTCAAGCGATTCTCCTGCCTCAGCCTCCCAAGTAGCTGTGATTACAGGCACGCACTGCCACACTTGGCTAATTTTTGTGTTTTTAGTAGAGATAAGGTTTCACCATGTTGACCAGGCTGGTCTCAAATTCCCGACTTCAAGTGATCCACCCGTCTTAGCCTCCCAAAGTGCTGGAATTATAGGCGTGAGCCACCCTGGCTGGCCGAGTTTTTAAAAATATTATGAACTCAATACTTGGTTTGCTTCCAGCCATTTTAGTCTTTTTTTTTTTTTTTTTTTTTTTTTTTTTTTTTTTTTTTTTTTTTTTTGTTGGACAAGGTCTGACTTTGTTGCCCAGGCTGGAGTGCAGTGGTGCAATTCTAGCTCCCTGCTACCTTGACCTCCCGGGCTCCAACAATCCTCCCACCTCAGCCTTCTGAGTAGCTGGGACTACAGGCAAGTGCCACCACGCCCGGCTAATTTTGTTTACTTTTTGTAGAGATGAGGTCTCCCTATGTTCCCCAGGCTGATCTTGAGTTCCTGGACTCAAGCAATCCTCCTGTCTCAGCCTCCCAAAGTTCTGGGATTACAGGCATGAGCCACTGCTCATTGTAGCCATTTTTAAATGGTGAAATTGTCCCATCATTGGCCAGTATGAGGCATTTTGAGTTGGCTCCTTCTAACCTCCTTGCTTTTGTGTATAACAAGAAACTTCATCTTATATTTTGCCTTCCCTAGCCCTGGAATCACCCATTTCTCCAAGGTGCCCTGGGTCCTTGGAGAGCCCAGTCTGGAATCATAATGCTCATTGCCTCTGAGGTGGTGTGACTTATAGGACTTTTTAGTGGCTGGATATTTTGAAAGAAAAAATCCATCATGAGCTCATAGTGATATTTCCAATTCAAGTTTATGATAACAGGGCTTTTAAACTTATTTTATCTTACAGTTGTATTTCTTTTACATTATGCTAAAAATCTTGGTTCCTTACTACGTTAACATCATTCCCTCTCTTTAAAGCAGCAAGGGTTCTTAACCTCAGGTACATGGAAGGACTTTGGGACGCTATGCACCCCTGGAGTGAGATGGTTAGATGTAAAATGGCATGTGAGCATGGGTGAAAAATGTGAGTGTGAGCATATGTGTGTGCCAGTTGAGTGCCTATATGAGTGTATTAGCACATGATCACACACATGTTTGACAGCCCTCCCCACCCACATGCACAAAGAATTATTTGGTGGCCCAAAACATCAAGAGTGCCAAGAATAGGCCTGGCGTGGTGACTCAACGCCTGTACTCTCAGCACTTTGGGAGGCCGAGGCAGGCAGACCACAAGGTCAAGAGATTGAGACCATCCTGGCCAACATGGTGAAACCCCATCTCTACTAAAAATACAAAAATTAACTAGGCATGGTGGCGGGTACCTGTATTCCCTGCTACTCGGGAGGCTGAGGCAGGAGAATTGCTTGAACCTGGGAGGTGGAGGTTGCAGTGAGCCGAGCTCGCACCACTGCACTCCGGCCTGGCAACAGAGTGAGACTCTGTCTCAAAAAAAAAAAAAAAAAAAAAAGAAAGAAAGAAATAGTGCCAACATTAGAAACCCTTTTGATAATGTAATGAATATATGGGTCCTTTCCTAAAAAAATAATGGGGAGTTGCATTGGGAAATGCCGTAGAAAGACTATAGTGATTGTATTAATTTCCTAGGGCTGCTGTAACACCACCACAAACCGGGTGGCAAAACAGCAGAAATGCTGGCTTCATAGGCCTGGAGGCTACAAGTCTGAGATCAAAGGTGTCAGTAAGGTTGCTTCCTTTTGAAGGTGGTGAGGGTAAATCTGTCCCGTACCTCCCTCCTAGTTTCTGGTGGTTTGCTGGCATTTTGGGCATGGCTGGGCTCCTAGAAGCATCACTGTGATCTCTGCCTTCTTCTTCATATGTGTCTATTTCTCTGTGTCCAAATTTCCTGCTTATATAAGGGCGCCAGTGATATTGGACTGGGCTAATCCTAATGACCTTATCTTGATTACATCTGCAAAAACCCCATTTCCAAATAAACCCCTAATTCACTTTTTGAGAAACTAGGGATTAGGACTTCACTGAATCTTTCTGAGGGGACACAATTCAACCCACACCTACAACGGTACTGCTCCCCTCAGCAGCAGTGGGGTAGCACAGTGGTTGAGTGCTGACACTGGGGGTCACACTTCCTGGATTCAACTATAGGTACAGGAGAAGTTGTGGGGAGACAGGGTTCTAGCCCTGTACTGATAATACATTCAAAGATTTCTTATCTGTGCCTCTGTGAAGTAGGATGAGGTAGGTATCCACTTCCTATGGAGCTTATGAAAAGTAAATGAGTTTATCTGTATGAAGTCCTTGGTCCAGCATCTGGCACATGGTAGTGTGACACTCTGAGTGTCAACTGAGTAAGCACGGCCATCACTGTCGTTTTGCTGGGCTCCCAGGGCGGGCTGGCTGGGAAGGGTGTCAGCATGAAGGAAGTCAGGGATGATGTGGGTGCAGAATCTGGAGCCTGCTTAACTCGTTATGCTTATGAGGCATCCCTACCTAAGGATGAGAGGGAAGGGGGACTTCCATCTAGTGCCAGACACTAGGGCAAGGGCTCACGAAGATCACTGCTGATGCCCGTTGCCATCTTGCCAAGGAGACCTTTGTATCTCCGCTTTCCTAGTGAGGAATGAGAGGTTCGCAGGCCTTGAGGAAGCGGCCAGCACTCCAGCTACTGACTCAGTTCTCCTTCCTCTCCAACCCTCCGCAGGGGTGAAGGGCGGGCTCAGAAGACCCTTCTCCTTCTGCTTCAGCCCCTCCCCAGCTTATCCTGGTGGGCCAAGCTCCGCCCAGGTAGGAAGAGCCCTCTGGTCTCCACCACACTCAGCTCTCCAGTGCTCAGTCTGTTAAATAGGGGCTAAGGCACCTGCCGATGTGCACCAGTGGGCTGGGGGCAAGGGCGCTATGAAAGCATGTTGGGAATCCTGGCCAGCGCCCATGGACAGAAGGTGCTTGCTGGGTGCCTGCAACATCCCAGCCTTTCATGGTGGAACCCCTTGGGTGCCTTTTCTTTTTACCGTTGGTACATTGGCTCCGGCCTCAAGATCACCATGTCCCTCACAAGAGTTAGAGCCTGCATGATTTTTTTCCATTAAAAAAAATCCTTACTTTAGGCATGTGGTCTGTTTGCTTACACATCTGCGAGATCAGCTGTCTTTGCAGTTTAAGTTCAGTGGTGCTTGGGACTGTGGTATCCATCCCTGGTGGCCCTCAGCTCTGCCCCAGGTTGTCTGGTGAAGCCACTGGGCTCGGGTCACACTGGCCTGACATCTCTTAGCATCCCCTGACTCCCACCAAGGCTCTGACTCTTTCTGCCTCGGGCCTTCACATGCTGTCCCCAGCTTGCACACTCTTCCCTTCCCCAGTGTAAGTCTCTGCCACCCTTCACATGGCAGCTGTGGAGTTTCTGCCAGGGATATATGCCAGCCATGGGGCAGGGGCTGCAAGGACATTCCCTGGAGACCTCCCTTCACAGCCCGCATTGTCACGGGATGGATCTGTGAACTTCTGCCACCCAGCTCAGGAAGGTGGTGTCAGGAACAGGGCTGGGCTCTCCTTCTCCCACCATATCCCCAGTGCTTAGCACAGGGCTTGGAACCCTGGAGTTGGTCTCTGTATAGACAGATGAATGCCTCTTTCCAGGAAGGGAGCTGGCCTGTGTTCCCCTGGCTCTGACAGCTGGGACTCCATGGGACCAGGGCTGCTGGGCCAGGCCACTGGAAATAAAAGCTGACACCTTCGGAGCACGACTGGGTGTCCGGAACCCTTCTGAGCACTTTGCATGTATTAACTTTTATATTCTCCCCAATCACCTACCAGAGAGATACTATCGTTAGCCCTACCTTTAAACATGTTTTATATTGAAATAATTTCAAACTTGAAAAAATTTTGCAAAACTGGTCCAAAAAGTTCCTGTCACACTTTCCTACCCAGTCCACCTCTAATGTTAACGTCTTACAAACCCATGGCACAATGATCAAATCCCAGGACACTGACAATGATTGGCACTGTCAACAATCCATAGATGAGTTTTCCTGGTAACAACCTTTTTCTGCTCTGGGATCTCGTGCAGGACCACTTTGCACTTGTGGTCCTGTCTCCTTAGAGTGGAGGGTTCTAAGGAGAACCTTGCGTCTGTTCTTGTCTTTGCTGACCTTCGCACTTTTGAAGAGTCCCGATCAGTTGTTTTCTGGAAATGTCTCTCAGTGTTGATTTGTCTTATGCTTCCTCATGTTTAAATTCAGATGATGTATTTTTGGGCAAGAAAACCACAGAAGGGAAGCCACGCCCTACTCAGTGCATTGCATCAGGAGCTACTTGACGTTGCATGAATCCCATTTTCAAGATGAATAAACTGCAGCACTGAAAAGTCAGAAAACAGATTAGAATGCATCTCACAGCTCACATCTGTTGAGCACTTGCCCATGCACCCGGGGCATGTATTTAGCCACTTCTATCCCTGGGGCACAGTGAGTTGATCCCCAACTCAGCAGTGAGCAGGGGAGGGAAAGGGTGAGGACAGAGTGCGGTGGATGGGAGCAGCCAGGGTGAAGGACAGAGCCAGCGCCTGAAGCCTCTGCGGGGGCCAGGCCCACAGAAGCAGCACTGGGCCACTGTGATGCCTCTGACCCAGGCAGATAGGGGCAGAGCTCGGGATAGGAGCCGGACCAGACTAAACAAGGCACAACCTGGTCTCTGATTTGGGTGAATCCTTAGCCCCAAGGCTGAGGTTGGTGATAGCGGGGGCACAACTGGGGCTTTGCAGGGGGAGCTGGACTTGCTCTGCAGGCCACACTGAAGGAGTGCCCCCACCGGCCCTCTGCACTGGGCCCTGCTCACGGGGTAGGTGGGGGGAGGAGGCAAAGCAGGGTGGGTCCCTGGGTCCCCACAGTGTCCCCTTCCAGGCTCCCCCAGCCCAAGTTAGTCATGCGGTTGGAGGGGTGAAGGACAGAGTGACCACACCTGCCCTGCATTAGGTAGATATGCATTTTAATACAGGTTGCCCACTGCCCTCCCCAGCCTGTTCCCCTGACCACCTGCGTCGTCTCTTCAGCTCACCTCAGGGCTCCCCCATATGACATCCTGCTCTCCCTCTATTCAGCCTGCACTCTCTTCCTGCTTCCTGCTCTTCATCTTTTTGAGTCCTTCTCTGGGACTCAACCCATGAGACAATAGCCATTTCAAGGCCCCCAGTGCTCCTAGCCCAGGGCACCCTCCAGGCGGCAGCTCCTGCAAACCTTGCCCTCCACGCTCCCTCAACTTCCCCTCGGCCGTGGGCAGCATCCTGCTGTACCCCAGGACAAGGGGCAGGATGGGGGATTTAGTTCCTCACAGCCACGGGCAAGGCCGGTAGTATCAGCCCTGCTGTAGGGATGAGGAAACTGAGGCTGCAGCTGCTCCTCAGAGGCTGACAGCAGTCTCTCCTGCTTTTCTTTCTTTTGCCTTGGCAGGACCAGCACAGCTGAAGTTGCTGCCCCCTGACTGTGGCCTGCAACGTCTCTATTCCCTTTCCAGGTTTCTCCCCCTGCCATCTTGGCCTCTGTCTAAATTCTACTGAGAGAACCCTGGGTTTAACTTTTCTATTTCTGTTGTCCCATGGTCCTGTATGCTGTTCCTCTCCCTGCCATCTCTCTTTGGAGGGAGTGTAATCCACACAGAAAGGAGAGGCTTTTATGTGACTTCGGATTCACAGCAGCTCACAACTCCCACCTTTGTCACTGTCACCTACCTGATTTCTTTCTGTTCTCCCTGGCATCATGAACCTAAAGTCACTTTTATCCTTTGGCCCCACCTTGCAAGACCCACCCACTGCTGTGGCCCTCTCAGGAATCCCGGACACCAAGTCTGTCCCCCGGCATCCCCCGGCACTCCATGCCTTTGAGCATGGAGCATACATTGAGTGGTGGCTTCAAGTCCCCCCACCCAGTGTGAGCCAGAGCCCTGGAGAGACGGTGGCAGGGACCAATGGACCCTTCTCCAGATGCACACAGCCCAGCGTCAGCGCCTCTGGGGATGGCTGTCCCCGACTGTACTGGCATTGGTAGCATCTTTGCCACGTGTGCACAGGCTTAGGGCAACAGTCCCGTGGGCTGACTGGTAAGCTGAGACAGCGCCTTTTCAGCCTTACACATGCTCTGTAATCACAAGAAAAACAGCCCAGAGGCTGGCTCCTACCTTCTGGTGCCTCTGCGGTCCCACCTCATCTCAGGTCCCTCCTCTGCTTGTCCCTCCTGGCCCCATGCCCAGTGACCTATTTCCACCTCGTTCTCCTCTCTCATCACCTGTGCCCTTCAGCTCTTTGCAGGTGAATATGACTCAGTCCCGGTCTTTAAGGGGCCCACACTGCAGTGGGTTCTCAGGTAGCCTGCGACCACTGTGCCATGCTGATGTCTTTCCCCTGTGGGCTGGACAGTGGGGACTTTCTGGCTACTGGGCCCATCGTCACGTGCACGTGTCTTCTTGCTTCTCTCCCTGGAGGCTGGGACAATGTCTTGCCACAGTTCTGTCCCTCATCCCTGGTCCTCAGCCATGACTTTGTGTATTAGCTGCTCAGTAAATATGCCCAAGGGATGAATTGTAGGCTGTGGAGTGACAGACAAGGGAAGGCCCAGGTTCTGGAGAAGCCTGTGCCCAAAGAGGGGAAGGTATTTGCCCAAGATCACGAAGCTATGGTGGATTTTGTGTGTATTGATTGCAGTGCTTTCCAAATACTCCATTGACTCTGGGATTAAATTAGATATTCCTTGAAAAGCAAATGCTTGACCATAGTAAGCTCTCAATAAAGCTAGCTGCTATTGTTGCCATCGTTACTTTACATTAGCCTGAGCTACACAAAATTGCCATTTCTGTAGGTCAGCAGTGGTTGAATATTGGCAATTTCATACAGTTCAATGCAATATTTTTCCCCCTCAAAACTGGCTTACTTTGCTTATTAAATCAATGTATTTTAAAAGGAACTTTTCCTCTGTACTGTATTAATTACACCATCCATAGTAGAAGGTAACATGCCCCTATGCACAATGAAAGTAGGGTAATGCTGTTAGATTCTGCTTAGACGGTCTTGCCTTCTCGAGACAGTATTCTGACACTGTACTCCCCTTGTTTCAGATGGAGATTAGCAAGAATTCAAGAGGGGTTGAAAGCATTCAGGCCTTACTTTTTCCTTTAAGGATCTGAAGAGTTAAAAAGACTTTTAAAAACGGAGTTAGGAAGCCTGGTGCAGTGGCTCACGCCTGTAATCCCAGCACTTTGGGAGGCCGAGGCGGGCAGATCATGAGGTCAGGAGATCAAGACCCCATACTGGCTAACATGGTGAAATCCCGTCTCTACTGAAAATACAAAAAAATTAGCCAGGTGTGGTGGCAGGCGCCTGTAGTCTCAGCTACTTGGGAGGCTGAGGCAGGAGAATTGCTTGAACCCGGGAGGCAGAGGTTGCAGTGAGCTGAAATCGCACCACTGCACTCCAGCCTGGGCAATAGA
The DNA here is from genome assembly GCF_001698545.2 of Rhinopithecus bieti. NCBI lineage: Eukaryota > Metazoa > Chordata > Mammalia > Primates > Cercopithecidae > Rhinopithecus > Rhinopithecus bieti. The sequence continues at coordinate 1,589,963 of NW_016810434.1, forward strand.
GCAAGACTCTGTCTCAAAAAACAAAAACAAAACAAAATAAAACAAAAAAACGGAGTTAAGAAACTGTGACGGTATAACATTCCATTAGGCAGTTAGTGTCACCTCTGGGACCCCCTGAAACTCCTGGAATCTGTCCTGCTGAGGGAACCCCTGATTGGTAGGAGATGCTCTGGAACGTGGCCTTGAAATGTGGCTGGTACTAGGAGAGCTGAAACAGGGCCTCCGTGAGCCTGAGCTGAGGCCTGCCCATCTCTGGCCCCAGGCCCACAGCGGAGGGAGGGGCCTTCTTGCAGGGTCTAGGGCTGGAAGGAACTGTAAACAGTATCCCATTCAATATTGTTGCTTCCCAGGGATGGACAGCAAGACTCAGAGGAAGAAGGACCTGCCCAGGGTCACATTGCAAATCAGGGTGGTGGGTAGGGACCTCCCAGAACCCAGCCCTCTGAACACTAACCCCGACTCCTTCTGCCCTACCCTAACACCTCCCTCCAAGACCCCTCACTCCTGCTGCCACCACCTGCTCCCCACCAGGCAGGAGCAGAGGTGCTGGGGGCTTCCTAGGGGATGACTCCCTGGACTGTAACTGTTCTTTTGTTTGGTTTGTTTGTTTGTTTGTTTTTTGAGACAGCGTCTTGCTCTGCTTCTCAGGCTGGAGTGCAGTGTCATGATTGTAGCTCACTGCCACCTCCATCTGTGTTCAAGCAATCCTCCTGCCTCGGCCTCCTGAGGAGTTAGGACTACAGGCACGCACCACCATGCCTGGCTATTTTTTTCATTTTTAAATTTTTCATAGAGATGGGATCTTGTTATGTTGTCCAGGCTTGTAATCGTTCTTGATGAGCTGGTCTTCTTCCCCTCAAGAGGAAAAGGGTGGGGTCTCACTCATCTCTATGCCTCGCATAGTGGCTGATGCTGAAAAAACATGTGCTGGACAGAACATCAAAGACCAACCAAGCACCATGAGGTAAGTGCCGTTAGCCCATTTTAAAGAAAGAAAAGTTGAGGCCCGAAGAGGTTACACAGCTCACCCAAGGTCACATAGCTGATGACCAGCGCAGTCAGGCTTAGAACCGAGTTTGGTCCAACACCAAACCCATGCTTTTCCCAGCTTATGGTGCTGCCTGACCTCCTTGCATGCCTGCAGTGTAGACAGGTCAAAAAGTAGTCCCAATAGCAGTCGAGGAACCAGAGCCCTGAGCGGGGACATGCTCTTCCAAGGACACACAGGGGAGGAGCTGAGGCCTAGCCCTAGTGCTCAGCCCTGGGCCCCCAACCAAAACCTCCTGTCGCCAGCCCCACCCAGGCTAGGTCTCCCGCTAGGCGCACTCTACTGCTCCACCAACTCCTTGGGGCTGTGGTGTCACTGCCCCATCCAGCTCCACTTGCCTGGCCTCTGCTAGAGCCTCCTTCCTGGCCTGCCTGCCCTGATCCAGGCTAGGGCATTCTCATCTCCATGCACTGAGCCTTGTGGAAGTCAGACCAAGTCCCTCCTGGATGGAACCACTCTGCTGACTTGCCTCTCTCCTTAGGACTAACTCCTCTGAAGTCCCTGCCGTGGCCCTGCAGGCCATGTGCCATCTAGCCCCACATCCTCCTCATCTCATCTCTTTCTCCAACCCAGACACTCCTGAAGATACCAGACACATTCCACCCACCCTGAGGACTTCGTGTTTGCTGTCCCCTCGACCTGGAATGCCCTTCCCCAGATGTCTGCACGGCATCCCATGATGGGGCCACTTCTTACTCATTGATTGCCTGTCTCCACTGCGATATGAACTCCAGGGAACATCACCCCGGCCTTTGCTGAGGCTGCACCCCCTGCCCCCACCCATGCAGGGCCTGCCATGTGGTCACCCTCATTCCACAGTGCAGATCCTCGGCCTCAGCCTGGCACAGGGCTGGGTCCCAGAACCGGCTGCGCCCTCGTCACCCCACCTGGGGCCCCACACACAGGACAAATGACAGGCGTGTCTCCTCGGGTGCTGGGGACCAGCCCTGGAGTGTCCCCCATTGTTCCCAGAAATTAGCAGCAGTTGCCGCATTCAGGGGAAGCACTCCAGCCCACGGGTTATGGTACTTGCGGGAGAAGAGAAAAAAGACAAGCAAGATCACCAGGCGGGCCAGTGCCGGTGCCTTTTCCCTGCCTGCGATGCACACTTCATTTAATTTTTATAGTGGAGGGAGATGTGGGGTCTTTTGAGCCTCGATATCCTCGTGGGCAAGTCTAAGTGTCAGACAATAAGCGGAGGAGCGGCGCTCGGAGCGCCTTGGCCCCACTGTCAGTCTTGCCCAGATTAACAACTTCATCTGAGCCTTTGTTGATATTGACACTTGGTTGCTAGGTAACATGTTTACCGCCCAATGAATAGGACTTGAGGGCCAGTGGGGGCACAGTCAACAGATTGGCAAATAAGGCAAACGTGCCATGACTTGATGTGCCCATCGTGGTGCCCAAAGGTGCGGAGGACACTAATCTGCCCCGGCCCCTGACAGGGCAAGTCGCTGTGGCCTCATGCCCAGGTGGGGAAAGTCCAGGGGAGCAGCGCTGTTTTCACCCAGGGCCCAATCTCGTGATGACATAGATGCCCCTGGCCTCTTGACAAGGGTGCTTCTGTCCAGCAACGCTGTGACACGGTGTCCCTGCAACGCTGTGACACGGTGTCTCTGCAACACTCTGCTGTCCTGGAGAGGCCCCGTCTATTGCACCCTCAGCACCTTTGACAGCACCTGCCCCCTACTTTATCCCTGTCCACAAGGGCTGTGCTGTCCTAAAAAGAACCCACGGCTGGGAGTCAGAAGACTGTCACTTCCCTTGGCTGGGAGGCCGTGGATGTGTGACTCAGGCCCTGGGCTGCAGAGCCTGTATGCTGCGAATGTATCGCCTGCCCTGCCTGCCTCATCAGGGCATTCGAAGGAAGGGCCCACCGTTTATTGAGTGCCAGACCCTGTGCTGGGCCTGCTAGTCACACCTTTTAGGACTTGCAGCTACCCTGTGAGGTGGGCTGCTAACTGTGAACTCCTTTTTGATGAACTCGTGTTAAGTGATCAGCCTGAGGTTCCTTGAGGAGTAGTCAGTCTGCAGACTCCAGAACCCCCATTCCCCTGTCCCAGATAAGGACTTGCTCCCCTGGTCCCCACCTTGAGCTACCTGTTGACCCAAGGGCTGTGTGGAAAGGGGTCAGTCGGTCTGGTGAGCAGACGGGAAGGCCACCACAGCTGCAGGGCTCAGCAATGGGCATTTTGCTGAGCATGTTAGAGAAGCAAGGCTCCGTAGGAAAATCACACGATATACCCAGGTAGCAAACCTGCACGTAGACCCCCCAAATCTAAAATAAAAGTTGAAATTATTTTCAAAACCAAAAAACCCACGATAAGACCAAAAGAAAATGGCTGGTCAAAACTCAACAAAGGGAAATGAGAAAAATCTGGGACTTTGCACACAGCAGTCAAGACTGCAGGGCACAGAGGGAGCGTCCAAGCGGGAATAGGAGGGGGACGAAGAAGCCGAGGAGTGATCAGGACGACAAGGAGGAGGGGAACCTGGACCTGCACGGAGCCTGGGGGCTGCAGCTCCACCATGCTCACCTGCACAAGAAGAAGCTGACACAAATATGCCTGGCTCCGTGTCTGGTGGCAACTCTGTGTCCTCCGCAGTCAGGCTTGCCCGAGCCACGCCTGTGCTCTCCAGTTCTCACCTGAGTGGAGGCCCAGAGCCTCCACTCCCTAGAGCCTTGATGGAGGGACTATCATTCATTCACTCCACACATATTTGGACCTTCTCTCTGCCAGGCCCTGCGACTGTTGCAGCTGTCGCTACGAAGGACACAAGCCGGGTCCCCACTTTCATGGAGCCTTTGACGTGGCAGAGAAGGTGGAAATGAGACGTCTGATGATTACACATCGACATATCTCATGACAATTACGCTCCGTGCTGTGGGGAAGCTGCGCATTAAGGTGGAGGACTCACCTCACCTGGGGGCCACAGGCAGCTCCCTGGGGAAGCCAGGAAGAAGCTGAGACAGGAGGGAGGAGCTGCAGGTGTCCAGCATTATCATTAGAGAGCGGGAGATGGCTGAGAGAACCTCTTCCATCATGCTGGGGACGGGCGGGGCTGTCCCCAGCATGAGAAAGACACTGGAATGTTGGAGGAACTGGGAAAAGCCCAGTGTGACTGGAGCCAAAATTCAGGGTGGGAAAACAGGTGGAGAAAGAGGTAGGGGCTGGATTCTTCAGGCCTTGCTGGCCACAGTAAGCACTTAGATGTTGTTCCAATAGCGAAAGAGTAATGGGGAGCCATGGAGGGCATTAGCAGAAGGAGGATATAGTGGAGGTACCAGGTGCTTTTATAGGCTCTAAACAAATGAGGTCCATGGCAGCCAGGATGCAGTACCAGGGTGGGCTGACCAGGTGGGATGACCCTGTCCACCGCACCTATTTTTGGGAGTTACTCCAGGACAGGGAGCCCCCAGCCTTGGTTAGGTCTCTGTTTAGTCCTACTGTCTGGCTGGAAACCTGCAACAGAGAAAAGCTCAGTACATGCTTATTAAGTCTCAGGGAACAATTTGAGAGACCCCCCCACACTTTAAATATACTGTGTAACTATGAGGTAACCAGCCATATGGTCCCCGGCCCCCACCCGAGCTCTATTCATCCATGTCCCTGGCCTCTGTTAAAGCCTGCTAGACTCCGGCACCTAGGGCCCTCTCCCCTGATACCACTGACTGCTTCACTCCTTGAGCTGCACCACCACCTCTCAACCTTCCCGCGGGCTCCCAGGGCAGTGGGCTCCCTGTGATTGACATTTACATATAATGGATGATGTACCCTAGAAGGCCAGCAGTTTTTCTTGTATCTTTTTTGCATCAAATACTTTCTAAATACACAACTTCCTGACCTAAAGATAACTGAACTATATCTATTCACCCATACATCATCTTCACATCAATACTTAAACTGTCTTAAAGACATCATATGGAGAGGCAGGAGGGCTGCTTGCAACGGAGATGAATAAACCCCTTACCGTGGCAGGGTCCCTGTGGTGGCCCCACATATGTATGGGACATGCATCACCACTCCGTTCCCCACTTGTGGCAGGCATTGCTCATCAATGACAGTCCTGTTTCCTGCGGCATCTGGTTCAATGTCACTACCCTTGACACTTCACTGGAGGCAATAACAACTAACGAGTGGGTATTGATGCTTGATACTAAATGTCTTGCCTTCAAGCTGCTGTGCTGGAGGTTCTCTCGGCCATCTCCCGCTGTCTAATGATCATCCCCGTGTCTCCCTGACATAGGTGGGTCTGGTTGCTGCTCCCTTCTTCCTATTTTCTTCCACAACTCCTTCTCCCTCTGTTCCTCCTTCTACTACTTCTTTCCACCTCTCTCAATCTTGGCTTCTAGAACCATCAACAATCCCAGAGAGGTGCTGGACCACCTGTGTCTCCTTTAGCCATCAGAGTTTGGACATTTGGGCAGAATTGGCTTCTCCTGGGAGGACGTCCAGCAGCTGAGAGCTAGATGAAAGGCTCAGGTTTTTGGTTTGCTGTTTGGGTAATTTATTCTCTAGAAACTTCTTTAGTGCTGTTATGTGTTCCTCCTTCTCTGCAACCTCTTTCAGGGGAGGAAAAAAAGAAGGGAACGCACAGTTATTGAGAATTGTATTTTCATATGTCATTTATTCCTTAAGACAACTTTTGCAGATGCGGCTTCTTCCCCCGTTTTACAGATAAGAGAGCTAAGGCTCAGACAGATTGAGTGACATTACTGAAGGTAGCTTCGCTTGTGCCTTGCCTGGAAAGGCAGTCCCAGTCCACTGTGCACTGCCTGCCATGGCTCCAGCTTTCACTGCTTCTCTCAACCAGCTTCATTCTGTCATTGCATCAGGCTCCCATTGCTGCTATGGGCATCATAGGGCTTTCCAGAAAGAAAAGGTTCTTCATTTTGATGAAATCTAAGTTATCGTTTTTTTCTTTTATGGGTGTGCTTATGTGTCATTGTAAGAGATCTTTGCATAACCCAAGGTCACAAAGATTTTCTCTTATGCTTTCCTCTAGATGTTTTGTGGGTTTAGGTTTTATATTTAGGTCTATGATCTATTTGAGTTAATTTTTGGCTAAGGTTTGAATAAGGGTCCAGATCTATTTCTTTGGACCTCCAATTGTCCAAACACTATTTGTTGAAAAAAATGACCTTCATTGAATTGCCTCTATCTTTGTGGAAAATCAATTAACCATACGTGCGTCCTACTGTTTCCAAACTATCTGTACTTTCCCATTAGTCTATGTGTCTATCCATCGCCAGTCCCACACTATCTTGATTATTGTCTCTTTATAATGAGCCTGGAAATGAGGGAATATGAATCCTTTAACTCTGTTCCTTTTTGAACTTGTTTTAGCTCTTCTAATTCCCTTGATTTTCATAAAATTTTAGAACTACTATGTCAATTTCTAGCCTTTAAAAATCTTGCTAAAACCTTGGTTGGGTTTGTGTTGACTCTGTTGATCAACTGGAGGAGACCTGATCTCTTAAGGCCTTGGAGATTTTTTGTTTGTTTGTTTTTGTTTTTGAGACAGAGTCTTGCTCTGTTGCCCAGGCTGGAGTGCAGCAGCACGATCTCGGCTCACTGCAGCCTCCACCTCCCAGGTTCAAGTTATTCTCATGCCTCAGCCTCCTGTGTAGCTAGGATTACAGGTATGCATCACCATGCCCAGTTAATTTTCATGTTTTTAGTAGAGTTTGGGTTTTGCCATGTTGGCCAGGCTGGTCTCGAACTTCTGACCTCAGGTGATCAACCTATCTTGGCCTCCCAAAGTGCTGGGATTACAGGCTGGCCTTGGAGATTTTAATCGACATTTGATTCCTGGCTCTTGTCCCCAGGCCACAGTCCTTAAAAGGTTCGAATGAAAAAGACAAGTAAGTCAAGCTATAGTGGAGAAGGCTGGGAAGAAGGGTTAACTCTGACAAGTCTGCTGTGTATATAGATACCAAAACAGAAATCTCGTTAACATTCGACAATCCTGGTGTCAAAAATCCCACCGCCAAGCCCACTTTGGGAGAAGCTCCGAAGACTCTGGTTAAATGCCAGTGCTGAGGGGAAAGGTCACCCAGGGCATTCTTTATTGGCCTTGAGTAACTCAGCTGATGCCATGCCTCAAAGGGCTCGAAGGAGAGCAGATGTTGGTGGGGGCAGGAGCATGGGCCTTGGAGTCCTGCAGGGCCTGGCTCAGACCCCAGTTCTGTCTCTGCCAACTGTGTGACCCCAGGCAAGGCACTTAATCTCTCTGAGCCTCGATTTCCTCTGCTATACCCCAAGCTGCAAGGCTGTTTTCAGGACTAGATACGTAGTGCATTTAACACAAAGTAAGGTCATAAGCAGGAAGTATTTTATTATTATCATTATTATTATTGGCCTGGGACCCAGACAGCATAAGGAGCGGAGCTTGGGGTGGACGGGCCTTGGCTGGCCCTGTAGGTGGAGTGTGGAGGCCACAAAGCAGCAGAAGGAACCTGGTGAGTCACTGCTCCTTGGGTGTAGCTTTTACTTGCTTTGTTCAAGGGCATTTGACGAGGTGAGAGGAAGGGATGAAGAGGGTGCAGAAGGCTTACAGATGGGGATGCTGGCTTTGACCTCCTGGGCCTACCTTCAGTACACATCCACTGAGCACCTACAACCCGGCAAGTCCTGGGGCTCCTCACCGTGTCCAATGTGGCTGAGAGGCAGGCCCTGGCCTGTGGGGGTCCCCATGACCTGGTGAGCAGTGTTCTGATGGAATCGGCCATCACACTGCAGTACCAGAGAAGAGGGACTCAGGCCATGCCCTCTGAGACAGCTTAGAGCAGGCCTCACACAGAGGGGAGGCTTGGCTGCAGTTAGGAAGGATGATCAGTTCACCCAGGAGACAAGCTGCAGAGGGCCCTCCGGATGGCAGGAGTGGCACGGACAGGGCTTGGGGTCCTGCGTAAGTGTGGAGGCTGGAGTGCATGCCTTGGGGAGAGGGAGGCTGCAGGGAAGGCGGATCCGGATGTCGGTGGAGCTGCTTGATCCCCTGAAGACAGGAGGCCCTTGAGGGCACTTCCACGGGGATTGGTGAGACCAGATCCAAGTACCAAAAGTATCATTCTGGGGACCAGGACGGGAAGGGGAGGTTGGATGAACAGCTCAGGGGAGGAACAGAAGGGCCAGAAGATGGATGTGTAATTTCCCCGCCCAGCAACGTCACCACCTGGCTGTGCGCTCCACCCTGTTTCCCCATCTGGGAAGGGGGGATTGCCCTAAGGGATCTTAGCAGCCCCTCCTGCTCCGAGATGCTGCAGAACTCCTCTCCGGGCCGCCACACAGCTTTGCCTCTCAGGCCAGTCCTTGGAAGCGATGCTGGGTGAGGCTTGGAGGCTTTCAGAGGAGGAAGGGTTTCTGCATGACCATGCCACCCCCTGGCATGGCTGCAATGGCTACAACTGAGGTGCCGTAGAATCTGGCTTCTGTGAGTTATCCCATTAATATTCCCTCCAGGAAGCTTTGCCAGACAGGGAGGAGGCAGGGGGCAGATGGGGCACTGAGAGGCCAAGTAATCTGCTTAAGGTCACCCAGCAAAGCAGCAGCAAGCTGGACCGGGCCCCAGGCCTCCAGATGTCCAGTCTGATGCCCTGCCCACTGGACCATGAGGCCTTTAATGAGGCCACCTCCATGGGGGCTGTGGGCTGGCCCACCGCCCAGGGCCGATGACTTGCCAGGCATCCCAATCAGCCACTCTGGAGAGGCCCTGCCCTTGGCGGCCAGGCACAGAGGTTGGGTGTGAGCATGTCAGCTGAGACTGGAGGCTCTGCGAGGTAGCCCCTAGGTCTGAGCGTGCCCAACCCTTCATCCAGGACCCCTGAGGAACAGGGTTCTACATCCAGAAATGCCAGCCACGTCTCAGGGGCTGCAGTGCTGCAGGCATTATCACTCACAGGTCCTCCAAGCTGGGCCTCGGCACCCAGCCCAGGGCCCTGGGGAGATGACCCCAGCCCGCTTGAGCTGCTGAATCTGCAGTCCGTGTTGCTGGCATCCATGGCCAGCACTGTCTGCCTCCATACTCCATTCTGGAGCCCAGAGCCAGGGCTGCATGGTGACCCCTGCACCCAGCCCTTCATGGACAGAAGACAACACAGAGTGTCAGAGGGGGCAGGACTGGGCCTGGGTCACATGGGGAGATGGTGACAAAAGCAGGGCTCAAATAAGGTCTCCTGGTTTCCAGGCCAGCTTCCTGCATTGCCCTATAAAGTCTCAGCTTTGTCTCTGTCCCAGTAACACCTGGAAAAACCACCTCTGCTGAGCCACAGCCGGGACCCATGGGCTCTGGCCGAGCTTGTGGGGGCTCTGTTTCCCTCTGGGCCTTGTTTTTGGGGTGAGAGCAGACTGCCCAGAGCTTCTGATCATGCAGCCCAGGGCAAAAGCACACAGGGCAGACCAGAGCAGAGGGGCTGCAGCCTCAGCCTGGTGCTGCTGGCGGGATATGCAGGGTAGAGAGGGGAGGCTACCCAGGCCACACAGCACTATCAAGGGCCTAGGTTTGAATCCCAGCTCTACCACCTCTTCAGCTCTCACACTCTTGGGTTGCATTTGCATTTGGGAATTGGACAGTGACACACGACAGAAGGGCCTAGGAGACCCCTTTCTCCAAAGCTGAGTCTCCTGGGGACAGCCTGGGGGGCGGGTCCAGGTGCTGGGGCTCCAGGGCAGCCAGGAGCATGGCAGACCTCGTGGCCGGGAAGTGGCTCTCTCTGCCTGCCTCCCACCCCAGCATAGCTGGCAGCCGGACCCAGCAAGGGCCAGGGGTGCCATTTCTTTCCCAGGGCTTAACCTCCCCCTCCCCTTCCCTTTTCTCTCTTTGGTTTCAAGACCCCCCCACCCCCCAACACACACACCTCAAAGAGGCTCAATTCATTTAATCCCCTCCCCCACCCTATCCCGGGCCCTTCCAAGAATGCTCCCGGCCTGCCCCCCATTTCCCCTTACCCCAGCCATTTAGGGGTGGACGGGAGCGGGTCACTGAAAGAGGGGGCAGGGGAGGGGTAAAGTAAAAAAGCACATGTCCAACCACAACAACAAAACCCCCCAGCACCCCACATTATGCTCCACAAAGCTGGAAATACACAACAAGCCGGCATCTGTGTGGAATAATAAAAGCGGGTGTGGACGTGTCGTTCTCACAGGGCATTTGGCTGAGCCCGGGCAACGCGAAAGCATGCATAGTTAACGCTCCTGACTGTGTGAAACCCTTTGTCGCGGCACCGGCTCCGCAAGGGACCCAGGGCCCGGGGCTTGGCAAGGGCCCGAGACATTTCTTGGAATGGTTTCTTGTTCATCACTGACACTCGTAATGAGAAATTTATACACCATCCTAAGCAGATAAATTAATTTCAAACACTTTAGACTTTGGAAGACAATGGTTCCTGGCAGGACCCTTTATCACCCATTTTATTAAAAAAAAAAAAAAAAAAGAGAGAGAGAGAGAGAAAGGGGAGAGAAAAAACCCTCGGGATGTTGCAAACAAAACCCCTATGCCTGGCTCTGGAGCTTGCTGTCCAGGGCTGGGGAGGACCCGCTCGGTCCCCATGTGGGCCGGGGGCCTGTGGGTCACTTGGAAACTTCATTAAAGGGTGTGCAGCTCCCCAGGCTGTCCCCTTGCCCCTGGGGAGCACAGCTTCCGCTCACCCCTGGCTCCTTTTGAAGTTGGCATTCTGGCCAAGGAGTTGGGTTTCTCAGGCTGCGATTGTGAAAGGTAATTAAATTGTGATAATGTTTCCATTCAGACCCCGGCTTGGGTGAAGCGTGGGGACTCGTCAGACAGACAGGTTCTCGCCATCCACTAAACACGCAGGCCAGCCTGGCAGGAGCCCCTGCCAGGGCCCGGGGGTGGGGTGTCCTGAGCTTCCCACCCAGCCGGGAACTGGCCTGCTCGAGCATGTGGAAAGGAGAGTCTTCAGGAGGAGGAGGCAGCAATGCAGGGTCTCTGCCTAGAGCCCCTCCAGGTGGCACTGCTCGATGCACCTGCCACTGACCCGGCCGGTCACTGTGGGTGTCAGAGGGAGCAGGAAGGATGCTGGTCTCTGCGTGGGCATGAGCTGGGTTCTGTCTCTGGCCCCAGACCCTCAGCTTCCTCCCTCTGCTGGTCAGAAGGTCGTGCGGAGCTCCTTGAGTCTACACCCCACCTGCCCGAGCTTTCCTCCTGCAAACCTCTCCTCCTGGCAGCCCCCAGCTCTACTCCGACCTTAGCTGCCCCAAATGCCACCCACACTTCACTTCCACACCTACCCCTTCAAAGGCCCCCAGTCACCTCTGTTCAGCAGCTCTCAACCTTTGCCGAGTTGGAGCACACACAGAAAACCAGTGACTTGGCCAGGCACAGTGGCTCATCCCTGTAATCTCAGCACTTTGGGAGGCCAAGGGGGGTGGATCACTTGAGGTCAGGAGTTCCAGACCAACTTGGCCAATATGGCGAAACCCCATTTCTACTAAAACAAACACACACACACACACACACACACACACACACACACACACACCAGCCGGATGTGGTGGTGCGTGCCTGTAATCCCAGCTACTCAGAAGGGTGAGGCAGGAGAATCGCTTGAACCTGGGAGGTGGAGGTTGCAGTGAGCCTATCGTACCACTGCACTCCAGCCTGGGTGACAGAGTGAGACTCCATCTCAAAAAAAAAAAAATTAGTGACTTACTCAGTGCTTTGGAGTCAAGAGGAAACATTAAGGGTGCTATGGGGGAAAATTATATTTTCTCTACTTAAAGTGATGCTAAGAAAATGAAAATAAAACATAAAAGGGAGAATAACATATAACATATAAAACGTAAAAGGGAGAATAACATATAACACATGTATATAAGCTTCCAAAAATTTTTTAAAAAACTGTTAAATGAGAAGCAGCTTCTTCCATGAACAAAACTTACTTTTGTATCAGGCTTAATGCTGGCCTCACGGGATTCCAGAGCAAGAAGTTTTTTATTTGTTCTTTATTTTTCTAAAATTTTGAATCATTACAGACTCACAAAAAGTGGCACAAACAGTACAGAGAGGTCCTATCCACCCATTCCCTAGCCTCCACCCATGGTGATAGCTTACATCACCACAGTGCATCTCCAAAACCAGGAAATTGATCAAGAGTTTTTAATGGCATGGCCTTCAAACTCCTGATACACCCTTGAATGAGAAATGTAAATTCACACAAGCAGGTGATACAAATTTAAAACCAACGTACAACCATTGAAGCTAGATTTTAAAAACCTAACAAATACCCTTCCTTTTCTTTCATTGACAAATGTGACATGGAAATGTGTGGCTGCACAAGTGGTTGTCTTGTTCTGCTGGATTTTTTTTTTTGAGAAGTGTTTTTCAGTGATGATGAAGCAGCTCTGGTTTTCATGGTTGGCTCAGTGGCTCACGCCTAGCACAGGCACGGCTGAGGGGGCCTATGGCCTACTTGACTGCAGTGGGGCCTTGGGGATGGACCAGATCGGTGCCTCTGGGAGCTCCTGCTCAACTTCTACCCCTCTACCCCCACCCCAACCCTGTTTCTGCCTGCCACCCTGCATCTCCAGCTGCTAGGTTATGAACCCTTCGGCCATGCTGTTAGCCAGCTCCTACTGTTTGACGTCTTTGCTTCATCAGCATCTCCTCTGGGAAGCCCTCCTGGATGTGTCCCATCTTTTCCCTCATGCAGTGGTGATCTCTGTCATCACCAGATCATACTACATGGTTCTTTCTGTTAATTGGTCTGTCTGCCACAGAAGTGTGGCATCCTGAAGGCGGGGCCAGGCCTGATTCTTCCTGATGCTCCCTGCACCCTACTCATGTCCTGGCACACAGTAGGTACTTGGCGTTTGTTAAATTCAGAAACTTCATCCAAGGGCTCACTGTGATCACTCATTCTCTCCCTGAAGACTGCCCATGACAGAGTGGTCCCTGCTTTGCAAACCCCTTCAATGTGCACACTTGTTAGAAGGTTCTTCCTGTAATGCCTTGAAGTGTCCTAGTCCCAGCAGCGCCCTCGGGAGTATTTTCCCAGGGTGCCCTGATTCCTCAAACAAGCTCAACTGAGCCCCCGTGCTCCTAACACCAAGTCCTCTGGAACCCTGTGCTCTTCTCTAGGCTGCTCAGGGTGGAGGGGCCCCCATGCGGGAGGGGAGGAGCAGTCGTGAGCCTAGTGTCTGGGCTACCACCTGCCTCAAGTGTCCCTCCTTCTCCAGGGCCAACAAAGTCCTGCTGTTGAGGAACTCTCATCTAGCAGGGGACAAGTGGGACAAGCAAACGCACAGAAAAGCAGAACGTGGCATGGCCGGCCTGCCGCTTGTCGCTGTCAGTTCCCCGCAGTGTGCAGTTGCCTCTATTCCTGAGGCCTTCCTTGAAGGCCTCTGCTGTGCCAGCTGCCCCCTCCCTGGCTGCCCTCCTCCTTAGCACCCCTTCTTTGCAGATCCTCCTCCCCAGCTCTCCCTCCTCCCCCATTCCCCTCCTCTTTCACTCTCCCTTTTCCCCCCGCTCCCCCTCCTCCCCAGTTCCTTTCTCCTTAGCTCATAGTCCTCCCTGGCACCACCTTACCCCCACGTCCCCCCTTTCCAAATTCCCTTCGTCCTCTCCAATTCCCCCTCTGCCCCACCTTCTCCTCCTCCCCAGCTCGCTCTCCTTCTCAGTTCTCCCCACCTGCTCCCTCTTCTCCTTGGCTTTTCCTCATCTCCACTCTCCCTCCTCCCTGACTCTCCCTCTTCCTGGACTCTCTCTCCTCTCTGACTCTCCCTCCTCCTGAACTCTCCCTCTTCCTGGACTCTCCCTCCTCCCTGACTCGCCTGATCTGCCCTGAATCTCCCTCCAGTCAGTGTCCTCCCAACCCTGTTGTTAGGCCGTGGACTGCCGAGGTTCAAAATGTAAATGATCACCTTGTATTAGGAGTGATGTGACTCTGACACTCAAAGTCTCTGTGCCTCAGTTTTCCTCATCTACAAAGTTAGAATAATGACAGCACTTGCATAATAGGATTGTTGTAAGGATTAGACTAGGGAATATATGCAAAAAGTTTAGAACAATGCCTGACACTCAATACATGTCTTAGCTATATTAGCATTTTCCAAAATTGCCTAATTCGCTTTCTTGTGTATTTTGTAATTATTTGCTTCCCCCTACACCTTACTTTCCCTGGCCTGGAAGGGCAAGATCCCCCCCTGGGTCCCCCTATTCCCACTGTATCAACAGGACCTAGAATGTGCAAGGTACGTATTAGATGTTCGTTGGACATCGGTTGAATGAAGGAATGAACAAAAGCCGAAAATAATTCCTCCCTGGCCTTCTCCAGGCTCTTGGGAGTCCCAGACGCAGCAACAGGAGCTGTAGTTTCACACACAATTCCAGGAAAAGCTCTGCTGGATTTCCATTCAAAGTCTGCCTCCACTCCCTCCTAGCCACGTGGCCTTCGTCAGGTCACTTAGCCTGTCTAAGCCCCTCAAATGTAAAACGAAAATATAAAACTGCCCGAATCTCACGGAGTGGTTGTGAGGATTATGTGAAAGTAAGTTTATTAAAAGCCTGAGAATTTTTGTCTCCTGCTGAGTAGTTCTTTCTGTCATCTGAATAATTGATAAGTGGATTCTCTAAGTCCTTACTGGATGCCTTGATGATGATACTCTGGGGCAGGAGCAGATCACAGGAACCAAGCCTGGAGCCACTCTGCTGGACACCTCAGTCAGGCTGACGTGGGGCCAGTGGTCATTTCCGTTTGAATACAATCATTTAACCAGCTCAAAGTCCAATGACCTGTTCTAACGTCCCTAACGTCCTGTCAGCATTTCCTCACTTCCTCCACAAGCCCAGTGGAGCCTAGGAATGATCCAGGCGGATGGTATCATGGATCCACTACCTCTAACGTGAGAAACTCTTGCAAATACTTGCTTAAAATACACATACTTTCTGTTGGCTGCTGCCCCCGACCTCTGAAGCTCATATGTCCACTGAGAGAGGAAAAGGGGAGTTTGTCACGGTCTTTTCTCAGAAGAAACAGATTCCTTCCAAATTCTTTCCAAATCCTTCTCCATATTTTAGAAGAGAAGGTAGCGGGCTTATAGGGGAAGGAGAAGAAAAGTAGTGACTTCTTTTGCCGGCTCTCTTGGAAAGCCACATCTCATGTGAATCTCACATGCGATATTTATTATCCCATTTCACAGATGGGGGAAGGCAGGCTCAGGGACGCATATCAGGTCACACGATCCAGAAAGATTCTGTCGTAGTTCCGTCTAGTTCCAAACCCTGTTCTCTTTCCCCAGTACCATGCTGCCTCCCACCAGCTGTAGTGACTAAAAATGTGCCTGCTTCCTGTCTGGGGGGTGATCAATTTGGTCATGTATCCAGCCTCCAGCTCTCCAGGATTCCTCCAAGGTTCTTGATGGAGGGGCTGAGTTCACATCTGCAAATTCCCCTGGTATCCTGGGAGGTCATTTGTCTGGGCCAAGAAGTGGGAGCTCATTTGAGGCCACCACATGCTCCTCAACCCTCACCCCCCTATCCTGCCGCTGCGTTTCCCTCTTTGTGATGTGGGGGCGGCACACCTGCATGGGACGACTCTTCTTTTGACTGCCACAGGGAGCCACAGCCCTCTCTGCTCTGAGTCCCCACCATGTGAAAACTACTAAGCCTTCAACATGCTCGTACTCATAGGAGCAATGGCCAGAACATGAGAAAGGCCTCATTTCAAATAAATAATGGCCGCTGTTGACAATGGAAGTGTACACACGACCCCGTACATGAATTGCTCATCCTTGTCCCTGTTAATAGACTCTCGTCTTTACTGTGCACACAGGTGGTCCAAGGCTGATGCTCACAAGAGGACAGCGAGCAGCACTAGCTGGGAGGGGCCAGTGAGTGCTGGGGTCAGCTAAATTGCAAATCAAGGGAGAGAGGCTGGCATGCCCTCAACCCCAAACCCATATAACAGGGTGACTGGGTCAATTGAACTGGGTTGCTCAGGAGAGCAGCAATCAGGAAGTATGGGCTATGCTCACATCCTGGGTGGGAGAATGCTTTCTCTGTTTAGTTCAAAACAGATGGGTCCTTGGGAGACAGATACATGCCCCCCCCACCCACACACATGAACACACACCCATGCACACACACATGCACTCATGACACTACACAGGTGTGCCCACGAGCACGCATGGATATGCATGTGCTTGCATACGTACCTGTGTGAGGTCCACTTGGATTTTTCAAAGGACCCCATCCAGTTGTGTGTCTCCTTACACTTTATCACCCAGTATTGAATTCTCTTATAGCCAGAAGAGGTCTCAGGAATTGACCAGTTCAACCCCCTTCTTTCCTGTTTTACTGGCAATAAAACGAGGCCATGAGAGGGGCAGCGACCCTCCCAAATGACATATGACAAGCTGAAAATGCTAAGTGGTCCTTGGGTCTCTCTCCACACTTGCAGCCCGGAGCCTCGCGTGGATGTCCTTGGGTTGCTAGTGTGTCCTGGCTCCAGGCTGCAGCCTGTCTGTGAGGGGAAAGAGAGGTCTGCAGAAGAAGGTCATGAAATGGTGAGTGGTGGCAAGAGAAGTTCCTGAGAAGCTGCTGGAGGCCTAGACACTGAGCTGGACATTTTCTGTCCACAGTCTTCTTTAAAACTCCAACAACCCTATGAGAGGAAAGCCACCTTTAATTTACAGATGGGGAAACTGAGTCTTGGCGAAGCTAAGGCTCTTGCCCAAGGTCAGAACCGTTAAGCAGCAGAGCTTGGTGGGGATTTGGGGTGTACTCAGATCTACTTCACCTTTCTGCTGCAACTGGGGATGGCCCCAAGGCCATTATCATCCCTGAGGCTGAGCGGCCCCTTGGGCAGCCTCTCACCATGCACACAGAAGTGGGTGTGAGCCCCAGCATGGTCATCTGCCTTCAGGCCCAAGCATCTTCTCTCCAAGTCCCTTCTGTCTCAGCAGTGCTTGTTCCCAAGGCCAAGCCCACGCAAACCCAGCGCTGGCTCTCCCCACCTCGTTCCCGGCCATTCAGGAGCCTTCTGAAAACCCAGCTCTCCTGTCCCCAGCCAGTTGACGGTGTCTACTGAGTTCAGAAGCATCCAGGCACTGTCCTTCCCATATGACTGTGCTCTCACAGCTGTTCTGAGCTTAGTGCCCTTATCTATTAAGTGGACACAGTAGTACCTACCTTGTAAGTCTTCAGGGAGAGCAAATGAGGCCACACAGCAAGCAGGAACTCTGCACACAAACCCTCCTTCCCTCTCCTCCTTCATTCTCCCCAGTGGGAGCTGGAGTGGTCACAGCCACTGACCCTGCACTGGGGTCAGAAGAGGGCCTGCCACCCGCCAGGACCCTGCTGGGGGTTCTCATGTAGGCTCAGGGCTCCCTGAGGATTGAGGATCTCTCCTGTGCTCCCTCCTTTCCCTGTGCCTGGAGTGGCCTTTCTGACTGCCTTTGACCAGGTGTGTCCTCCTGTCCTCATGGCTCAGATCAAGTGCACCTCCCGCAGGGGGTGCCCTGAGCCTGCTGAGTTAGGCCCCTCCACAGGGCTGTCCCCGCCCCAAGAGAGTCATCCTCTTCATCAGCGCTGTCACTCTCTGGGTCCCCCTCCACTGTGAGCCCCTGGGAAATACAGGCTAGGTATGGTGAACCCCTGGTGCTCAGGTAAGGTCTTCCAGATGAGTGCACGGAGTACCGAGGCCTGGAACAAAGTGAGTCCTGGGCACGTGTTGACTGGAAGCCTGAATGGTGCTGGTATGCATGTGGGAACGAATGACGCTTCCAGAAAACAGGGGTGGGAAACGCTCCAAAGTAGACATGCACTTCATCTTCACTCGCTTTTACCCAGGACCATTCCATTTTCCACAGCAAGGGATAACAATAGTGGATGCCTATACTCTACTGCTTCTTACATGCAGGACGCTGCACAAAGCACTTCATACAGAACCCATGAAGTCTTCACAATGCCGTTATGTCAGAGGTGGGAGAGCATCAGCTCAGGTTGCCACAACCAGATGCCACAGGCTGGGGGTTTGACAGCAGAGGTTTACTTTCTCACCTCTGGAGGCTGGCAGTCCAGGATCAGGGCACCAGCGTGGTGGGCTTCTTGTGAGGCCACCACCTCTGGGCTCACATGGCCTCTCCTTGGTGTGTTCAGAAAGGGAGAGAGAGCAAGCTCTCTGGTGTCTCTTCTCATTCCAAGCCGAGCGTGGTGGCGTGCACCTGCAGTCCCAGCCACTCAGGAGGCTAAGGTGAGAGGGACTGCTTGAGCCCAGGAGTCCGAGGCTGCAGTGAACTACGATTATGCCACTGAACTCTAACCTGTGTGGTGAAGTGAGACACTATCTCTAAAAAAAATACATAAATAAATTTAAAAAGTTGTAATTCCATCATCAGGGCCTTACCCTAATAACCTCATCTAAACCTAATCACTTCCCAAAGACCCCATCTCCAAATACCATCACGTTGGAGGTGAAGCCTTCAACCTATGAATTAGGAGGGGACACAATTCAGTCTGGAGCAGTCATAAATGGTATTGGTCAGTATGGGCCGGGTTGTGCTGTGCTGACAAAAATTCTTGGTGGTTTAAGACAACAGAGGTTTGTTTCTTGCATGTGCTTCATGAGTAGTGCAGGCTGACAGGGGGCTTGTGCTTTTCACCAACATTTCATGGTTGCCACGGAGGTGGTGGGTAGAAGGAAGTGTGGTGAAGACGTAACAAATCACTTATATTTCATTGGTTACACAAAAGTCACAACACTATGGGTAAGTTCAAAGTAGATAAGGAAATGAAATTAATTTTGTGACTGTTCCAAGTATGTTTAAAAGACTATTTTTTTTTAAGGCAGAGAAGCGTGATCTTGCCATGTGCCCAGAAGGAGAAGCAGAATATTTGTGAACAGCCCAAATAACCCTTATGCAATTTTATCCCTATTTTACAGATAGATAAACTGAGTCAAAGAGAAGCTAAGAAAGTTTTCCTAAGGTCACTCAGGTAGTGTTAAGTGGTGGAGCGAGATTGCCTCCAGGAAGCCTAATGGCAGAGTTTGCAACCTGCCTGACACTCTGGGTGATGCCAGCAAGGCAGCTACCAGTGCTCTCCAAGGCCCTCCAAGGCCAGGCCATTTTCCATGGGCTCAAAGAGAAGGCTCAGGAGAATGGCATATTTAGGCACCACCTACCCCATTAGCTTCTTCAGTCTCATCTCCGACCCTGGAGCTGTGGCTGTCACCCACAGCAACATGGAAAGTGTGTAATCTATCAAACTGGATTGAACAGCATTAAAGACAAGGACCTGACTCCACAGCTCCCCCTACAGCCAGTCACTGGCATCCTCAGCACTGAAGCACCTGGAGTGTTTCCTGACAGTCTCAAATTCAAAAGCAATCCGCTCTGTTCCCACAGGTATCCCCACAGTCCTCAGCACATGCGTTTCACTCCTTCACACAGAAAACCCTGTGGCTCCAATCCATGGTCCTTTAGACCCACCATGTTCTTTTCTCCACATGCACCAGGAATGAACCCACTGGCAAATACAAATAAACAGGAAGGGCTGGGCCCTGGCTGCTGGGGCATCTCTGCCCCCCTCCACCTGCCCCTTGCAGCTTGCGGTTGCTGCCCCCAGCACACTGCTGGTCTTCTTGGTAGCTTCTTCTTAAGTATGGGTACCTCAGTGCTCAAGCCCCACCTGGCCACCTCTCTGTTGGCATCTCCAGGGCCCAAGGAGTCTCCTGATGTAAGTGACTTGAATTGCAAGCATGCATAGAGTTAGATTGAAGAGCATTGCATGAAGGAGAGCCCCTCGTCAAGATGTAAATTGCATTCTAGGCTCACTGCTCAACAGGGGACTGGATGGGATGTGAGTGGGGTTTCTGGCCACTTCTCTTTAAGTCTGTTCCTGGCCAATCTGGGAGCCTAGTCTGGAATGGATGGGCAGATGGATGGATGGATGGATGGTGGTGGTGTAATCCTATGCAGGTACCTGCCATGCCTTTTCAGGACTATGAGCTCATCGCATCCTGGCACATGTTAGATCAGTAAATGCTTCTTGAGTGAATGAATGAGACCTCACCATTGAGGGAAGTTCTTGGAAGTTCCCCAACTCCTATCACAGCCTCCACCAAGTGCATGACTCCCCCTGACTGAAGGGAATGTGCTGTACCCGGCGTTATTTATCACAGCTCTGCACGTGAGGTGCAGCGGAAGCGCATGGGAGTCGCGGAGAGCGTCTTTTGGACAGCTTATCTCTTGGCAAGATTAAGCCGGCTCTCCACAGAGGGGCCCGTATTGCAGGCCTGCGGGGAGGGCTGGGCCCGCCGAGTTTGCACCTTTTTACCCGGCATCTGTCCCTGGGATCAGGAGAGCCGGGAGGCTGGATTAGATGGGTCAGCGCCCTGATTGACAGTGACACTTCCTCCCGTGCCCCCGCCTGCCCCCCGGCCTCTCCCGCTGTTCCTCTCCTGCCTCACCCGGGCCCCATCCTGTTCCCGAGAGCGGGCGATGCCTTCTAATCTCCTTACCAGGAAATTATTTTCCTGGGTGTGAAATCCCTGTCCGAGGGGGAGGGCAGCAGATCAGTCCTGCCCTGGCCTCCAGGCTGACCGCAAGGCCGTCTCCTGGAGACATCTGGCATGGCAGCGGGCACAGTCACAATGTTAGAGACGGGCAAAGCCTGGGCACTTCTACCCCCAAATGCGACCCTGACCTCTGGGGTGGGCTGTCCCCAAACTGTTCCCTCCTGTCTCCATTCAAGGGAGTTTTAGAAAAGCATCCATGTCTGTCCATTGGTGACTGTTCCCCCAGGAGCATGTAGCATGGGGCTGGGGCTGGGCAGAGCCTGGCCTTGGTAGGGGTGAGCACTGGGACCCAGTCTTGTCCCTGCACCAACTACTGTGTGATTCTGGCTATGTCCCAACCTCTGGAACCTCAGTTTCCCTCTGACTTAACCATAAGCAGACTCTGAGGGCAGGGATGGGGTCTTCTACACCTCACGTCCTGCGGTATCCAAGTATGTAACATTGCAGAGAAAATGACTGGGGGAGCAGAGGAGCAGCCACCCCTTACCACATTCCTCAAAGGGGCTCAGGACACCTCAATGGGATGTTTTGAATGAACACATCACTCTGATCATTATTAAGATCATGAAGAAAAGCCTTAAAGGAAGCAGCCTGAACACCAGGGCCAGTCCACGTGATTCACAGCATGAGAGATCGGTGCCTAGACCAAGAGATGAGCAGATAAAGAGGAGGAGGAGGGAATGGCTTTTGAACGTGCTTGCTTGCGCTCCACCAGGCAAGACCCTCCACTGAATGACGGGGGCTGAGGAGGCAGCATAGGGCACCGGTGAAGCCATTTATTGGCTGTGGGGCCTGGCACTATTTACTTAACTTCTCTGTGCCTCAGTTTCCTTCCTTATAAAATGGAGGTAATAACAATATCTACTCATTGAGAATTTCAGTCCATTAATATGTGTAAAATTTTTAGAATGGTCCCTGGGGCAAAATAAGCACTTTATTATGATAATATCACTATTATTATGCTTACTGTAGAGAAGCCCTTAACATGTTTTTACTGTAAACCTGTTGGGAGTTGAATTACGTCCCCACAAAAGAGATGTGGAAGTCTTCGACCCTGGTACATGTGACCGTGACCTTACTTGGAGATGGGATCTTTACAGATGCAATCCAGTAACTGTGAGTAGATCCTCCTGGAGTGGGGTGGGTTCTGTGCTATGTGACCGTGTCCTTGGAAGAGGAGAAGAGACAGAGACACACACACAGGGAGAAGTCCATGAGACAACAGGGGCGGAGGTGGGAGTGATGTCACTGCAGACCATGGAGTACCAAGGACTGGCGGCCACACCAGGAGTTAGGAAGAGGCAGGGTGACTTCCAGCCAGTCTCAGAGGAGGCAGGCCCTGCCTCCAGCTTTATCTTGGACTTGTAGCCTCCAGAACTGTGAGATAGACATTTGTTTGAAGCCACCCTGTTTGTGGCACTTTGTTACAGCAGCCTAGGAAACTAATATGATAACCAAACAAATGACTGCAGACTGGGAAGAAAGTCCCCAGCAAATGGTAGCTGCTCATTTAGGGCTGGCGGATCCATGCTGTGGGAGGTGGAGGATGTGGAGCAGCCAGATCAAAGGGGGCTGAGCATCTGCTCCTTGCTCCTGGGCCTGGCTGTGGGCTCCAATGTGGCTCACAGGGACCCGCGGGGCTGGCCAGCCTGTGGGAAGCACTGTTTCTGCTTTCTGGTGTGCACGTCTGACCTTGTGGCCATGGGTCAGCCATCAAAGGTGAAGAGGGTGTGGCCACGGAGTCTTGCTGGCAGAGTCAAGGGTCTCCAGATCAGCAGTGTCTCCAAGGGGATGCAGCTGCCTTTGAACTAGGCATTCTGGACAGACAGAAAACAGGCCCTAGGGCAGGGTCTCCTCCCTCCTTGAGCCTTCCTCCCCCTCGCTCAGGCCCCCCTCACAGAAGACTGTGCCCACTGTCACACCTACTTGGTCCAAACACCTTGAATCTTAGCAAGAGCCCTGGAGAAGTATTTTGGAAGCCCTGTGAGGGGGTGCTGAGACCCCGGGAGAGAAGGAGCGTCTCCGTGTGCTCCCCGGGTTTGGAGTAAGGCATTTATACAGTGTAGCTTCTTTAACCTTCACAGCAGACTTGATAGGAGGGCACCACTATGCCTATCTTACAAACGCGGAAACTGAGGCTCACTGGATTAAGTAACTTGTCCAAAGGCACAAACTAAGCCAAGGCCAGAGTTAGGCTTTGACCCTGGTTCCCTCTGACCTCATAGCCTGAGCCCTCTATCTGCTATTTCCCTTTTAAGGAGAAAATTTCCCTTCTGGCCCTTCCAATTCCATTTACTTACTTTGAAACCCCTTTCTCTTCCCAGTATTTAGGAATGCCAGTGCCATTAATAATTCTTTGTAGGTGCCATTCTGAGTCTGGTCCCAAACCAGTCAACATTTTCCCCCAGGGCCCTTGAAATGTCAGGCTCTACAGAAAGAGCAGACACAGAAACTGGGGAAGGCAGGAAAAATCCTGGGGTGTGAATCCCACACTTGGCTCAGCCATTAACTTTCTCCAGAACCCTGGGCAGGAGACAGGAACTTCCTGTGCTTTCGATGCCCTGTGTATGAGTTACCTGTTGCCAAGTGACAAACTGCCCCAAACTTGGTGACTGGAAAGCAGAGATTTGCTCAGGACTCTGTCGCTGTGGCAGGTATGTCTGCCAGCCCCGTTTATTCAGTCGTCTGGAAGTTTTCTAGAGGTCCGCGATGGCCTCTTGCTGGCATCCAGCCAAGGTTGCCAGAGGGCAAGCCCCAGCTCATTGGCCCTCTGCTGGCCTCACCTCGGCTAATGCCAAGCGAGTCACATGGCCAAGTCCAGGGTCAGCGTGGGAGGGTCACAGGGCACGTATACCAGGAAGTGGGATTGATAGGAGGCATTTATGTAACCATCTGCTCCTTCCTGTATGTCTCAAATCAAACATTCTAAAATGCAGAAAAACACCCCTAGATCAAGTCGTTTTGCTGTCATTGTCTCTGCGTGAAATAACATTCATGCAGGGCTTTCCGATGGACAAAGACATCACTTTTGGCATATGATGCCGTTTAATGTTTCCACCTGCCCTCCGAGAGAGGGGTCATTTTGTAAACCGGAGAAGCGAGATTTGGAAAAGTTAAAGCAACTTGCACAGACACAGGTTAACAAGCGGGATGGGAGCAGGACCCAGGCCAGACAGCACCTGAAGCCCATTTGCGCTTCCCACGTGGACGCATCTGTCCCTCTGAGTTACTGTCGTCCCTGGGCCTTGCCAGAGCAGAGCTCAGCACGGGCTGAGGCTCTCTCCCCCGGCAAAAGAGCTGCCTTAGGAAGAACCCAGAGCCATGATGTGTTTACCCGATTGTCCTGAAGTCTGGGAGAGAGGCGAGATGGGCATCTCGTGTCAGAGAACCAGCCTTGCTGCCCCACCCAGGAGCCATTCCCGTGGGAAGGGCACAGCTGTGGCGACTCACACACCCACTGTCCGATGAGTCTCCACGAGAAACGGCTCAGGAGCTGTGGAAGGAGAGGGTCCTGGAGGTTAGGCTGGGGACCCCGGGGAAGGCTGAAAAAGCCGGGATTCCTCAGCCGCAGCAGGCAAGTTGAGTGGCCCGGTGCCCTTTTCTCCCTGCTGGGTGTGGTTACCGCAGCATCAGAGCAAGCTGCAGCTGTGCCGTCACCAGCCTCAGAAAGTCCCTCTCTGGACCAAGGGCTGCTTCCTACTATAGACTTGGGCTTCCGTCTCATCCAGGGTCTCATTTGGGACGCGTTGTTCCTTCTGGCAGTGACGCCATCACCTGCTTCTAGAAAGGAACCTGCCCATTCATGTGGGCGGGCAGCTGCTGAAGAGGGAAGATTCATTGTTTAGGACCGTTTGCATAAATAACGTGTGCTGCCTGCAGAAGGAAAAGGAGGCTCCTGGGCTACTTCTCAGGCAACAGAGTAGACTCCAGCGCATCTTCCTTTCTAGATTGATTTCAGGTCACACATACGTATGAACACAGATAACACACTGGAGTGAGGCCCCAGGCACACGTCTGATGTACAGGCATCCGTCTGTGGAGTGTGCCCACACAACATACAGTGACACTTTACACGGGTGTGTATATGTGTGCCTTAACATGAAATCTGTATAGAAGCACCATGCCTATGCATACTCCATGGAAATGCGGTTAGATACATGCACACCGGTATCTGTGTGCCATTTCTATAACTAGGCAGGTCAGTTCTGGACACGCGCACCTGTGTGTACTATGTCCACACCCACACACACATAGCATGGGTTTGCATGTGCTGTAGGAGCGTCTGTCTATAAACACACATTGTAAGTTGTGTATGTATGTTGTATATGTACTCATAAATATGCAGTCTGTTTACTCTAAATTCCTCATAAACACACACAGCACACCGGCATGGGCACGTGAATGCCTGTGTATGTGTGCACATCGACACTGACGTGCTCTTTTCTGTTTCAGAGTCAGTTGCTGCCTGGGCTAGCCCTGCCTCGGCCCCGGATTCCCCCTTTGTGTTTGTAAACAGTTCTGGCGCCGTCCCTCCGTCACAGCTTAATAGACATTGCGCCTGAGCTCTTCTAATCCTCCCATGATTCAATCCCCTAATCACAGAGCCTGATCTCTCTGGAATATCCGCTTGGAAAGGAGAGGGGATGTGGCTGGTCCCACAGTTGTTGGAAAGAAGGGACTCACTGCTCCCTCGTCCCGCCCAGATGCCGTGGGGCTCTGCAGTTGTGACTGTGCTTGGGACCAGGGCACACTGAGCCTGCCGCTGGCCCTGAGAGAGGGCCGTAAGGGCCAGGCCTGGATCTCCGTGACACCCGGCACCTCCTCCAGGAAGCACCTCACCCCGCTCTCCCTGGTGCTGCTCTGAATGGACCTAGCGCTCCACTGCACTGAAGTCTCCTTGGTCTCCATGTCTGTCACCCAGCAGCTGTCTCTGATGTGCAGGCCGGGGGTGGTGGGTGGGGGTACAATGCCTCTTCCCTACTCCTCAGGTCCCGTGCGGAGGGATTCCTGCCAAGCACCCTCAGCCTCCTGCCCCAGCTCCCGCCTCTTACCCCAGAGCTGGAGGGGCCCCCGGGGAACACACACTCAGCAAGTGGCTGCGCTCTTCAGAGCGCTGGTGCCTGGGGATGAGTCCTGCGTGGGCCATGTCCCGTTGCTGCCCCTCACCAAACCACAACCTCCACTCCAGCCTCTTCCTGTCAAAACTGGTGTTTTCATCTCCATCTGCCAGGATTTTAACCTCCCAATTAGTTCCAAAGTTGAGCTGAAACAATGTTTTTTGTTTTTGTTGATTCAGTCTACTCTAACCCCAAATTATTGAAGCCCGTTGTATGCCAGGCACCGCACATGACACTGGAGACCCCTGACAGTGGAGCACACGTAGTCCCTGCGCTCATGGAATGCAGGGACATGTGGGGAGGAGAACAACAGGCAAAGCAAGCCACACCCGATGCGTAATTACACTGTGGCAAGGGCTGGAAGGAAAGGGACAGGCTACTGAAGTAAAAGAACAGTCTGGGTAGGGAAGGGTCCAGATAGAGCCGTCAATGAAGGCCTCTCCTAGGAGAAATGAACAGATGAGAATCCGTCTTGCCAAAGCTAGAACAGGGAGTGCTGGGGTAGGGAAAAGGCATATACAAAGTCCCTGGGGTGGAGCGTGGCTGGCATGTGGTGAGGGAAGGAAGAGGGGTAAGAGCTGAGGCTGGAAAAGGAGGTGGGATCATCCATCCATGGTAGCAAAGTGGGTTCTGTCCAAAGGGGACTGGGAAACCTTGGAAGGTTTTGGGGTGGGCAATGGGCAGTCGTGTGATTCTTGAGTTTAAAGAGCACTCTGGCAGCCCTGAGGTCAGAGGGGAAGAGGCCGCAGGGAGAGGATGAACTCTGTGCCTCCCATGAGCACTGCCTGGCAGCCACTGAGCTGGCCTAGACCTCCATCCTCCCAAATCAGCCCCTCAGAGCGGTGGCGCTGCTGCTGCCTGCCCCAGCCCACAGGCGAAGGCAGTGCCAGAGAACAGGGCCAGCCGTGCTGCTATTCAGACAAGAGAAACAATACCAGCAGCAGGAGGCATTCTCTCCTTCAGTCCTCCCACCCTCTGGCGGGGGACACTATTTTATATCTCCATTTGTCAAACATGAAGCTGAGGCCCAGGGAAGCTAGGTGACTTACCGAAGGTCACACAGGCCTTGGAGTACCAGGCATGAGCCACAGCTGGCCGCCACCCACGCAGCTGCAGAGATTGGGGTGCCTGTCCTCGCTCTTCCCGAAGGGCTGTATTTTGTCCATGGCGAAAATATTCTCCTTTCATGCCTCACCAAGCTTGTTCAAACATTCGTAAAAGACATAATAACTACTACAGTGTTTGCTCAGTTCAGAAAACAAAAACAAAAACGTGGTCTTTATTCTTTGGAGGGATGGTCCAGGGGAGGGTGGAGACATGGGTGGGGAGACAGGGGTGCAGTCGCCACCTCCCCCAGCAGACTCCCTAAAAGATGCTTTTTCCATGGCTGTTAAGATGATGATGAAAAGATGAGGCAGAGTGGGTGCAATGCAGGGCTGAAGGCTCTAGGATCGGCTGGGGGGCAGTAAAGCCAGGAGCCACAGGGGTGTCTCTTTAATGTGCTCACTCCCTGCCAGCCAGCAGCTGCCCAGCCCCGATGGCAGCACACGGGCAAGCCATTAATGGGGGCCCTATATACCCAAAATGTCCCAACACTGAGTTCCTGATAGCCCAGAAGGGGGGAAATGTAACTGCTGGAGATTTGATAGAATTGTTAAAAATACTTGAAGCCCATCACTTAAATGGTGAAACATGCTGGAAAATGTCCCACTTGATAACACATAATCTCAAAGCAAAGTCACGATGATCATCTCTTAACTGACTGGGACCACAGTGTCATGTTATCTGTGACTCCTTTCCCAGCCTGCATGTGTACACAAGTGCACACATATACATATCCTTCATGTGCACACACGCACATGCACACTCACATATACCTTCATACACGTACATGCACATACATATCCTTCATATGGATGCACATGTGCACACACACACACACACTCACACTCACACAGAGATATACTTTTTCCTTGCTTGGCTCATAATTCAGAGACATGGATTCAGAGACATCTCATTAGGCCTCCATGCAATACAAATCTTTCTAACCATCACACTGCTTTTTCTTCCAGTTCATCAATTCTCTTTTCGACTGTAGCCGTTTGTTTCTCATTTCAATAACCATGCCTTTCATTTGCGGAAGTCCTATTTCATGCTTTTGCAAATTTAACTCTTCTTTTTTTAATAGTGTCCTATTTTTTATTAATTTTTCTTGTCTTTTTACCTGTAATGACCTGAAGCACAATTAGTTTGTAGTCTCTTTCATGTTATTCTTGTTTCCGTTCTTGGGGTGCCTGTGTGGATCTGGGGTTTGCTTCCTCATGGGGTGTGTGCTTGTTTGTCTCAGCAGGAGTTGTTTTCAGAGTCCCATGTGTGGGTGGTGGAACAAGCTCTGCAGAGCAGTTTGGCTTTCCATTCTTCCAGGGCTCCAGGGGTTTCCCTGGCTCTGCACTGGGTGTCATGTTAGTTTCTTGGCTGAGGATTCCTGCCCAGCATGTCTTAAAGCAAGCTCCACATCGTTGCACGGCACAGGCTCGGGCCTCCAAACTCTCACCAAAGACTTTGTAAGTCCCACTCAGAGCCCTAAGCAGAGGGAACATACTCTCTTTTCGGGGTGAGTGGGTGGCATTTTCAACTCCCATTGTCACAGGCTGTGGCTGCCTTTCAAGTGTGTTAGCATTCTATAAGGGTCTCCTTTTTAGCGGCCCACCTGCACAGGCACAAGGCCGTAGCCTGCTCCCACTGGGCGTTCAACCCCAGCTCCCAGCACCAGCGGACTCTAATTGGGCTGGAAACAGCCACGGGCATCTGAGGGGTTGGCCCGAGAATTTGTGTTATGTGTTTGTTACTGGCCCAGGGAATTCCCTTTAAGACCAGCTCTATATTTAAAACGTGAAAATTAAACCGTCTTGTGCATCAAAAGACATTATCAACAAAATAGAAAGTCAGCTCATAGAATGGGAGGAATATCTACAAATCATATACCCAGAATAATTACAGAATTCTTAAAATTCAACAGAAAAACCAACAGCCCACTTCAAAAATGGACAAGGGACATACACAAATATTTTTCCAAAGAAGATATACGAATGGCCAATAAGCACATGAAAAGATGCCCAGCATCACAACTCATTAGGGAAATGCAAATCAAAACCACAGTGAGATACCACACGGCACCTATTAGGCCAGTCACTACCAAAACAGAAAATAACACAGTTGGCGAAGATGTGGAGGAACTGGAACGCCTGGACTCTGTTGGTGAGAATGTAAAATGGTGCAGCAGCTGTTGCAAACAGTATGGAGGTGCCTCAAAAGATTAAAAATAGAATTACTATGTGATCCAGCAATTCTACTTCTGAGTATATACTCAAAGGAACTGAAAGCAGGGTCCTGAAGAGATATTTGCACACCCATGTTCATTGCAGCCTTATTCACAATAGCCAAAAAGTGGAAGTAATCCAAGTGCCTATCAACAGATAAATGGATAAACAAGACATGATATATCCGTAGAATGAAATACTATTCAGCCTCAAAAAAGAAGGAAATTCTGACACACACTACGACTTGGATGAACGTTGAGGACAGTATGTTAAGTGAAATGCGGCAGTCACAAAAGGACAACTACTGTATGATTCCACTTATCTGAGGCACCTAAATAGTCAAATTCATAGAAAAAAATGATGGTTTCCAGAGGCTGGAGAAAGGGAGAGTGAAGAGCGATTATTTAATGGGTGCAGAGTTTCAGTTTTGCAAGATGAAAAAAGTGATGGCATGGATAGTGGTGATGATTGCACAACAATGTGAAGGCACTTAACGCCGGTGAACTGCATATTTAAAAATGGCTAACATGGTAAGTGTTGTGTTATGTGTATTATACCACTGTAAAAAACTGCACAAAAGATATTCCCCCAAAGATCTGTAAGCTTGTGTATAGGATTGCTCTATAAAATGCTATATAGAATAGAGCATTGCTCTATTCTGTTTGTATCAGAAGGGAGGGGTCTACATTAACTCAGTCTGCTATGTTGTCAGAAGGTCAAGTTCTTGCATGTCTCCCTTCCACTCGTCCTTTTAAGTTTTTAAAGGATTTGTAAACATGAATTTAGTGATTACTGCTGTGATCTTATTTGCAGTAACAATGATCACAAGATTGGGGTGAGACTGAGCCATGGCAAGGGAATGGATGCTATCACCCATCGAGCAGGTGAAGAAACTTAGCCTCAGAAAGATTCTGTAAGGTGCCCAAGCTGCGTACCTGCCAAGTGCTGGAAACAAAATTCAAATTCAGGATGTTCAAGTCCATGTGTTTTCACCGATCAGATGCCTCCTGAGCAGAGTCCCTGCTGCCCTTCCTGTGGGAAGCCCTGGAATAGCACGTGGAAGGTGGGCAGTTGGATAAACAGTGTGGGTGGACCTCCGTTCAGGAAGGCTTCCTGGAGAAAGTGAACTTGGTGAAGTCCTCAAAGGGCCTTCTTCAGAGGCTCCCCCTCTCCCTTGGGTCACTCAGTCTCCCCTCCTCCTCAGCCTTCCCCCTCTACTGCCCCAAAGGGAGACACATCTCAGTCAGCTGAGTCTTGTGTCACCTTCCCAGGAAGTCTGCCTCTACCAGAACATTCTGTCCATTGGTTCAGATGTGTGTCTGATCTTTGTGGACGCATGAGTTTGGACAGCTGCCCCGGACTGTGTGCAACTGAGACCACTTCTTGACCTTGAATGTCTCCAAGGGGACCGGCCTCTCCCTCAAATACCTGCAGACCAGAAAAGCCCAGGGAAGGCCAACCGGGCAACTCACAGCTGGCTGGGCCAGAGGTCCTGGAGCCAGGCCCATGGCCACCTGAAAACAGACTGCTTTCTTGAGACCAGGAAACCAGCGTGGGTAGGGAAAGGCCACCAGCTTCAAGGGGGGCAGATCTGAGTTCGAATCCTGGCTTTGCTTTAACCTCTCTGTGTCTGTTTCTCATCTGCGAAATGGTTTATAGTGCTTGCCTTGTAGAGAGGTCTAGAGAGTTACAGAATCGTGTATGTGAAGTGTTAGACCAGAAAGAGAGTAGGCATTCCATGCACGGTAGCCCGAACCTCTCAAAGCACCCTGAGAAATTACCGCGCTCGCAGAGGCGTGAGGGGAGCTCTGATAAGCTATTGTTGACTTCACCTTTGGGGTGGGAGGCGGGTGGACTGGGGCTGGGGAAGGACAGGAGGTGGGAGAAGAGCAACCTTAAACTTGAATGGGCTCAGAATCACAGTAGGACAGACCGTGTAGGAACTCTCTATGCTCTCTTCAGAACTGTAAATCTAAAACCGCTCTGACATAAAAGTGGGCTTTGTGTCCACAGGTTCTGTTAAATGCAGATTCTGAGGCAGCAGGTCTGGGTGGGGCCTGAACATTTTTTTGTGTTACTCAGCTGTTCCCAAGTCGTCAGACCTCATTCTGGGGGCAAGGGAGTAGTGCATCCACGTGAGGGGTAGGGGACTTTGACAAGAGGGAGGTGTCCTGGGTGGAGGTGCAGCTCCCCCTTCAGTGACGTGGCATGGCCTCGTGACACTTTCAGTACTGAGCTCACTCTCCTGCTGCTGCTGAGGAGGAATATGAGGATGAGGACAAGACGAAGGCCCTGTGGGAGCTGGGGAGGGGTCCTGCAGAAACCACATAGGAGATGGCTGTCCCTCCTGCCTGGCTCCCAGCCCACCAGCCCCTCCCCTCTGCACCCTGAGAAGAAGGTGTGGTGGACACTTGGCAGTGACATTTGTGGGAGGCAAGAAGCCACTTCCCTGAAAGTCACCTGAAGCCTTAAGTACCCCAGCTGACCCTGGGGTTTTCCAAGTCTGGATCCTTCCCCTTCATAGTGGAAGCTGGGAGCTGTCCCTGGGACCCATCTTCCCACGGGGCTAGGGGCCAGGAAATGGCTGCTTCTGCCCCTCGGAGTTGAAGGTGGCACCTTGGAAGTCTGGGTTCCCATGGAGAGATCAGGGTCTGGTCCCCATCCTGAGCCCCCGATGTGGACAGGCTGGGGCCTGGCCAGGCCAAGCAGGTGCAGCCTTCCCATGGCTGCCTGGGACCGGCTGCCTCCTCCCCGGCCTTTGCTCTTTCTCCTGCCCTTCTCTCTATCCACTGCATCACCACCTGCCTGAGGGGGTTTTACTCCAGTGAGCCTGCTCAGACAGCTGTCTGCCACAGGGACCACAGCCTGGGGCGGGGAGTCAGGGTGCCTGTTCCCAACCATCCGTGTGGTCTTCCCCGTTCCATGCCTCAGTTTCCCAGCTATGATGCAGGGGGTGGACAGGACGGTTTCTCGGCGCTTCTCCAGCTATAACCACCTTGGGTCTGTGGCAGTGAGTTGGAGCCGGGGTCCTCCCAGTCCCAGCTGCCTACTCCCAGCTCTGCCCGTGCCCATGCCCCTGTGTGCCTTGCCATGCTGCCCCATCTGTGCTCTTCACCTGTGTCCAGGGCAGCTCTGGCCAGGCCAGGAGGTGGGGGGGAAGCTGAAATGCAGCCTCCCCGGCCTTGAGCCCTGGCTCAGGGCCTGTCCTCCTACAGGCTGCTTTGGCCTGCTGGCACCGTCTCAGCCTTGAGAGGGGGCCCCTTGGGGGCACTGACACTGGCCTCCCAGCACCTCACCAGCGCAGCTTGCTGTGGGGCTCAGGGAAGGCTTGGGATGGGCAAAAGATGCTGCGTCTGCCCTAGGGTTGGGATGTTCTCGTGTCTGCCCACATGGCCCTCCCAGAAGGGGTCAGCGAGTGGCTGGGGCAGGGGGTCCCAGAACTAGAGTGAGAGGGATCCCCCAGGCTTCGGGGCATCAGTCAGGGCTTATAAAAGTAAAGTGCAGTTGAAGCTGAGGAGCCCAAGGCCAGATCCAAGGCACAGAGGCCACCATGGTTGCCACGTCCAACCACTGGGCTGGGGTCAGCCGAGGGCAGCCTAGGAGCCACCGGGACAAGCAGGGCAGTGGGGCTGACCTCAGAGGCTGTCCAGGCAGCTGCCGGCCTGGGGCTGGGCTGGCTCAGAGGCCCAAAGGGAGAGCTGAGAAGAAATGACACCCACCTGGTCACCCCTCAAAAAACATCCATGAGGGCATGTCGAGGACTTTCCCTCTAGGTCCTCCTTATTTTGGGCTGCATTTTTCTTCTGATCCTCTGGGACCCCAAGGCCCCCAAGCTGAGGAACCAGTGATGGGTGTAAGCCAGAGGTTTGCGCCTCATCACAGTGAGGTAGCTATCAGTGCCGGGGCTCCCTGCCCCAGGCAGGCTCCAGGCAGTGCATGGGCGGCTGGGCAGCAGCCTCCCTCCCCAGAACTGAGACGCCTCCTCAGCCACAACACTGGGATGGGCCTAGCCAGCCACCTCCCCGAGATCCTCCTCTTGACGCCATCCAGAGAGGCCAAGACCCGCTCCCGCTGGAGGTGGGAGAGTATCCCTCCCCACTGGGGGTGCACCAGGACAGAGGAAAGCCTGATGCTGTCTCGAGAGGGTCTGCCAGGCTGCCGACCTTAGGTACTCTGGGACAGGAGCCTCAGGCAGCCTCCCAAACTGCACTGGGCCCACCCAGAACCAACTTCCACTGGAGTCTCAGAGCTCTGAGCAATGGGGAATGACCAAGTTCTGAGCCAGTGGAGCCTGGTTAGGGTCAGAGGGGCCCAAAGGCCTGCAGCCCTCATGGTCCCAGAAAAGGTGACTTTTTATTTGACCCAGTAGTATTGCCCCTGCCAGAGGAGAACTGGGGCAGAAGGACACGGATCCCAGCATGGGGGAGCAAGCCTCCCTGGGGTAAAAAACATGGGGTGCCAGAGCTGCTTCCCAGTGGAGACTTGGTCTACCCAGACAAAACCAGAAGGACGTGAGCACTGGCACCCCATGGGCTGGACCCCAAATGCGGCTCCCCACCAACTGAGTGTCTGTGGCAGGGGGGCTTTACCTCTGCATCTCAACTCATCATCTTCACCATGGGATGAAAGTATCGTTGCCTTCCGAGGGTTCTTGGAAAGGCCCAGCAAGATGATGTCTGTAAGGCACCCGGCAGTGTGACCAGGACAGGGAAGATGCCCGATAAATGGGAGATGATGAGGATATAACGATAACCACTACAACAATAATAATCATCATCAATACGGTGATTATCATTTTATCATTATACAATGATACATTAATCCAGCACAGGATTCTGTCTCCAGCAGAAACTGAGGGATAGACCCAACTGGCCTTAAAATACATTGTGGTTAATTATTCTAGTCTTTAGTGTTTATGGCAACCTTGGCTGCTTGCTGACTGCTTTCCCATATAGGATGGTCCAAAATAGGCTTTAACAGGTGAGTCCCTACTGTGTGCCAGCCACAGCCACCCTTTGCCTGGGATCAGGATGCATTGAATGCCCCCCGTGCAGCGCCCTTAAGCGTCACACAAGACAGCCATGGTCCCTGCCTCGTGGAAGGGGACACGAGAATGAAGGGGGGTTTACAAAGAGCACAGAGTAATGCTGACACAAGAGCTAACGCTACAGAAGGAAAAATACTGAGACTCAGCAGCTGGGGGCAACACAGGGTTTGAGTGCAAAGCCTAAGCTCTTTCACAGAGCGTCACAAAATGCTAGTTGAGTTTATGCCACCATCGCCACACTATAGGGCTGGCACCTTCCACTCCCGCCTTGAGGCAGGGCTCATGGCCTCCACTGCTGCTTAGACTGAATGAGTCCACCCAAAATCCATAGGTTGGTTGGAACCTAGTCACCAAAGTGATGGTATTAGGAGGTGGGGCCTCTGTGGGGGGGATCCAGTCATGACAGGGGAGCCCTCATGCATGGAATTAGTGCCCTCAGACAAGAGCTCTGCCACCCCTTCTGCCACATTAAGGATGTAGTGAGAACATGGCTGTCTGGGAACCAGGAAGGAGGCCTCAGCAGACACCAAACCTGGTGGTGCTTTGATCTTGGACTTCCCAGCCTGCAGAACGGTAAGAATTCCATTGCCATTGTTTATAAGTTACCCAAACAGAGTACTATCTATTTTGTTACAGCTGCCCAAATAGATGGAGACAATCACAGTGCAGCCATCTTGAATCCATCAGCCCCTGGGGACCCCACTTTCCCTGTGTTCTTGGACCCTACACCATGGAGACTGCACGTAGTAAATGCTCAGGAAACCCTTGCTGGGAGAAACTTCTTCAGAGCAAGCCTCTTCCAGCTCTGACAGGCCATGGCTCTGGCAGGGTCTGCCATGCTGACTGGGCTTTAGCTTGGCAGGTTAGGCAGTGGGCAGAGAGTAGAACCCCACAACAGGGAGACAGGGGGCATAAGTGTGGCCGCCCCCCCCTTCCATAGCCACACATCATCTCTAACCACTCGTCAGTCACAGATCTTCCTGAGGAACAGAGGGGTGGCCTTGGAATCCTCCTGTCGGCAGTGCTTCAGGCTGTGCCGTGTCCGCTGTCTGCTAGAGTCAAGGGAAACATGAAGCTTCCCTCCATCCCTGCCCTTGGTGGGAGGACGGGGGTAGGTGGAGACAGGAGAAATGTTGGGGGAAGGTTGAAGAGCAGTGTGCAATCACCTGGAGAAGGAGACACAGGTGGGAGGCAGCATGTAATAGGGACCAAGACTTCTCCCTCCTTGAAGTCAATACCATCTATTTGTCTTCCTCTTACGAGTCTTCAAGAGACAATAGAAATCAACAAGAATGAGCGGCAGTAAGCGCATTAGCAAACAAGAAGGGAAATGACCAAGCTCATAAGTAATTAAAGAAATGCAACCAGCGATCTTTCTTTCTTAACTATTGCAGAGGCAGTGATTTAAAAAATAAAATAAAATGGAAAACTCAGAGCTGCCGCCGTAATGAGGTTAGCACTGTGTGTTTGGTCGGTGGGGTGTCATTATGCTGACAGTTTGACCATAGGTATCAAGAGGCTTAACAAGGATGATGACTTAAAATCCAGCAACTGCATGCAGGGTATCTGAAATACAGACCAAACTCATACACAAAGATGCTGACCGTAGCGTCATTTACTATTTTGAAAAATAAGAAACAGCCTCAATGTCTTATAATAGCAGGTTTGGTAAATAAATTATGGCCCATCTGTTAGAAAGAACATCAGGCAGTCAATACGATGATTCTCAACAAGGATTGCTAACAATGTGG
Organism: Rhinopithecus bieti; assembly: GCF_001698545.2. Taxonomy (NCBI): domain Eukaryota; kingdom Metazoa; phylum Chordata; class Mammalia; order Primates; family Cercopithecidae; genus Rhinopithecus; species Rhinopithecus bieti. Next base: position 1,625,780 of record NW_016810434.1, read on the forward strand.
TGTGCCGCTGGGATGATCTGAGTAGAGCAAAAGGCTCTACTTGGCTCAAACAGTAAAGGGTGTGCTGTCTCTCAGAGTCAGAGGCAGGTCATGGGACCTTGTTCCCTCCAGCTCTCCCCTCGGATACCTCCTCTTGGCTCCTTCTAAAGCTGGTCTTGGGTTGCAAGGTGCAGCAGCTGGCCCAGGAATCCCATCCAGCTGCCACCATGCCCAGAGAAGGAACAGGGACTTTCTCTCTCGGGATCGAGAAAACCCAAGAGGCCCCCAACAAACTTTCCCTTGGTCTAGTAGCCTGCAGGCGGGTGTAGGCCCACGTGTAAACTAATCCATGGCAGGGTGGGGACAGGCTCTACTAAGTCTGGCTGTAGATGGTGTCCAGGGTGGCTGCAGACAGGACGTCCCACCTCAGGTGGGAAACCATGTTACAGTGTAAAGCAGGAAAAGCAATAGCACCCCTCAAAAAGTATATAACAGGAATTACCTGTACTGCCCTGGCAGCTCTCCTGTAAATTTGAAATCATTTCAAAATAAAAAATATCTGAGATGACTTTCCTAGTTTACTTCAGCAAATCAGTGAGAGGTGAAGAGAGTGCACTGATGACGGTAGTATCTCTTTCTGTCACCATTTCCTTTTATGTTCTTGATAAAGAGGAGTCAACTATAACAACCTCGTTGGACTGTCTTGCGGGGGGTGGGTATTTCGTCAATACTAAAGCTATAGAACTGAAATATGCAAATAACAAATGTTTAAATTTGTTTCCTCTCCTTCCTAAATTGTATGTATAGCATGATCACACGGTCTCAACCTGGGAGCAGAGCCAAAAGCTGGCATGCAGGTAGCTTATTTGGAAACAGTTACCAGGGACTAGCCTGAGAGAACTGCAGAAAGAAAGGGGAGGAGGGAAAACCAGTCCAAGAGCATGTGATCCTGTTGACCATCACTGCGGACACCACTGGAGCCTTGTAAGTGGGGTGCTTACAAGGCACCCCACTGGAGCCTTGTAAAATGTGGCTCAGAACCAGCCACCCAGGAAACAAAATGGGGAGCGTTTGTCCACTGGGTCACGTTCATGGGCAGAGCACACCGCACTTCTGGGCTGGCCATGCACAAAGGCTGAGGGCTGCAGCATTGGAGAGGCACCAAGGGTGGTCACAGGCAAAGGGTCATCACCTCTGCACAAAGCTGCTGCAAACCCACATGGAGCCAGTCTCCCTTGAAGTGGTGCCCAGGAGGTATCTGAAACAGTCCTATAAAATCAAAAACCCTGCACCCCGGCACATAGTGAGCTTGAGGGCACAGATTCTACTATAATCAGCTCTTTGGCACCACTGAAGGGAAGATCTCAACAAATGTTTGCCGAAAAAGAAGGAAAAGTTGATAGAGGAAGGCACAGACTGATTAATGGTTACCTTTGGGTGGGAGGTTAAGGGCTTCCCCCAACCCTATCTCTCTGTATTTCCTATGCTTTCTCTCATAGAAACGTTCTTTTCATGAGGAAAACATTGTATTTTCCTGTTTTAAATCCCCTCAATAATTTCAGAAGGTATTGCAGAGCAAGAGTGAGCTTCTGACAGATAAATGCTCTTTTCTCTTGAGTGATCCGATGACAAAGTCATCCGCAGAGACTGGTGTTTCCCACTGGTCATTTTGATCTTGGCCAGCCCGTTGTCATAAATAAAAGGGCCGTCCCTCACAGCCCTGAAGACAGGCCAGGTGTTGAATGCTTTTGTTCTTTTTCTGGGAGTGAGGGGTACTTTTAGACTGAACCAGGCACGTGGGCTAGAGAGGACAGAACACTGGCTTCAAAGCTGGGCAGGCTCTACTCCCGGCAATGCCCCCACCAGCCGAGTGACCTGGGGCAGGCATAGAGCCTCTCTGATCCTCCAGTTGCTCTTCTCCAAAGCAGTTCCCGGCAGAGCTGGGGGAGGATCAGGAGCGAAGGGGCCTTCCCCACCCAGTGGGGCTCAGCAAAGATCAGTTCTTGTGCCGTCCTTCCTGGTTTGTGATCACACCGTGCTAGGGAAAGCCGGCCTGATGACTGCCTGTGGTGGGGAGCCAGGGAGGACAGGCCAGTGGGCGGGTGCAGCAGGTACAGCAGCCAGGACTCCTCATGCCCGGGCCTGGGCCCATCCCCTTCACTGCCTGGAGCACAGGTCAAGTGCCAAGTGTCCCACGATGACCATTGATCACACGGCCCAAACAAGCCCGAGATTTGGTTTTATTTCTCCTCTGGAAATGAAGGACAATAGCAGTCTCTTGCTCAGGAAACTTTGGAGTGGACCAAATGACATGTGCATGGCACTGGATAAATAATGCATGATGTGTGTGGCACTTGGTAAATAACAATGGTGCTGCAAGGGAGTGTTTGATGTGCGCCAGAGACTCTCAGCATTTCAGTCCTCACCATAGACCTGCGAGCCCGATAGGAAACTGAGGTGGACAGCAGAGAGGAGAGTCACCTGTCCAAGGCCACGTGGCTTAGTGGCTCAACTGAGAATGAGACCCGGTCTGACTTCAGAGCCTGGGCTCTGATCCCCTACTCCGTGAGTCTCTGGACGCGGCAGTGCTGCTTGTTTTTTTTTTGCAGCAGGTGCTGCTGTTGCTGACATGTCTGTGCCCACGTAAGGCTGGGCCTGCTGCTTCTGCTGGAGCTGGCCCTTTAAGCCTCCTGGGTGTGGGGAGCCTGCCCTATGGTGCAACCCTGTTCCCTGGAGCTGGCGGCATTACTGCTACAGTAAGGAATGTCCCCGGGGAGATTTAGTGCCTGGTGATAGACATGTGGGCTTGATTTACCTCCGCACTGCTCCATTCAGCCCTAGGCAGGCAGTGCACCGGGGCAGAGTCGGTGAATAACTAGAGAAACCAGAGGGGTGCACAAGGAGTTGGGCGAGGGGACACAGAACCCGCAACTGAAGGGCACTTTTCTGCACCACGCCTGTGATCTCAGCAACTACTCAAAACAAGCCTATCAGGTTACACATCCATTTTACAGAGGAGGAAACAGAGGTGCAGAGAGGTGAAGTCACCTGACCCAGGGACTAGTCAAAAGAACTAAGGAAATCTTTGCTTACTGCAAGGAAGGGCCTCCTGGGACCATGGCGTCTGTCTGAGCCTCTGGGACCAAGCCCTGGGGGCTCCAAGCCACTGTCCCCCGCCCTGCCAGTCTGCCTGTCACCAGAATCCAGACCCTTCTCACAGGGCTCTAAGCTCTGCAAACCCCTGTTTCCAGTTAGTGAGAGACTCCCTTTATCAGCCTTGGCAAGCAGCCCTTCAGCCTGCCAAGCCCACTCTTGGGCCCTGGCAGGGTCTCTGGCAGGAATGACTGGAGGGGCTTCCCTTCCTGTCTTCCATGCTGTCTGGGGGCCTTCCCACCTCCTCCCCTTTGTCCTTGCTGTTTGCTGTCTGCCACCCCCTCTGTCTGTCCTTCCTGTCCTGCCCAGGCACCATCTCTGCACAAGGCCTTCCCTGGCTGTGCACTCAGGGCTTTCCTCTTCTCTCTGGCCTTAGTGCCTGGTGACTGCACAGGTTGGAGAGCTCGGCTCTGGCCTCTGTGGTTTTGCCCTCCTTTCTGATCTCCCTCATCTGGCCACCTCCCCAGGAGATCTCAGGAAGACACCCTTCCAGGGCACCTTGAGAAGTCAGATGGTGCCATGGGCTCTTCCTCGCCTCCCCAGCACCTGCCCAAAGCATCAGCCTGTGAGGACCTTAGCACGCCAGTGCCCTCAGTTTCAGCAGCTGAAGGAGGTTGCTGGGCCTGGAGGAGAGCAGAGCTGGGCCAGCCAAGTGTGTGCATTGTGTGGCTATGCAGCCTGGGTGTGTCACCGCCTGGCATGCCTAGATATAAGATGAGTGGGCTGACCCAATTCCTTTAGTTCCATCCCTATAAGAGACTGAGGCTCAGTCTCCACACTGTGCTCATTAAGGCAGGAAGGAGGGAGCTGCTCATGGCTCACAGTGGCCTATCATTTGGAGTTATCGAGCGCAGATTGTGCCTGAGTTAGCCACAGAGCCCTGAAGATGCTCCCGCCCCCCGGTGTCCTCATGAAACCTCGAGTTTCACTCACCACGTTGCTGCTGTTGCAGATACTCTGCTGGGCAGATGCCACCTGCCTGCTTCTTGTAGGATCCTAAATGAGCAGTGCCCAAGCAGCAGAGCAGGTAAGCAAGGGAGGACATCCCCCGATTCCTCAATGGAGGAATCACCTCTTTCCCAGGGACACTACAGATCTGGCTTAAGTGGCCCGGGCGGAAGAGGAACTGGGATCCTTGATTCATTCACAGTGTATCAACAATGATCTGTATGTGTTGTGTCTGCTGTTGCTTCTATTGCTTCCACTGCACCTGTTACCATCAGTATCAGTTCCGATGGGGCTACTGCAATGGTCACTGGGTGGGAATCTGGAGACCTGGGTTCTAGACTAGCCTCTGTGTGTCCTGAGTTATTCAAGTCACCTTTCTGTTGTGTTTGTCAGCGCCCTCGCTACTGTAAAGAACAAAATCCCCAATAACACATTTCAAAAAGAGAATGTGTTGCTCACATAATTGAAAACTCCCATAGTCTTGTGGGCTTCCCGTACGGGTTGAGCCAGTGATTTTTCAGTGGCATCAGGCCCTGGTGCTATTCTGCCATTCCTTTCTTCCTTCCTCCTGCAGTGTACTGGGCTTTCTCCCCAGGCCCAGGCCCTTCAGGAGACCAGAAATGTCTGTAACAGTCCCAGTTCCCATCTTCTTACACGCCTGATCCTGAGGAAGAGAGGGCCTGACTAGGAAGAGAGGGCCTGACTCCTCTCACTCCTGCAGAAGTGATGCCAATTGGGTTAGCTTAAGTCTCAGGCTGGCCCCCAAATCAATCACCATGGCCAGAAGAATGGAACATGGGGGTTGACTTAGCTCGAATCAGAAACCTACCTCTAAGACGAAGTGAAGTGGACTTTCCCAGACCACATGGAGCAGTTAGGGAAGGAGAAGGTGGTTATGGATGGAGAGGACGCAACACAATTTACTTCATTTGATTTTGGACAGATCACTTACTCTTCCTGTCTCTACTTCTTCATTTACAAAATGAGAGCATTTGTCCAAAGTCCCTTTCTTTATTTTTAAAAAACATTTCACCTACCAAAATCAAAAGGATCCAAAGTCCCTTCTAAAGCTACTATTCTGAGACTATCCGTCATCTTCATCCTCCGTGCTGAACCACTGAGACCACAGCAAGGGCCATAGCTTGCCTCATGCTGTCCATGAAGAATGGGTTTCCTGGGCAAAATACTGAGGCCAGGTCTTCATCAGCAAACAAGCATTGGTTGTGTTCTTGTTCTGTGCATGTGCACATGCTACTGCTGTGAAAATCCTCGGAGGTATAAGGCCCAGTCCATGGAATTCGACAAGCATTGATTGGGTACCTATTGTGCCCAGTGCAAATTAAACATAACAGTGACATCTTCCAGTTAGGAGATCTCCAGTTGCAAAGTTCATTCGTGCCTCCCAACAGTCCTGTGATGTGGACGGGTGATATGAGAATAAGACAACAGAGAGAGAGGCAAGAACAGTTCATGGTTCGTATGGCCATCAGCGTTTTAGGTGTTCAGGGGCAAGGCGTGGCTGCAGGCTGGAGTGGTTATGAAGGGGGAGTAATTTGAATGCACTTTGAAGGCAGGGCTGGCTACATAATTTGTGAGGCCCGGTGCAACGGGAAACCATGAACCCCTACTCAAAAAGCAGGAAAAAGTGCCACTCAGGGTACTCACATATAAAGCTTTTTTCTTTCTTTTGTGGTTTCTCTCTCTCAACTTGTGATATTTGTTGGTTTGTTTGCTATTTCATGTTATTCTAGGTAAATCAAAGTAAAAACTAAACTATTAGTAAAGTTAAACTATTAGCATACATTTTACCCTTTATCTTTCTAGTATACAACGGCAGTTTTAAATGCAAATATAAAAACATTTAAATCCCATGCAGAATCACTAAAATTACACAATTTGTATTTCAAAGCATATACAGCATATGTGTTTTGTTCTCACCAGAACAGTGGAAACAGTAGAATACTAACTCGACTGTTTTTATTTCACTTCTTGTTATGCTCACATTCTACCAACGCTCTCCACCTCAGCTCGCTGATGAGAAAGGAAAGACGTCAAGGAAAAGGAACTGCGGGTGGCCCCGTCTTTCCCCGTCCTTCCTTGTCATCATTTCCAGCACAAGTGGTTGCTCACACAGGGAAGCAATGCAAGGAAGAGAGGATATGACAGGGCTCCTTCATCGTGTGCGTCTCTCAGAATGCCACGGCCTTCCGTCTGCTCTGGGAGCAAGTTCTGGTTGGAGTGGAGAGCGAGACCTTTCATGGTTGCCAGCGCCCCCCGTGCTCAGCTGCAGGAGTGACTCACTCCTCTAGTACTCAGTGAATGTCGCTGAACTCTTCTGCCTTGTGGGCTCCCTGGGGTTCTGTGCTCAGGGGGCATCACAAACGCTGGAGGTGGATGCAGCAGCCGGGAATGGGTTTGTGCAGATCTCCTCTTCTCCTTTGCAGGCCCCATTATCCCATTGGATTTCACTCCCAAAACACAAGACCGAAGGTAAAATTATTAAAGCATTTCAAGATGGCAAGATCAGTGCAGTCCACCAAGCTGGGGGCCCTTCTGTGCATGGGGCCCTTCTGTGCATGGGGCCCTGTGAGACTGCTCAGGTCCTATGCCCGTGAGGCTGGCCCTGTCTGAAGGCCTGGCAGGATGTACGTGGGCAGAAAGAGAGGACAGAGGGCATCCCAGGCAAGAGGGGCTTCAGCAAAGACGCAGGGGTAGGAATGTTCCTGGAACACTTAGAAGAGAGAGAGGAAAAGCCTGGTTAGGAATGGGGTCGTATGAGTGAGCATGGGCCAGGAGAGACGCTTACCATCTTGGAAACTCTAGAATCACTCCACTGGGCCTGTGGACCCTGAACATGTGGCTCACGTGCCTCTCCAGGCCTGAATCAGTTCTGCCTGAGGTTCCCTGCACTGTTTCCCCACTGGGCCTTTCACACATGGGTGTGATTATTTGTTAAATGAGGGCCAACTGCACTGGACCCCGAGCTGCTTGAGGAAGGGGTAGGCACTGCTCTGTGTTTCTGAACCTCCCTTAGTGCCTGACATTATGGAAGGAAAAAAAGGAGCTCACTCCTCAGGAGTTACGCTTTTTTAGCGTGGAATTCAAGTAGCTCATTCCTTAAGCTACCAACAATTTCATCTTGAAAAATGACCTAATTCTCTAGTTTCCCATTAATTTAGACTGACTTTCTCTTTGATAGAACAAAACGGAGCCGCACCTGGTCAGAAGAGTGACTGCAGATGCATGAAATGAGTGGGCCTTTCCGCCTATGGGTGACATCATCTCAAAGCTTTAGAGAAGTCACAGACATGGCCGGGCGCCGTGACTCACGCCTGTCATCCCAGCACTTTGGGAGGCCGAGGCAGGCAGATCATGAGGTCAGGAGTTTGAGACCAGCCTGGCCAACATAGTGAAACCTCATCTCTACTAAAAATACAAAAATTAACTGGGCGTGGTGGCGCATGCCTGTAGTCCCAGCTACTGGGAAGGCTGAGGCAAGAGAATCACTTGAACCCAGGAAGGGGAGGTTGCGGTGAGCCAAGATCGCGCCACTGCACTCCAGCCTGGAGACTGAGTGAGACTCCATCTCAAAAAAAAAAAAAAAAAGAAAAAAGAAAGAAAGAAAGAAAAGAAAAGCCACAGACGTTACGCTCCTTCAATAGTGGTACTGTAAGTGATGAGATCTGGCAAGGGCAATGAAGGTGACCGGATGGGTTATAACAAGACAGATAAGCGTGCAAGATAAGACCCCAGACCCGAGCATCTTTCCAGCTCTGAAATGCCTTGGTTCTCAGGGAGGCTGGTTGAACAACTGTGTTGTTGATTCAGGTTGGCTTCACATACCTCTGAGAGGAGACGAAAGAAATATTTCCGGGCTGTTTGGTGAATGAGTCTCATGGATAGAGAAAAGGCAAAGAGGGACAACCTTTACAGTTCATATACTGGCTTAAGTCTACTCACCACAAGGCGATTGGCTAAAGGTGTCAGGTTTTCCTGGTTCAGTTTTCAAAGTTATAGTACAGAAAAAACATTTAAATTCCTGGTGGATTGTCCCCCAGTTTCTCTCCAGATGTTTGGTGTGGTGTAGATACCACAGTAAATAAATGTGTTTAAAAGTCCAGTAAATTAGGCAAGAGGGTGTGTCGGGGGAGGGCGGTGCTATTTTGCTGTGGCCCTGGGACAAAGACACAGTGGGGATCAAGAGGGCCCTTGCACCTTCGGCTTGGTAGTAGGGCGGGGAGTGCTGCCAGCAGGCTCAGAAGCAGTGAGGTGGTGCGGTGAGGAATGCACCGGAGAGGCTGACACAGCCCGAGCTGTCAGAATTCACACTGCCGGAAATGCAGGAATGAATGGAGAGGGGGCTGCAGGGGTGTGTGTACGTGGGAATGTGCAGAAAGACAGTGCGTGTCCTCGTTGGCAGCGACTGTGGCTGGGCTGGAACTGAACAGGGTGGGAGGCAGGGCCCAGCCCTGGAATCCACTTGTCAATCCCTGGCTCCAGATGTCCGCACTGGGGGATTGGGGCTGCCTGGATGGGGAAACTGACAAGCTGTGGTTACGCCGCTGTCCAAAGGCCTGATGGAAATTGACTCATGCCGCCCACTAGATGCCTTTTATGACTTGTGGCGCTGGGGTCAAACGAATTTGCACGGTCATGTGTTACTGAGCAGTTGAGGGGGAAAAAAGTCGCTTTTGGTGGTTTTAACTGTGAGATTAAATATTCTTCAGGAGGACAGCAGAAAAACAGGCTGGGAGATTAAATGAAACAAACCCAGCTGTGTTTGGGGAGTTGAAAGCTTCTCTTCTAGTCTCCTCTTCTCAGAACAAGATCAGGTGAGGCACAAGACATCCTCTCTGGGAAGGTCCCTCTGTTGCTGGGGAGGCAGAAGCTGCAATAAAAATGACACACACTGATGAAGGATGGGACCTGGGGAACGTGCCCATCTGCTGCGGGAGCCGCCTCTGTTGTGCTGCTGTCTAGCTGTTTCCCAGGGTCATTTGCCAGCTTTGATATCCCACAGGTAGAGTTCTTCAAGTTGCCACCTTTGAGACAGGTGAGCTGTTGGCTCATTTATGACTGACTGAGCCCCAAGCTAAGGTGCCCGTTGATCAGGATCACTTTTTCAAACACCCAGGGCCTGTGACTAAGCATAAGTGGGTCAAACGCCTGTAGGCCAGAGCTGACTGCCCGAGGGAGATGCTGATCGGGCAGGCCTGGGCTTTGTGAGTTTAGTCTGCCTTCTGGTAGCTAGAACCTGCCACTCTGCAGCTGGGAAAACTGAGGCCCAGAAGGAATCAGGCCTTACTCTGAGAACCACTACATAACGGGTGATCCAGACTGAACCTGGAAGCAAAGCTGACATTGCTCTACTCACTAGCCATGTGACAATTGGTTAATCCTTCTAAGGCCATTTTCCTGTCTGTTAAATGGGGGTGATGACGATACTAGCATCTTCTTGGGATTTTGCTGTGAAAGTTCAATAAAGATTCATATGTAATGGGTGATTTTCTGAGACAAATTCCCATCTTAGCCTTTTTACTGTTAATGAATTGCTCTCTGGGGTAGCTGGGCATCTGAGTTCCATACTCTAGCCTCTAACAGCCTGTGGGTTTAAGGGCTTTAGGGTTTTGGGAGCCAAAAAGAATAACTCAACCATGAAATCCTGAAGAGACAAGAAGTGGAGGCTTTGGTATACCAAATGAGAGAGAGATATATAGAGAGAAACAGGTGTAGCTCAGCTCCATGGGGCTGATGAGGAAGGAGGACAGAGATATAACAGGATGGGCCAAGGGACCTGGGACTTCCAAATCCGTAGCCACTCAAGTGGTCCAACCTGTGGTGGAAAAGACTACTTTGGTACCTGGGGCTCATGAGTCCAACCAAGGAGGCCCCATAGCCTCCATGAGGTCCCACTAGCTGGCTGGCTCCAAGGAATTGTGGCCAACAGCAGGAGATGCCCTCCACAGCAGGGGCAAAGCTGAGCTGGGCAAGAGGCCAGGCTGGCAAACCTTACCGCAAAGATGCCTGCCACACATACCCAGAGAGGGGACACTACTGCCCACTATGCAGCAGAGCTTCCTAATATGCCTTAGGGCTTAGGCAGGAAGGGAGGGAGCATCAGTGAATGACTGACATTGTCATGTTTGCCCAGCTGTGTCAGTGGGGAGAAGGTCTCAAAACAGATATAATGGATTAGATAAATCGATGTGACATTTCTTACATCCAAGCATCATGGATACATTCACCTCAGAGTCCAGGACACACCAGCCTAGGTATGCCCTGCAAATGACTATTAATAAAGGGCTCTGTTAAAAATGGACTGGTGGCCGGGTGCAGTGGCTCACGCCTGTAATCCCAGCACTTTGGGAGGCTGAGGTAGGCAGATCACCTGAGGTCAGGAGTTTGAGACCAGCCTGGTGAACATGGCAAAACCCCATCTCTACTAAAAATACAACAACTAGCCAGGAGTGGTGGTGGGTGCCTGTAATCCCATCTACTTGAGAGGCTGTGGCAGGAGCATCGCTTGAATCCAGGAGGTGGAGGTTGCAGTGAGCTGAGATCATGCCACTGCACTCCAGCCTGGGCAACAGAGTGAGACTCCGACTCAAAAAGAAAAAAAAATTGCAGTCGTGCACAACTCTTAGGCTGCTTTTGGTTTCGGTAGATGAGTGTCGCTCCTGTCAAAGTTTGAAGTGAGTGAGGGCTAGCTCCTTCTCCAAACCTCACAACCACATGAGAACGGAAGCAGTCTTTCCAAATTCTGCCACATGGAGACATTCAGAAAACAAGCACTCATTCAAGAGGAGCCCCACATGGCTGTATAAATTCCTGAGTGCCACTGGTGGAATCTGGGCGCTCTGCCCTTTGAGGAGCTCCTACCCGCTTGCATGTGCTTATCTGCAACAAATACAATGTTCCTGGCAGGACTTCTTTGTCCTCACAGGCCTCTTACTCAACATTAGGCAAATGGAAGTCCTCCCAGGTGAAGGACTGCACCCAGGACCTACAGGGATCAAGCTTCAGGCGGTAAAGCCACAGGGCAGAGCCTTCAGGCCTCACTGGGTTCCTGCACAGTTCTTGCAGCCCTGTGAAGTGTCTCTAAATCACACAGGCCTTGAGTCCCTTGACTTTCATCAAATGGAAGCTCATTTCTCATGTCATCATGCTGGTTAACAGGCAACTATTTTCACCAAAAAGAAAACACACCCTCGAATACCCATTTCTGACATTCTCTATGATTGTTGGCCAAGCGTGGGGTGTCGTTGGAGAAAACAGAAGTGGGTACAGTCATCATTCTGGTTGGGGGCTTCCTCATGAGACTGCCACGCCCACCTGGCCTGGTAGGTGTGGTCAGCAACTCGCAGCACCCACCTGTGGCTTAACTTTTTTTTTTTTTTTTTTGAGACAGGATCTTGCTCTGTTGCCCAGACTGGAGTGCAATGGTGCAATCCTAGCTTACTGCAGTCTTGAACTCCTGGGCTGAAGCCATCCTCCCACCTCAGCCTCCCAACTGACTGGGACTACAAGCATGTGCCACCACGTGGCCGATTTTTAGGTATTTTTTTTAGAGACAGGGTCTTGCTATGTTGACCAGGCTGGTCTCAAACTCCTGGGCTCAAGCAATCCTCCCAACTCGGCTTCCCAAAGTGCCAGGATTGTAGGTGTGAACAACTGTGCCTGGCCTGTGGTTTAACTTAAGTGGCATTCTCCAAATGTCACATTGGAGCAGGCCCTCCAAACGTGGGGCAGAACTGGAACTAGAGCTCTGGGCCTGAATTGGTGGTCCCTTAATTAAAATATAAAATAAGTTAGGAAACAATGCCAGGTTCCTTTTCTTTTGGTATCTTCCTGCTCCCAATTAGCTTACGAGCTTCTTGGGAACAGGGCCAAGATTTTCCGCCACATAATGCTAGATTCATTGTATTTTCTCTTTCTTGAAATATTTATTAAGTGGCTCTTTGGATAGTGGAAAAGTTGGCTGAAAAGACATTTTGGGAAATGAAGGCCTCGATGGCCAGGTTCAAGAATCTGGATTGCATTCAGGGGAGCCAGGAAGCCAATGAACGCTTTTGAGAAGGGAAGTGGCTTGATCAAAGGGATGCTCGACAAGGAGCACTTAGCTGACCAAGCAACCATCCAAGGGCACCCAAGTCCATGCACAAAGTCATGCTTCTCCCTGGCCGTGCTTCTGTCAAGTTGTTGATTAAGAACAGGGGCTACGGCGTATCTATTGTGTGCCAGGCACTCCGCTAGGACTGTCAACTCCCAAGCCATCTGAATGAACCAATCTCTTCCCATTTTCCAGAAAAGGAAGCCAAGGCTGAGAATGAGGAGTGATGTGCTCAGAATCACACAACAGGAAGGGTGGAGAATCTCTGCCTGGCACAAAGTGCTTCTTTCTGCATTCTGCCTCAACTTGTCCCCAACCCAAGGCATTTGATTCTCAGCTGCTCCGGAGGTATCTGGAATCAGAAGAGACAGATGCAAAGCAGGACAGTTCCAGCTCTCTCTTGGGAACAGCAGTACAGAATGCAAAATGCTTTCAAGCAATAAAACCCGTTATCTGTGCAGAAACCCATCTGTGCTAAGGAGAATTCCACAGGGATTATTGTCCCCTGGAGACAGGAGAAGCCATTTGGTGGGCTAAAGCATCAAGACAAGACCTTAGCTGATTATAAGTCACATTAGACAATTACATTCTTAGCTCCTGGGAGTAATGATGGCTGGATTTGCTGTGATTTCTTCTCATTGCAAAATAATGCCTGTTTAGGATATTTTGGCCTTCTGTGTAATAAACCTGTGTATTGGATTGAGTCTGAAATATTTGGCACTTTAAAAATTACTTTCAGTTGAGGTTTCTTAAAAGCCCCATTTTTCTGTCCGCATTCTCCTTCATTCCAGAGACCCTAAGTGTATCCTATGTGGAGACTGATTAGTCATCCCAGGTGTAGGACCAGCTCTGGGGCAAACAATTAGGGTTTTCATTTTACTCTTTCATACCCACCATGCTGTGAGTGGGGAAGAAAGGCAGGATTGAGGGACATTATGGCTCAGGCTAGCTATGTGTGCCCTCTTTATCTCTGACCTTGGGAAGCCCACACACTGCAAAGAGGCCAGTGGGGATCTGGGGACAGGCAGAGGTGGATTCTGATCCCTGCCCTGCCTCTTCCTAAACCTGTGACCTTGGGCAAGTTGCTCAACCTCTCTGAGGACTGATTTGTTTCTCTGTAAAACAGGGCAACTAATTCTTGGGGGATTAAACGAGGCAATGGATACAAAAGCATTGTGGCTGTTCAGGAAATGGTAACATGTGGCTGGTAGCTGACACTTCACTGTCGAGGAGTTCCCAGTCCCCAGCCACAGAGACAAGATTAGCAGATTATCTCTCATGGGGCAGGGAATATGGGCGGAAACATGGGCTTTGGGGTCACCCAGACCTAACTTGTGCTCTCCTATCTCTTTGTCCTGAGCAGTTACAATAGCCCTCAGTGCCTCTCTTTTCTTATCTGCAAAATGGGCTTATCATAATACATGCTCGGCAAAATGTGTTAAGATAGCTCAAGCCTGAGAGCCAGGTTTATATTAAGACTTTATTGGATGGTGACAAAACTGGTGCCCAGCAAGGGGGTCTGCCAGAGAATTCATCAGGGTCCCAGGCATTATCCATGGACAGAACATATTCTCTCACACACACTTGTCTGCATGGTTTTGAAATGTAAACTGAGGCTATTGCAACAAATGAAATAAATTCTTGCCAAAACACTAGTGAATTCATTTTCTCTCAGCCAATAGACTCTAAGAGGCCAAAAAGGACAAGTGAAAACTTTGTTTTAGCACTAAATAGGGCTTCTCATACTTGCAGCCAAAGAGGTCAGAGATTTGGTCCCAAGACCAACTTAGAGTCGTGTGTAACACTGGATTCAGAGGCTAGCTGTGGACCAGAGGGAGGAAGCTGGACCCTGGGCTCACCCAGCCCACCCACTCACCAGCTCTCCTCTCCTTCCTGGGTCGCATGGGGAAGAGAAGCCATCCACCTCATGGAAAGTGCTTTGGAGGCCCCTCTGTGTGTGCTCTACTCCACACCCTTTGCAGGGACTCTCTGCTTCAGATCGCAGGACAACCTTAACAGCTAACTGCAGAGAGGACTGAATGGTTAAGTAGCTCCTCCAACAAAGCAGAGCCAGGGATCAGGCGCCGGTTTCCATCCAGGGCTTGAGAGAAGAATCAGGAGCACATAGGCTGTGGCAGTAAAAAGCAGATCCCAAAGACAGCATGGGGCGGCACGAAAGGGACCTTCGTACATAGCCACCACCACGCGCTCCGGCGCGACCTCCAAGGGGCTGGGCACAGCTGGAGGACACAGCTCGGCAGCTTGCTAGAAGCCTCCAGCTCTTCCTTTTCTCTGTCCTTCAGCTGACTGTGGAAGGCTGGTCGTGCAGCCTGCCGTCAGCCTGGCCTCAGCCGGGGAGGGGGACCTTTCTCCTGGAGGCCACAGGAACACTGAGGACCTCTCAGCTGAGAAGGTCAGATGGAGGTGCTGGATAACTGGAGGAGACCAAACTGATGAGGAAAATGCAAAGGGCTCTCTTCAGGTTGCAAAGCATGTCCCCTCTTTTACCTCGTATGTCCACCCAGCAGCTCTGTGAGGTCTGATTCAGCATTGCACTTACCGCCCACCCTCCCCGCCTTTTACAGAAAAGGAAACTGAGGCTCCGAGGTAGTGGAGTTGCTTGCTTCAGCTGATGACAAAGGCAGGTAGAGCCAGGGTTAGAGTCCCCTCCCAGCCCTCCAACTGCCATTAGTGCCAAGATCCTACCACCTCCTCAAAGTCCAGAGTTAGGCAAACTCTTGCCCTTGTTTCCATTAAACAAATATCTTCATCTTTTTCATACTTTCAATAATAGCAGGAAGTAAATCTGGCCATGTAATGTGAGAAAGGTAATAGTCCCAAGTCAGGAAATCCTGTTGCTTGGAGTCTCTTGGGAATGTTAACTTTCCCACTCTCACCCTACCGGGATCCTGACCTCCTGCACAATTGGCTTCCTCAGGCAAAACTGGGCCAGAAATTCTGGGCCGTTGGCCAGAGTCGGACCTTGGCCCTCTGGTAGCGTCCGCTGGAAAAGAGGACGCGAGAGTCACCAGGACGCTGGCCCCACTCGCGGGCCCTGCCCTCTGCCGGTGGGTCGTAAGGATGACACGAGGCCGCACCGGGCTGGAGAAGAGAAGCTCCTAAGACACGCCCACTCTGCAGTGGAGGCACCCGGACAGGTAATCCATCCTCTCTAGGCTTCCCGTGTCTCTAAGTGAAGTGAAGCAAGGTGAAGAAGTGTAGTGAGCATTCAGGACGTGGTCAGTGCTAGAGAAGCTGGCAAGGTAGACTCCGGTCTCTTCTGTGTTGCTGAAGCTGGGGAAATAAGGAACAATTTCATCCACAGGCCAGACCTCCGTGTGTTCAGGAGCTACTGATGGAAACTCCTAGGGAACTTCTCTTGTGGAAAGAAACTAAGTTTCGCCCACTCAGGCAGCTGATGCCATTGATTCGTTATGTCTCCAGCCCATGATCTTATTTTATAACAAGTACAACATTCATTCATTTTCACACATAATTATCTCACTTATTCCATGGACGAACCCAGCAGATTTGATGGTAGTAGCATGCAATCATCAATGGTTGCTCATGCATGATCCATTCCTTCAACATGTAGCAATTGAACTTCTTCAAATCGCCAGGCACGGGCAGGGGCCGGGAACACAGGCACCGTCCCAACCCTTGAGGAACCGACAGCCTGTCAGAAAGGCAGACCCTGATAAATAAACCATACAAGAAATTAGATCATTACGAGGCCAGGTGCAGTGACTCACGCCTGTAACCTCAACACTTTGGAAGGCTGAGGCAGGAGGATTGCTCGAGCCCAGGAGTTCAAGATCAGCCTGGGCAACAGAGCAAGACCCTATCTCTAAAAAAAAAAATTTTTTTTTAATTAGCCAGGCATGGTGGTGTGCCCGTAGTCCCAGCTAGGCATGGTGGTGTGCCCATAGTCCCAGCTAGGCATGGTGGTGTGCCCATAGTCCCAGCTAGGCATGGTGGTGTGCCGGTAGTCCCAACTACTCGGGGGCTGAGGCGAGAGGGTCGCTTGAGCCAAGAAGTTTGAGGTTGTACTGAGCCATTGTCCTATGAGACCCTATTTCTTTCTTTCTTTTTTTTTTTTTTT
>NW_016810434.1:1642302-1655432 GCF_001698545.2 Rhinopithecus bieti
CCGGTAGTCCCAACTACTCGGGGCTGAGGCGAGAGGGTCGCTTGAGCCAAGAAGTTTGAGGTTGTACTGAGCCATTGTCCTATGAGACCCTATTTCTTTCTTTCTTTTTTTTTTTTTTTTTTTTTTGAGACGGAGTCCCCCCCTGTCTCCCGGGCTGGAGTGCAGGGGCCGGATCTCAGCTCACTGCAAGCTCCACCTCCCGGGTTCCCGCCATTCTCCTGCCTCAGCCTCCCAAGTAGCTGGGACTATAGGCGCCGCCACCTCGCCTGGCTAGTTTTTTGTATTTTTTAGTAGAGACGGGGTTTCACCGTGTTAGCCAGGATGGTCTCGATCTCCTGACCTCGTGATCCGCCCGTCTCGGCCTCCAAAAGTGCCGGGATTACAGGCTTGAACCACCGCGCCCGGCCGAGACCCTATTTCTAAAAAAGAAAAAAGAAAGAAATTAGTTAATTACAGTGACAGGAAGTGCTTCAAGGGAGAGGTGCTTGGTGTTAAGTAAGCCCCTAACAGAGAGACCCAATGGAGTCTGGGGTCTGTGAACACCTTCTTGAAGAGGTGATCTGTGAGCTGGGAGCTAGCAGGGGCTTTTTTCTCTAGTCTGGCACAGCCCCCACCTGGTCCATTCCTCCAGCATCGGTAAATTACATCACCCTCTGGCCCCTCTGGGTGCTGTGTTTGCACTCCCACTTTATCATCCCGTTGTGGCTGTCCCTTCTTTCAAGGTGCCAAACTCAGCTGGAATTTAGGGTTGTGGATGTGGTGTCTCTCCTTGGAGGCAGATGTCTGTCTCCCAGACCATGATCTCTACTTTCTATAAGTTCAGCACCTGGTTCTGATGCTCCACCAGGTTTAGGGATCTCTGCTGCAGAGATCCCAACCTCTTCTTCTCATATGAGTCCCCAGCACATCCTATCTTTCATTCACTATCATATGGTGGGCAGCAGAATGATAAGACACAGTTCCCATCCTCCAGGAACACGCAGCCCTGCAGGAAGGCAGTGTCATGGAACCATAACGTAACCTGATAAAGGTTTGCACAGGGTGCTAAAGAGGCACACAAGAGGATGCCCAACCCAGCCAGGGAATCAGAGAAGGACTCCTCCCTGGAAGAGGTGACGCCTGAGCTGAGTCTGACAGAATGAGAGGCAAAGAGAGGCAACATTCCAGGGAAAGACAGCAGTGGATACAGAGACTCAGAAGTGAAAAAGAGCAAGGTCCAGCCTAGGAACAAAAGGTAGTTCCATGCAGCTGGAGAGTAAAGTGTAAAGGACACTTGACACAGCTGGGGGCATTCAGGAAGGCTTCCTAGAAGTGGTGCTCTATGAAATGAGACAATCCAAAGAGCCAATAGGAGCTAGCCAGGGGGAGCAGGGGAAGGATATTATAGACACTGAAGAAGGGAATTGTATTAGTTAATAATGCTGTAAAACAAACCACTCCAAAACTTAGTGGCTTAAAGTGACAATAATCATCTATTATCTCTTTTAGCTTCTGTGGATCAGGATTTGGGGAGCAACCTGGATGGCGGTTCTGGCTAGGGGTGTCTCAGAAGTTACATTCACCTGTTGACTAGGCTTCCTGGGGCTGGGAGATGTGCTCACTCACAGGCCTGGCACACAGGTGCCAGCTTTTGGCAGGAGGCCTCAGTTCCTCAGCCCGTCAGCCTCCCCACAGGGCTGCGCTCAATGTCCTCACTGACAGGCAACCAGCTTCTGCTGGAGTGAGCGAGGCAAGAGACCAAGGAGAAAGCTGAAACGGCTTTTGTGACCCAGCCTCATAAGTCACAATTACTATTCCATTTGTCAGCTAGGTCAGCCCTGTTGCAATGTGAGAAGGGACCAGGGCCAGAACTAAGTGAGGCACTTGCTTGGGTGCAAAATTTAAAGAGGTGCCAAAAACCTCCATGGTGAAAACAAGTAATATTTTGAAAACTAAAAATGAATGTGAAAACATCCATGGTGACAAAATACCAAACTTTTAAATAAAGACAGGACCCAGCACGGCTGGGATTTGGGTGGGGTGAGTGAGGTGGGACAGGCAGGTATGAGGCTGGACCCTACACATGTGCATGCATTCCAGGAGGCAGGGGTCACTGCAGGCCATGCTGGAGACTGGCTGGCACAGGGACCAAGCTCTGGGAGGCATGGTCCTAGTTCAGAGCCTGTGAGTCTCCCACACAGGTGGCCCAGGGGCAAGGAGGTGAGTGGTAGGGAAAACTGCTTCTCCATTGTAAGTCACGAATTGGAGAGGAAGAAATCCATGCACACCACAAACATAAGTGGCAGCCTAATTTCCAGGGAATTGGGGTTGGACGTTGTATTCGTTTCTTAGGGCTACTGTAACAAATTATCACTAACTAAGTGGATTAATACAACAGAAATGTATTCTCTCATAGACTCTGTGGAGTGGAAGTCTGCAATCAAGGTGTCAGCAAGGTTAATAATGCTGTAAAACAGCAATAATCATCATATTATCATTATTTGATTATCTTATTATATGATTACTATAATAATATTATTATATCACTGTTACTATACTTCTGGGGCTTATGAAGATGAATATGTTCCATGCCTCTCTCCTGGCTTCTGATGGCTGCAAGCAATCCCTGGGGTCCTTGGCTTGCAGACTCACCACTTCAACCTCTGACTCTGTTGTCACAGAGTGTTTACCTCATGTGTTTGTGTCCAAATTTCTCTCATCTTATAAGGACACCAATCATTGGATTAGAACCCACCCACATCCAATGTGAACTCATACTAATTTGGTTACTTTTGCAAAGACCCTACATATCTTTGGGAGACACAGTTTAACCCACCACAGTAGTATAAGGTTATTCAAATGGTGGATTCGCTACATCATTGGAATTGGAAGGAAGACAAATATTTAAAATTCACATTTCATGCATCTTTTTAAAGCATTAACAGGAAGCATAAAGTGCTTTTGAATGAAAGTGAAAAAGCAATAAAATATCTACTTCCACTCAGTTATGAGCTGCCTGGGGACAGTGACAGAGAATGCGTGGATGAGGTGAAGGGGGATTCAGTCACCCAGAGACTGAGGCAGACAGGCAAATCTCAGAGACACATCAAGCCAGAGGGGGAAGACAGCAGCAAGGACCCTGAGGATGGGGTAGCCCTGAGGCCTCTAGGAGTCTGTCACTGGAGACTTTCAAAGCCCCGTTGTGTATTTGCAACAACAGGCATGTAGGAAGCACTCTCCTTGGGGTGGATGACATGGCAGGAATGGGACTGGCCTGATGGTTGGGGAGGCTCCTGGTCTGCACACTGTTGCTCAGAATTTATCAAGCACACTTTGATTGTCATCAAGAAAATGTCAATGCTGTGGTGAGTTGGAAGGGCTTGAAATGAATTTCAAGTTCAGGGACGGCAAATGGGTTTTCTCTCTGACACCTGCCTCCACTGCTAGCTGTCCTGAAGCACTGTGGGGAGAAGACTCCAGGCTCAGAGATCTGTAATTGATTAGCTACGTCTGCCTCAGGTGCAGGAAGGGGAGTGGCCCCTTTGCATCTGCTCTTCTAGATCAAGCACAGATATTGTCTTTTGAGGGTGAGAAAACTGAAACCAAGTAGGAGAAAACAACATGCCTGAGATCTTGCTAGTTCATGGCAGAGCACAGATATGGCCAGTTTCCCAATGCTCACTCTAGCCTGGACTGTCTTCTGCCGTTCTCCATGGCAGTGAGGGGCACCCATATCCATCCTGTGGCACGGAGTCGCCCTCAGCACCTTCTCTCCCACTCCCACACAGTCAATGGCCAATACCTGTTCACTGCCCACTTAATTTGCTTCTCTCCTGCCATCCACTTCTCTCCAGCCATCCACTTCTCTCCATTTCACCACCCCCTCCTAGTCCAGGGTTCTAACAGGGATCAATGCTATCCGTCAGAGGACTTCCAATAATGTCTGGAGACATTTTCAGTTGTCACAATTTGGGGTGGGGGTTATACTGGTAACTAGTGGGTAGGGGCCAGGGGTGCTGTTAAACATCTTGCAATGCGCAGGGCAGCCCCTCGCAACAAAGAAGTGTCAAGCACCCCATGTCAGCAGTGCCGAGACTGAGAAATCTGCCCTAGTCCAAGCCACCATTGTCTCTTGCCTAGACAAGCTCAAAGGCCTCCCCACCAGCCTTCTTGCTCCATCTTGCCCCCAGCATCCATTCTCTACCCAGAAGCTGGAATAATCTTGAAACATAAATCCTAATACTATATTTGCACAGAGACCCCTTGCTCCACACCACAGCTTGGTGGACCCTGAACACTCTGGCCCCCCCACCTCTCTGTATCCCCTCCTCTCACTTGCCCCACTGCTGCGTTCTCTCCCACTGGCCTGCTTTCAGGGCCCGGAGGCACCATGCTTCTTCCTCCCTCAGGGCCTTTGCAAAGGTTGCTCCCTGTGTTGGACACACCTACCCTCAACCCCAATCTCTTTGCCTCATTGACTCTTGCTCTCCCTGCTGATCTCATCACTTCCTTAGGGAAGTCTTTCTTCCCCTCCTGGCTGGCCTAGGTCCCTCTATCCCCTCTTCATATTATGCATTATTATCTGTCACAATACATGTATTTGTGAGATTACTTGATGAATGTCTTCCAGCTCCCATGGCATTGTAAGTCCTAGGGAGGCAGGAGCAGTATCTGCTTTAATCAATCTGTTTTCAGTGTCTAATACTGTACCTGGGGCCGGATGCAGTGGCTCACACCTGTAATCCCAGCGCTTGGGGAGGCCGAGGCGAGCGGATCACTTGAGGTCAGGAGTTTGAGACCAGCCTGGCCAACATGGTGCAATCCTGTCTCTACAAAAATTAGCTGGACGTGGTGGCAGGTGCCTGTAATCCCAGTTGCTCAGCAGGCTGAAGCAGGAAAATCACTTGAACCTGGGAGGCGAAGGTTGCAGTGAGCCAAGATTGTGCAGCTGCACTCCTGCACTCCAACCTGGGCAACAGAAAAAGACTCCATCTCAAAAAAAAAAATTTTTTTCTCCTGGAACCTAGTAAGTTCTCAATAAATATTTGTTGAATGAATGAATGAATGAACAACCTCAGGTCTCCAGACGCTTTGACCTTCTATTCACTCTATTACAACCAGGGTCTCTTCTATCCCTCTTCATTTTTATTTCTCTGCTTTTCATGCTTTTCCTTCTACCCATTCTTTCTCCATTAACTGTCAACACACAGCAAATGGCTGCATGTAAGTGTTTATTGTGCTGATTAAATGTCGTTCTTTGTTCTGAGAAACAAATTCAGTTGATTTTCTTATTTGCATATCCTTCTACTAATGTTGCCAGAAATGAAAAATAGTCAAATATAATGAGCTGTCAATGCTGGATGGACGCCTGGCTCTGCCTGAAGGCAGGCACTGAACCAGGTGGCCTTGGCCTGGGAGTCAAAGTCAGTGGCCAATTGTTATCCAGCCCCAGCCCCAGGGGGGATGCAGGTCCTGGCTCCACAGCAGTGGAAGCTGGTCATTTCCTGGCTCTGCTCAGGGCTGGCACCTTGTCTCGAACTCCTAGCCTCATGCAATCCCTCTATCTCAGCCTCCCAAAGTGCTGGGATTACAGATGTGAGCCACTGTGCCTGGCCTGGGCTGGCACCTTCTCAAGCTACAGGTCTTAGTCAAATGTCATTTCCTCAGCGAGACCCTCCCAGATCACCCATGTAAAGCTGTCCAAAGACCAAAAGGCCAACTCAGGAAACAGAGTGCAGAGTTGGGAAGAGGTAGGACCCTTGATATTCTACAATTCGACGTTCATCATTGTAGAATTCTCCATCTCTGCGCTTCTTGCTGCATGAGGTCATTAAATGTCTGGTGGCTTAAGCCACTCTTAATCAGATGTCTTGTTATTTGCAGTTGAAAGTACGCTAACTGATGCATTTTTTTTCAACCACATGTATTAGTCTGCTAGGGTTGTCAAAACAAAGTACCACAGACTGGGAGCTTAAACAGAAGAAATATATCGTTGTACAGTTCTGGAGGCTGGAAGTCCTAGATCAGGTATTTGCAAAACTGGTTCCTTCTGAGTCATGAGGGAAGGCTCTGTCCCAGGCCTTCTCCCTGGTTTGTAGGTGCCACCTTCCCCTGTTTCTTCGCGTGGTCGTCCCTATGTGTGTGCCTGTGTCCAAATGTCCTCTTCTTTTAAGGACCTCAGTCATATTGGATTACGGCCCACCCCAATGACCTCATTTCATTTCAATTTAATGACCTTTCGAAAGACTCTATCTCCAAATACAGTTATATTCTGAGCTACTGGGGTTTAGAACTGCAACCTAAGAACAGGGGACAGGGAGGTCACAATTTAGCCCATAACACCGCAGATCCAGAATTATTTTCTGTCAACCAAAGCCGGCTCCTGGGGCTGGAGACAGACAGGGCATGGAGCCACCCACAGAGCGGGAATGGCTGTTGGGAGCCTGGGATGATGAGCTGACCGCCCAAGGTGAGAGAAGGCAGGAGAGAAAGGTCCTCTCCAGGATTTAAATCTCAACAGCCAGTGGGCAAACACACCAATGATGTTCAAAACCATAGTCATAATAATAGCGGCCGCCCCTCATCCACACCATGCAGTGGGCCCTGTGTGAAGCCCTCCTTGACGCTTTCTCTGACAGCTCTAGGAGGGAGGCATTGTTCCTCAACCAGTGATGAGGCTGAGCTCAGAGCTGTTCCTCACATGCTAAGAGTCACACGGCTGGGATGACAGCCTCAGAGGTGCCTCTTTAATCTCCTTGTAAGAGAGAACTTGTCCTCCAGCAGTGGGGAGCACAGGAGCCACCAGGCTCCCTGCAGCACTTTCAGGACCCTCATCCACTTCCCAGCCAAGGCTCTGCATCCTGGGCAGCACTGGACCACGGACTCAGCAGGGTGGGGCAGGGCACTACGGCCTGCTACTCCTGCCCACCCGGGACTCCTCTGAGGGGCCATCCTTGCTCTGGATCTCCCTGTAAAGCTGGCCAAGATGTTGGCGTGTTTACACTGCAGTCTCAGTGGCCATCCCACTCCCCGTACCCACTCCCCATGGTTCACAGGCAGTTCCTACAACAACCCTCTCAGGTTCCTAAGTCAGTCTCAGTGCCTGCTTTCCAGAGGACCCAGATGGCCCTGCTGGGAGGGCAGACTGGCATTAGGACCATGACCTCCCCCTAGGGATGCGTCACCACCTTTCCCATCGCTGCTCAATCTTGAAGGCAAAAGCTAGAGGGTTTGAAGACAAGAGTTGGACCTGGGCCCTGTGAACCATGAAATGCGGAGCTGGTAGTCAGTTTCACCTGGTTTGATGAGTGTGTGGCCCAGGCACCCAGGGCCAGGTACCAGGAAGGGCCAGCAGCAATGCTCAAGGCTGCCAGCTGCTTGGTGGTAGAGCAGGGTCAGAGTCCCAGGTCCCTGGGCCCCATCTGAGTCCCTTACGTGGGTGTGGACCTTCTCCCCAGACAAAGTGACTCAGAGCTGTGGCCCTGAGGGGTTTCTGAGGAGGGATGAGGCGGGATGGTGGAGGAGCCAAGGGCTGCAAAGGCTGCAAGGACCCTTTAAGGCCTTCCGCCAGGACCTCCTGATGATGGAGGGCAACCTGCCCCCAGCAGCAGAGCTCAAACAGGCGGCTTATGCCCCTCTGCCCAATCTGCATTGACTTTGCCAAGTGAGGCGCCACCTCTTATCTAAAGTGGGCACAAAACCATCTTCTTGCTGGGGAATTGGGAGTCTTCAAAACGCTGGTGTGGAAAGCCCCCACCTGAGCCAGGACCCCTGCCCCTGCCCATTCTGACCGTGCTGCACAGAAACTTGAGTGCTGGCTTCACCACACACTGATTTATGACTGTGATGACCCGAGAGCCCTTTGAAGGAGCCCTGGTACTTGGTTTATAGCCTCTACCATCTCCAGGGCTAATTAGTTTTATGGCCAACAGGAGAGAAGGGAGGTTTAGCGGCTTGACCTGTCTCTTTGGTTCAACAGCACAAAGCGCAGCTGTTTATTTTCCAAGAGGCTCCAGGCAGAGTCCCTCCCTCCCTTTCTCTCTCCTGCGGCTGCTGGCCTGGGTGACAGAGGTGTGATGAGGCACCACGGGGTCTCAAGGCTGGTGGAGAGCAGGCAAGAGGAATCTTCCCGTTCCAGGGCTGTATTCTCACCTAGGGTTCAGGACTACACTGGGGGCCCTCCAAGCAGGGGCTGGGCTTGTCTTCTGGATGGAGGGAGACTGCTCACTCTCATTTTGGGGTATCTTCAGCATAACGTTCCCATGGAGCCCTAACATCCACTGCCTGCGCACCCTCTCAGGCCAGTTTTCCAAGTTAAGCATTTGCACTCAAGTCCATCCCTGCTCCTCCTTCACTGACCTTCCCAGCAAAGGCTATACTTCTGATGTCCTCATAGACTATAAGAGTAACTGACTGGTGCTGGGTCTACACTATTAAATGTACAGTGTGTATGTCTCTGTGTGTCTATCTCCAATCACTGTAGCCAAACAACACAAAGCAACACAAAGCAAAGACTCTGAAACCAGTCAGATCTGATTCTGCTGCTACTTCAAGTTAATCTGTGGGCCTTAGACCCTTTATCTGTGAAATGGGGATAATAATGCATCGTCAGGTTGCTGCTATGATTATTAGATGAGATGGTGCAGCAAAGCACTTAGTCTGGTGCCAGATCTGGACTCAACAGATTTATTAACATTCCGAGGAGTGGGAAAACAGAGGGCACAGGACAGGCCTCCAGGCAGGAACTGCGTCCTCCACTGACACAACAGGGCTCCCTTCACCGTTTGCATTCCCAAACATTGGTCTGACAGCCGTGGTCGTCACTCACCTGGCATCATCTAAGAGTTTGTATAGACAGAATCCTCTTGCACACACACCCTTGCATACTCATGTGCGTAGGCTCAAGCATTCAAGCATATGTGTGCGTGCACACCAGAAATCATACTCATGTATGCAAGTGTCTTTGCAGATGTGTATTCTTGCACATTGAGACACATGCACACATACACGCATGCATGCATCCCATATGTGCTGCACAGAGTCCTACGGACACACGCCATATACACACATGCACACATTCCTGCCTACACACACAGAGTCCCGTGCCTCTGGCACATGCGCAGTACAGAGGAGCAGGCTGAGCCAGGCACAGTGACTCACACCTGTAATCCCAGCACTTTGGGAGGCAGAGGCGGGAAGATCACCTGAAGTCAGGAGCTTGAGACCAGCCTGGCCAACATGGTCAAACCCTGTCTCTACCAAAAATACAAAAAATTAACCAGGCATGGTGGCGGGCGCCTGTAATCCCAGCTACTCGGGAGGCTGAGGCATGAGAATTGCTTGAGCCGGGGAGGTGGAGGCTGCAGTGAGTTGAGATTAGGCCATTGCACTCCAGCCTGGACATCAAGAGGGAAACTCTGTTTAAAAATAAATAAATAAATAAAAAATAAAAATAAAAATAAATAAACAGAGGATCAGGCTTACAACGCCAGAGCCAGACAAGGGAGCACAGTCAGCTCAGAGATTAGGGCCCAAGGAAAGGCAGGAAGGAGATTCTTTCAGTTGCTAAAGGACATCTTGAAGCAAAAATAGCCCAGTGTAGGCCCTGCTAGGAGGGGGGCTGGGTCGCCCTGACACCCTGATGCCCCCTTCCAGGTCTCTCCTCTGGAAGTCCTCAGGTGACCTGCCTCTGTAGGCCAGAAGCAGGGGCAGCAGTGAAGAGGCAAGACACCCTCTGTGCTCTCTCCTCAGGGTCAGGGTGAGGGCAGGACGGCTGGAGAGCTGGCGGTGAAGGAAGCCCAGCACTCCTGTCCCCACCACCACCCATTTAACCCTAGAGCCCTCCGAGGACCTCAGGGTATGGGTGCAGACACTTGTTCCCATGTGGTGACCCACAGTGCCTCACAGTGTGCCTGACTTCTCTGCTGTGGTCCTACCGCTATAGGGAGGGGCAGGAAGCCAGGTCCCCAAATGAGACACTTGGCTAGAAGGAGAGTTCTAGGGCTCAGGGATCACCCTGGCTTTCCTGTTAAGAAGAGTGTTCAAACCTTGATAGGCAAAAGCCACTGTGGGTTCCACTCAGGACAACCTGGGCATTAAGGAAAATTAATACAAGTGCTACTATGTCTAACACAATTGCATGTCATAAAATATATCGCAATCATTGAGTTGTACACTTCAAAGGGTGCATTTTATCGTATGTGAATTACACCTCCATAAAGTTGGTTATATATTTCTCACTCCCTAGCACTTGTGTTGGGCCCTCTGCATGTTTTTTAAGTGGATTATCTCATTAAACCTTCCCCCAAATCCACTCCACATGTGAGGAAAGGAAGTGGGGACCTGGTTCAAGGCTATGCAGCTGGTCAGCGTGGAGCACTCAGGACCCCACTTGGCAAGACTGGCAGGATGGCTCATTTCTTCTTCTATTTATTCAGTCAGTTTTCACTCAATCAACAAAAAAGGTAGATTCCAGAACCAAACGGTGCTGGTGGTTCCTGAACTCCAGTATGCAGCAGAAACATCAGCAGAAATGCTTATTAAAACGCTGGTTTAGGGACCCACTGCCCAGGTTATGTCTCAGTGGGTGGGGGGCAAAACCTGCTCTCCAACCACCAGCCCAGCGGGCGACCCCTGGGGGCGAGGCAGGCAGAGGGAAGGAGGCGCTGGGCGCCTGCGCACCTGGNAGTCCCGTGCCTCTGGCACATGCGCAGTACAGAGGAGCAGGCTGAGCCAGGCACAGTGACTCACACCTGTAATCCCAGCACTTTGGGAGGCAGAGGCGGGAAGATCACCTGAAGTCAGGAGCTTGAGACCAGCCTGGCCAACATGGTCAAACCCTGTCTCTACCAAAATACAAAAAATTAACCAGGCATGGTGGCGGGCGCCTGTAATCCCAGCTACTCGGGAGGCTGAGGCATGAGAATTGCTTGAGCCGGGGAGGTGGAGGCTGCAGTGAGTTGAGATTAGGCCATTGCACTCCAGCCTGGACATCAAGAGGGAAACTCTGTTTAAAATAAATAAATAAATAAAAAATAAAATAAAATAAATAAACAGAGGATCAGGCTTACAACGCCAGAGCCAGACAAGGGAGCACAGTCAGCTCAGAGATTAGGGCCCAAGGAAAGGCAGGAAGGAGATTCTTTCAGTTGCTAAAGGACATCTTGAAGCAAAATAGCCCAGTGTAGGCCCTGCTAGGAGGGGGGCTGGGTCGCCCTGACACCCTGATGCCCCTTCCAGGTCTCTCCTCTGGAAGTCCTCAGGTGACCTGCCTCTGTAGGCCAGAAGCAGGGGCAGCAGTGAAGAGGCAAGACACCCTCTGTGCTCTCTCCTCAGGGTCAGGGTGAGGGCAGGACGGCTGGAGAGCTGGCGGTGAAGGAAGCCCAGCACTCCTGTCCCCACCACCACCCATTTAACCCTAGAGCCCTCCGAGGACCTCAGGGTATGGGTGCAGACACTTGTTCCCATGTGGTGACCCACAGTGCCTCACAGTGTGCCTGACTTCTCTGCTGTGGTCCTACCGCTATAGGGAGGGGCAGGAAGCCAGGTCCCCAAATGAGACACTTGGCTAGAAGGAGAGTTCTAGGGCTCAGGGATCACCCTGGCTTTCCTGTTAAGAAGAGTGTTCAAACCTTGATAGGCAAAAGCCACTGTGGGTTCCACTCAGGACAACCTGGGCATTAAGGAAAATTAATACAAGTGCTACTATGTCTAACACAATTGCATGTCATAAAATATATCGCAATCATTGAGTTGTACACTTCAAAGGGTGCATTTTATCGTATGTGAATTACACCTCCATAAAGTTGGTTATATATTTCTCACTCCCTAGCACTTGTGTTGGGCCCTCTGCATGTTTTTTAAGTGGATTATCTCATTAAACCTTCCCCAAATCCACTCCACATGTGAGGAAAGGAAGTGGGGACCTGGTTCAAGGCTATGCAGCTGGTCAGCGTGGAGCACTCAGGACCCCACTTGGCAAGACTGGCAGGATGGCTCATTTCTTCTTCTATTTATTCAGTCAGTTTTCACTCAATCAACAAAAAAGGTAGATTCCAGAACCAAACGGTGCTGGTGGTTCCTGAACTCCAGTATGCAGCAGAAACATCAGCAGAAATGCTTATTAAAACGCTGGTTTAGGGACCCACTGCCCAGGTTATGTCTCAGTGGGTGGGGGGCAAAACCTGCTCTCCAACCACCAGCCCAGCGGGCGACCCCTGGGGGCGAGGCAGGCAGAGGGAAGGAGGCGCTGGGCGCCTGCGCACCTGGGCATGAGGAGGCTGAGTCACAATGCGTTCGTGCTCGGGTAGGTATTAATAGAAACATAAAACCCCGGATCAGCCATTTCTTCCCCCTCTGGACAAGCCCGGACGACACGGGGGCCACTGTTCTGTGACTCTGACCTCTGCCGTACATTAAACAAGAGGAGGGTGGGTCACAGGGACACCTCATTAATTCGCCCTCCCCGTGGCAGGAGGATGGAGAGACAACAGAGGGCAGAACTCTCCACGCTGCAGCCTTATCAAGGATAACGAGTGACCGTGGTGGGGACTCGGGGGAGGGGCGAGGATCCCTAGGGGCGGGGCGCCAGTGAATGGATAAATTAGTGCATCCTTTGTTTGCCTGTCAATAGGTGCTTCCAGGGGAGCCCCAGGGCTAGGGAAGTTTGTTTGCCTGAAGCGTTTAAACAATCCCCCTACAATCCTGTTTGCACTCTTCATTTGCTCAGCAAACCTGCCCCACGGATATAGCTTTGGGGTAAACTCAGGCCCAGCTACTGCTGAGCTCAGGGCTGTTGTCTGGCCCTCCCAAGCTGGGGCAGAGGCTCCAAATGTAATGCTCCCCCCTCACCACCATGCAAATAACACCCCACCTGACCTCATCCTGCTGGGCAAGTGAGCGTTAAACATCCTAGTTCAAGTTCATTCTGTCTCTTTTAGCTAAGTACCTGACTTTTCAAAGGTCAGAGCTGCTGCAGGGCTGTCTGTGCTCTCAGGAGGACACCCTTCCTCCCACTCCCTCTTTGCCAGGCTGCAGTGGAAGGGCCTGGTGGCCCAGGCTGCAGCGCTGGGTCAGGCCATCTTGCTTGCAACATGCCCTGCAGTCCTGGGGACAGTGGGATTGGGGTGGGGGGCAGCGGGCGGAGGCGGGGG
>NW_016810434.1:1655880-1710037 GCF_001698545.2 Rhinopithecus bieti
GGGGGGGGGGTGTCCTGTGGTCTGTTTACTATACCTAAGCCATGCAGGGGTGTTGCTCTGGGCCCTGCGGCTGGGTCCCCTATTCTGGGGCTACCACCTGGAGGTCTAGCTATGACCCCAATGACCCCTGGCATGGCTGGCTGCTCTGTAGTTTTGATGATAGGGCAGCAGCCACTCTCATCTCCCTCTGGCCCCCCTTCCACAAAGCTGGGAGCCTAGGATCCTAGGCAAGGCCCCTCTGGTACTTCCTGAACCTGCCACCACCATCTACTCTGGGTAGCAGCCTCATGTTGTAGAGTTGGGGTCTTTGGCACCAGAAGCACAGGGGGCAGGGGAGGGGGGCAGCGTCAGCATTCCCTTGGATCTAGGAAGTTTCTTACCCCCTCCTGGGTGCAGCCTCACGTATCACCCTTCTGATGTCTTATGCAGTTCCAGTTCACCTTCTTGTCACATTCTGTGTCCTCTACCCTACACAGGCTTAGAGTAAACCTCATGCTCAGACCTGCAGGTATTGCACTTGATATAGAAAGGGCAATGTGCAGATGTAGAAAGCTTTTTCCCCTGCGGAGAAGCCTGGTTTTCAAACCCCTCTTGCTGTGGGCCTGGAGATCCTAGTCTGGCTAGGCACTCACTTTCTCTTTGTGTCTTGTAACAACCCTAATCCTCCTGGAGGCTTGGGTCTGTGGTAGACTAGCAGGAAGGTCACCAACAGGGAAGAAAAGAAAAACACCAAAGGCATTCCCATATTTTCGATGTGCTATTCCATTATATACGTCAATCTGCCCTGGAGATGTCCCAGGACGAGCACCTGGTGAACACAGGAGTGTGTGGAGGGGGCCCCCATCTGGGCCCAAGGATCTTCTGGCATCAGGGTAGAGGGCAAAGGGCCCCTGCCACTTCTTAGCAAGTGGCCAAATGCCTGTGGCATAGGAACAATGATACCTATTTCACAAAGGTGTGAGGATTGACAGAGTAAATGCCGGGTGTAACCTCGGCCTTACCACTGGGCACATGTGAGATGCTCCTCATTTTACTCCCTCTCGAGCTGGTCATAATGCCCAGCTAGACCGAATTTGCCCCCAGAACAGGAGTTCCCCATGCCTTCCTCTTCCAGGCAGGTTTCAGTGAGAGCAGCAAGTCGAAGCCTGATGCAGTTTCCAGGTGTACAGGGCAGAAAGGGATCGTCTCCCCAGCATGGCCTTTTGACAGATACAAGGCATGGGTGTGACAGAGAAGGAGGCTGGATCCTGGGCTACCCATCAAGCTGCAGGTTACTCCAGCAGTACTGGGGGCTGACAGCCCTTAGACTACCCTGACTCATGCCTGGAGTCAAACATAGGAGCTCCCTTCCCCCCAGGCCACCCCTGCTGGGATGGTCTTGCCCCTGCCCCACCCCACCTCAGTTTCCCCACTGCACAGTAGACACCAAGCTGAAGTCATAGGGTGTGGGAGCGGTGAGTCTGAAGAACACCACAGTTAGGAAATCTAAAGCAATCTTCTTCTTGGTGCTGGCGAGGGTAGCTTGCCTGAAGGTCAAGATAAAACCCGCGGGGAGAAAGGAGCAGCGGAGTGTTTTGTTTGGCGCAGGCCAGCCGGCTGTTGCCTCGGTAGCTGAGAACATCGGCTCTGGTCACGCTTGCCTCTGCTCCAATCCTATTACTCCGTGCGGTTGGCCTCCGAAAATAGCCGCTGTCAGCTCCATCATCACAGTTCAGCATTTCCACCACCGGCCACTTATTGTTCCGTGGACACAGTCATCGTTAACCCCTCCTCTGCCAGCCGGCCAGGGGCACCTGGGCTGAGATTCCACCTCTGGGGAGAGCATTTTTCTTTACACATCCCCATCCACTCTGCAGGGAGAGCCAAAGGGCGCTTCCATGGGACCGGGCTTCCACCCGTTCCAGACACCACAGACCTACATGGTTTCTTTTTTAACAAGGTTAGAGGGGTTATCCGCATTTGGCGGAGGAGGGAAGCAAGGCTCAAGGAGGTGAAATGACTTCCTCAAGGTCATCAGCCAGTGTGTGGCTCAGCCCAGGTGCAGACCAGGGCTGCCCGACTTCAAGGCTGGCCTGTCTCACCTCATCCTGCAACCACAGCTCTTTTGCCGCAGCTGAGATGAGGCCTCCTCCCCACAGCCTCCTCCAGGTCCCTTTGGTTAACAGACCCCGGCCTGGAGGCATAGGGGGAGAGTGCTGCCTGCCTACAGGGTCACCTGAAGTGTTTTTGTAGAATGGAGATGACAATCCCAGACAACCTGACTCAGTAACCCAGGGACACAGCCCAGCAGGGCTTATAAGTCTAAGCACCACGGCTTTCCTGAGAGTCTGCAGGTGCTGCTGGGAAGGAAGGAGAATTGGCCTTTTTGGAGCCTGGCATGGCATCCAACACGTTAGCATATAACAGTGTGTTTCTTTTCAGAAGTCAATTTTTCAGATGAGAAAATGGAGATTCCCTCCATGGCACCAGATTGTCTCTCAGAAGAAAACAGCCAACAATTTTACAGCAAAGATCAGCCTGGAAAATGGACGAATGTGTCTCACAGACCTGAGTGTGGAGTAGGCGCCCAACTAGGAGGCAGCTAGGGCAGTGGCTCTGAACACAGGCTTGGGGACCAGGCAGACCCCAAGTGCTTGGGGGTATAAATGAGATGGTATGGGTCCGGGGCCAGCACAGAGCCTAGTGCTAATGACAGTGTCTGGGATCACTGAGGCCTCAACATGTGCAAGAACATTGTCCTAAGAACTTGCTATTGATGAGTTGGTTCACACTTGGGAGGCAAATTCTGCTGCTATTCCCATTTTACAGGGGGAGAAAAGAGAGGAACTGAGAAGTAACTTACTACTGGAAGTAGGATGGGAAACTAGGGATCTACCTTCAGAGCTTTGTGCATTCATCATTACATATGTTCCCTGGGGCCAGAGCAGTCTTGGTATAATTCCTGGGGAGCCCTGGCCTGCCACTGAGACTTCCCTACCTCCCCTCTGGCTTCTCTGTCTGCCCCTGCAGGGCCTGGACCAAATGATCCCAGGGGCCTTCTGGCCCTGACCCACTGAGGATGAACCCTGCTGTGGCCTCCTTGCGGCAGCCCCTGGACCAGCCACCCTGGCTCCTGCAGGCCAAGCCCCTGGGGCTCCCGGCTCCTCCTGCTGTGTCAGGCCCAGCTTCCTTCCAACCTACCGAGCTGCTGACCAGACCCCAGGTGCTCCTCAGGACAGTCTCTGAGTTTGGACAGCGACCTCTAATCCCTGCCCGTGCTGTGATTTTTATCCTGGCCAGTCTTTGCTTGCATACCATTCCATTTAAATCATTCTGCCGGTGGAACCTGGGTTGAAGAAACCAAGGGTTCTGGGTCCCCCAGTGGTGATCCCGCACCCACAGCAAGGAATGTGGAGGTTGGAACAATCTTCACCTTTCACAGGCTTGGAGTTCACTTGCTCCAGAACAACTGTGTGACTTTTCGGGAGACTGCCAGCAGTCATCTCCATGGGGCCCCGTGGAAAGAACCTGAACTCTGCCAGGCTTTGGTGCCCTCTCTGCAGCTCTCAGGCCGAGTTTTAGTGAAATGATGCTTGTGGAACACCTAGCAAAGCGCCCCAGCTCCCAGTGGCCCCACGAAGCAGTAGCTCCCCTACACTACCTGCCCCTGCCCTTCTTAACATCCTTCCCGCTGCCCCTTCTCTGTGCCCCAGAGTCTGACCCAGTGACCACATCAACGAGTCCCTGTGCTCGGGCGCTGGCTGGGTTTGGCCAGTGGGGTTCCCTGGCAGGGGGCGTGTAGTGGCCATACTCTGGCTGAGTGTCTTGCCCATCAGAAACACACTGTCATTAGCAATAGGCTCTGTGCTGCCCCCGGACCCACACCATCCCATTTATACCCCCAGATCCCCACTCGGCCCTCCTGCTGGCATCTGGAATATTTCCCTGCTTCCTCAACCCTTTGGGCCTAGAGGTGGGAGCAGACCCCTGGTGGTGTCCTACACTCTGGCCTCAACTTGTAAATAGTTCCTTTATTAAACTCTCAGGTCCTCTGACTTTGAGTGCGTCATCTGTTTCCTCCGGTTACCCTGACTGGTACAGTAGCTAAAAATATACAAAGCCAAATGAATAAAAACCCTTATTTTCGTGGACCAGCGCTTGAGGCTCTTGACGGGCGGTGACCTGCCCAAGGTCTCTGGAGTTAGTGGCACACCCGGGCCTGGGCTCTGCTTCCTGTCTCCTGTGTGGCTCTTTCCTCGCACCCCAGGACCTCCAACCGTGGGGCGTTCTCCAGAGAAGAGGGAGCTCAGCCCGCCCCGCAGGGAGGAGACCCCAGACCCAGAGGCTGTGGGCTCTGGGCCCCAGCAGACTTGACGTGTAGGGAATATTCTCACTCCTGGCCAGCTGTCCCCACCCTGGTGAGGGACTGAGGACCAATGTGAAGGGCACTTGTCTTATTCAGTCTTCCAAGGCTATCGTAGGGAATTGCCTCTTTGAGTTTTCAAAGTGTCTTTGAGTTTTCTGCCCACTCCACCCCATCGTTGGGGTCTGCCCCTTCTGTCCCTTCTGTTAATGATCAGTGGGCTGGCACAGAGCCCAGGATGCCCTGCACCCCTTCTCTCTCTCGCCTGTGTGTGGGCACAGTTAAGCTCCCCATTCTGAAACTGACGTCCAGCATCCCCCTCAACTACTACTGATGGCCCTGAAAATTCACCATTAACTACACAGCTCAGCCTCGATCATGCATAACGTGCAAATGGGGTAAGCCGAATGAACTGGCGCCACTATATAAATGAGTTTATCAGAGCTCAACCTGGGAAAATCTCCCAATAAAAGGAAGACTGTAAGAGTGTTAAGAGTCACAACTCTCAGTGGGAACTGGAAGGTCTCTGACTGGCTCACTTAGCTGTGAAGCCCAGGACTGTCTATGCGAAGGCCTGTAGTGTCCTCCGGATCAGCCTCTGCCCATCTCCTGGTTACGAGGGCTGGGTCTCCAGAGAGGCGAGAAAGACACCCACCTCCTGCTCAGGCTGCTGAGAATGCCCTGGGGGAAGAGAACGCCCTTAGCCTCAGTGCCTGCCTCCTTGTTGCCACTGGCCTATCTCGGATCACGCAACCAAGGGCTCTGCAGCCAAGGGAGTGACATGGCCTCAGCGCGGCCCTCCTTTCCCAATGCAATCACAGGCACGGAGAGTGGGGGAATATGGGCCCCAAAGGAGGATGGGCTACTGTTTCCCATGTCTGCCAGCAGGAAAGAAGACTGCAGGAGGCTTCTGGTGCCTGAGGGAGGGAGAGCAGACGTTAGGAAGTGAGGGAGAGAAATGGAGGTGAAATGCCTCTCACCATTCTCCCTCGGCTGGATCCGGTGCCGGGGATAGGTGCTGCCTCCTCCTCGGGGCCATCTCTGATTACCCCCGCCTTGAATCTAGGCCCAGGGATCTTCAGGCTCCCGTGTTTCCCCCAGCCCATCATGGGCTGTTTACTTATCTCTGCTCTTTACCAGATGGAACGCTCCTCCAGGCCAGGGGATACCTGTTAGTTACAGTGGCAAACACCTCCCCTATTCCACGTCTTAACTTCATACAAGAAGTTGACTTCTCTCTCACACAAAGCTCCATGTGGAAGTTCCCAGCTGGCAGGTGGCCTTCCACCTGGTCAGTAGGACCCTGGGGCCTTGGAGCAGTGCCTCCAATAGAACTTGCTGCAATTCTGTGCCGTGTGGCTACCGAGCATTTGAAACGTGGCCTGTGTGATGGAGGAACTGAACTTTTCATTTCACTCAATACCAGTTAATTTTAATTTAAACAGCCATATGCTGGGGCTGCCATCTCACTGGGCACAGCCTTGGCGCTCTCTGCCCAATCTTCGGATTTCAACTGCAAGACAGAAAAGGGGAGAGGATTCTGAGTTGGGCCTGGTGTGCCTCTTGCTCACCTTGTCACTTGACCACCTGTCACTGCAGTGGACCCTGGGAGCTACAACCTCACAGGGAGCCCTGGAGGTGGAGGGATGAGTTTGGGGAGGTCAGCATACCTCACTGAGTCAACTTTCTGCTTCCCAGCCCTGGCAGTTCCTGGCAGGATGCTGGCACTCAGGAAAGGCATTTTGGATGAGGAGATGTGAATAGGAGTAAGAGGATGTGTATAAATATGAATATGGGGAAAAGGCGTGGTAGGAAGACTCCTAAGCAGATGTCTGCTTGAGGCCGCTCTATCTTCCCAGTAGCTGCTGTGGGCTCCAGGCTGCCTCCCTGACCATAGGACCCAAAAGACAGAGCAAAATGCAGAACCTCAAACACAGGGAAACAGCATCTTTTAAACAGAAAATATTGACCCTGTAAGGAGATAAGCAAAGTACAAAGTGCGGAAGCACCGGGCTCAACTCCTGCCAAGTAGGGTAGGAGGCAATTCTCAAAGCTGGGGTCCTGGGGTCAGGGACAGAGTGGGGGCCAACCTTTCATCTGACTCTATACACGAACCAGCCCCACAGCATGGGGTTTGTAGATTGCATTCTAGGAAGCGGTGTCTCTTTGGAAGGTAGTGATGGCCACTGAAGGGATCCCAGGGGCAGGGAAGGGGTGTGAGGAAGAGTCCTAGCTAAGGCTCCAGTTAGGGGCTGACTTCCCCTCCTGCCTCTATCTCTAACTTGTAGTGTGACTGCAGGCAAGTTCCCTCCCTTCTCTGGAATTCTGTAGCCTACCTAAAAACGAGAGGTTTGGACACAGGATTTCTAAGGTCCCCAATGCCCAATAGACCTGGGATTAACTTTTGTCTCCAGCTCAACAAGCTACAGAGACTTTAGCAAGGTCTTGGACCTTCAGATGCCTCAATTGGCCCAACTATGAAGGGAGAGGTGTGCCACTAACCTGGAACTGTGTGGGAAAGAAGAATAGATCCCTGGATCTATGGTAACAGTTAGTAGACATGGTAACCCAACTCCTCCACGAACACAGCCCATCTCATCCCCAGCATTGAGGACCTGACCTGGGGTCTGCGGAGGTGATGCAGCCACAGGAGGTCTGTCTCACAAAGAGATTCAGAACTCCTCGAGGAATGGGGCCTTGCCCAGTGCTGAGCTAGTTCTGAGGAGGGACAGGAGAAGCCTGAGCTGCAGTGTCTGCCTGTTTTGTGGGGGTGGATATCCCCATGGCCAGTGCCAGGTCACCCGCAAGATGTCACTGAACATGGAGCTGGAAAGAGGTGCACAGTGCTCTGGGAGCTGTGGGGAGCAGGCTCCAGTGCCCACCCCCAGACAGGCCCTGTTCATCTTGGCACCTCCAGGACCCGGGAAGAGCCTGGCACAGGGCAGTGCTCGGTGCTCTCCAGCTGAGTGAATGCTGAACTAACACAGACTCATGCCAGGGGAGGCCCTCCTGGAATTTCTTACACTGAGGCCCTTCTTTGTGGGAGTAAATGGTGACATCAGGAGAAGTTAGAGGCCAGGGCATGGAATGCTGACCTCATTACAGCCCCTCAACAGGAAACCTCCCTCCCCAATTAGCAGCACGGACAAGGGCAAGTCTCTGGATCCCTGGAAGGGTCCCCCTCCCTCTGAGTGCTTTGACACCACCCCCAGAGGCTGGAGGAAAGCACTAGAGAAACTTTCAGGCCCCCACCCCTCCCAGCAGCACATGGCGCATCTCTCCTGGAGACCCTTTCAGCGTCTGCCCCACCCATTTATCCACCGCGCTGAGGAGAAGGAGAGGCAGGGCTTAGGTCTGCAATTTGGGGCAACAGTAACTGGCAGAGGCTACTATAACCTGTGGAGGACACCAGGCTATGAATCATTCTCCTCATCCGTTTCTCCCAGGGCAGCGAGCTGCCAGTATCTGGCCTCCTAGCGGGTGAGTCTGCGACGAACAACCCACCTGCAGCCCCTGGCAGGAGCCCCGTGGGAAGCAGCAGGCTGGGGGCAGTCCCAGGGTCATCCCCAGAGGCAGTCCTAAATGAACCTCCCCCTCTGTTCAGGTCAGACCCTGTGTGAGTGCCGTGGAGCCCCTGAGCCTGACTGGTCACCGACCTCAGCTGACCTTGTGGGCTCCTCCTCTGTTGGGAGATTCAGGCAGGGCTCCACTGGAAAATTATTCCGCTCTCCATGGTATCAGCCGTGGGTGGGTTGGTCTAGAGTCCAGTGTGGCTTCACTGCCATGCTGGCACATCCGGCACCTGCTCCTGGTCTCCACAATGACAGTCCCGGGGCACTCGAACTTCTTCGGAGGCAGCTGGCTCCCCCAGAGCAAGCATCCCAAGAGAAGCAAGGGGAATCTGAGTGGCCTTTTCCGACCCATGAGAAGAATGGAACATGACTTCTGGCCCCAGGTCCAAGGAGGAGGGGAATAAGACTCCACCTCTGGAAGGGTAATGCAGAGTGCCAGTGCAAAAGAGCATGCGAGGTGGGGTATGCTGCTGTGGTCTTCCGTGAAAGTACAATCTGCTAGACGGAGCACCTGGTTCCTTGCCTCTGGGGCAGCCTAAGGAAGGGTAGGCTTGAAGGATCTGATTCAGAAAGCATTACTAAGAAAATGCCAGGTCACAACTTTCGGATAATACGATAGTTAAGGTTATTTGAGCAATCACTGTGTGCTGGGGACTGTCCTAGGTACATGCATCTCATTTCATTCCCACAATAATCACGTAAGGTAGAGACTGTTATTCTTCTCCTTTTACAGATGGGGAAACTGAGGCATGTTGGATGTTTGTCCCTGTAACTTCCTTAGAAGAAGCACAGGCAGGATTCAGACCCCAGCACTGGGGCCCAGGGGATAAGCACTGGTCCTTACGTTTCTTTCATGGGAAAACCATGGGGTCACACAATGTCAACTGACCTCCAGCAGCACCAGGCTGATTGCAGTTCTGCCTGGACTGGAACGCTGGTACTGCCACCTGTGAGCTGTGGCATACATCCCTTAGCCCCTCTGAGCCTCGGCTTCCTTGCCTATGAAATAGGATGATTGTATCCACTCCCTGGGCTTGCTGGAGATGATGTGGACTTGTGTGTAGCAGGTGTCAGGCAGGGGCCTGGCAATGAACAAATCTTAAGTCCCTTTCCTCCCCTGAACTCCAGGAAGGAAATGTGAAGACAATGCATATGACAAAACACTATTGTTCCCCAAGAGGGAGGGGACTTGGAATTCTAGTGATGCTGGGATTAAACCCAACAGTGAGCCCTCTGGAGAAAGGAAAAGGGGTGATCACCGTAGCTAATGTTTCCCAAGTGCCCGCTGTGTGCCAGGCTGCCCAAAAGGTATGTCATGTCCCTGAGCCCTCCTGACAAAGCTGCAGGGCACAAAAGTCTGAGATTCAGAGACTGTAAGCAATGGACCCAAGTTCCAAAGCAGTCACAGCAGAAGACAGCTCTGAACCCAGCACCCTCTCATTTCCTGTGTCCCCTGCATCTTCCCTGGCTCCCAGGAGGTACTGCTGAAGCACAAGTCAGTGTGCCAAGGAAAACAGACACTTTGAGTGTCACCTCTGGGAGGGGAAGTGCCTGCCTGCTGTCAATAGTGCTAAGGATCTCTTGTCCTCTGGCCATTGGTGTCAGATCTAAACTCCTCCAAGCCTACAAGCCCCTGCCAGCTCTGGGTCCCTCTGACCTCTCTGACCTCATTTCCTCCCACATTACCTCTGTCTGCCCCCAACTGCCCTTGCCAGTCACCTTCCTGCCTCCAAGCTTTTGTGTCTGATCTTCCCTCAGCCCTGAACACACCGCCCACCTCATTGTGGCCTGCCCTTCCTTCATCCAGGTGTCTACTCTGAAGGCCCCTCCTCAGGGAGACCTTCCCGGATCATTTCGCCACTATGCCTCCCCCTGCTTTATAGTTCCTTACTTGCCTTTTTTTTTGGCTACCTGGCACGTAGCACCATTTCACATTTTACTGCATATTCACCTCCTTATTTATCATCTGTGCTCCCCACTGCAATGTGAGCCCTAGAAGGGCAGGAACTTCAGAGGCACTGGTCCCTGCTCTAGCCCTAGAGCTTAGTGCAGTGCTTGCACATAGTGGGTGCCTGGCAATCAATAGTCACAAGGCTGAGGTGGAAGGATCGCTTGAGCTTGGGAGATCGAGGCTACAGTGAGCCGTGATGGAACCCCTGCACTCTAGCCTGGACAGAGCAAGACCTTGTCTCTAAATAAATAACAGTCACAGAAAGAAAGCCTGATTAACAGGACAAAGGGGAAGCCAGGGAGGCGGAGAAGCTTGTGACTTAAAGATTCACCCTGAAGGAGAATTTACTTAGGGTCCTTTTTGTTTTTAATCAGAGCTTCACTGACCTGTCTGGAAGAATGGCCAAGGCTTTGCCCAGTTACTTCAGGATTTTCAGAAGCTTTTTCCTAATAAGAGAAATGTTGCCCTTCAGCTGAGTGTAACCACATTGCAGGCAGAGTCTCAGATGGGGGCAGAGGGCAGTATTTTAATAGTAGACACCTAATCCTCCTGACCTAAAACCGGGCTGCCTCAGAGCCGTGTGACCTGTGAGGTGGTACAAGGCCCCCTGCCCTGAAGGGGACTCCATGCTGGGTTTAATCCTCTGTTGTCATCGCCTTAAAATTTTTCACTTTATCACAAGGGACCTGCATTTTCACTTTGCCCTGAATTCTGCAAATTATGTAGCCAGTCCTCTCGAAAGAATGAACCAGGGGTGGAGCCTCAGGCTTTCCAGATGTTGGATCTTTGTGGAGAGAGTTTCTTGTGGGTCCTGCTCATGAACACCATTTGCGTTGCCAGTTAAATTCATCTTCTGTGCACCAGGCACTGTGTTAGATGCTGGTAAGTGTAATGAATGAGGCTTGGCACCTGCCCCACAAGCTGCCAATCAAGAGAGCCTGTCAGATAAAGAGAGAGGTGACACTGAGCTTGAGGGAGTAACAATGGAGAAGATAACAGAAAACAACATTGGAGATCTGCAGTGGGCCAGGTGCTATTCAGACCATCAAGCTCACATCAGCTCCAGGTCCCTGGCCCCCAGGCCCACATTCCTACCTCCCTCTATAAAGCCTCTGCAGAGACACAAAGAAGGGCCGGGAATGGGCCCAGCAACATGGCTGGTTCTGGAAGCTCTAGATCTGGACCTGGCTGGGGCCCTGGTAAGTGGCTGGGAAGTTGACAGGCCTGTCCAAGGGGCTTCGTCATGTCAAAACCCTGACCGCTTTGAGGGTAAAGACACCCCGGAGGAGTTTGGACCGAGGGTGGCCTATGATCAACTCTTTCGAGAGTCTTCTCTCAGCCACTGTGGCAGCACCTGGAAGAAGGAATAGAAACAGAGTGGAAAAGGAAGGAAAAGAAATTCCTTTTAAAACATCTTTTTTGCTTCCCCACCCCTGGAATCTCCATCATTCATTGAGAGATACTATAGCCAGTGATATTCATGTGACTCCTTCTATCCTTCTAACCACCCAAGAGTGTAACTCAGTTTCTCAGAAAAGGAAGCAGAGAAGCTCCGAGGGGGATGGGGAATGACTTGCCCAGGGTCACACCACACGGAGACACAGAGGGAGTGGATTCGGAAGGCCCAAGCAGGGACTCCCGGAGCCGAAAGCGCCTCCTTCCCCCCAGCAAGGGGAAAGCCTCAGGCAGGCCTTCTGCTCTGGGGCGTTTGCCCCGTGGGACCCCACCTTGGAGCTTGGGAGGCAGTGGCCTGTCTCCTGGATCCCCGAAAGACCTTGGGGAGCCCTGGCGGCTGCCGAGGGGGCACGAGCTGGGCAGGAAAAGAGCCTCCAGCTCCCGGCCGCTCCACATCTGCACTGGGGGCTCCCGGCGCCTGCAGCCCTATCGCCGTGCGCGTTTCCGCCTCCTGGGGGCCGTGCCGAGCGGATGCTGCTGCCTGCGTGTGAACAGGGCTTGTTTTCCCTTCACGCCCTCGGGCTCCGTTTTTATGAAGCACTTCCTTCTGTTGGCGCTTTGGGAATATTCATTCTTGGCTCGCACCGCGCACGGTTGACAGTTGGGCTGGGAAATGTACCCGCGGCTTAATTAGGGCATCGCCAGACCTGCCAAGCTCCAGCTCCTCCCCTTCGCGACTGCCGCGACCCCAGGGAC
The DNA here is from genome assembly GCF_001698545.2 of Rhinopithecus bieti. Classification (NCBI taxonomy): domain Eukaryota; kingdom Metazoa; phylum Chordata; class Mammalia; order Primates; family Cercopithecidae; genus Rhinopithecus; species Rhinopithecus bieti. The sequence goes on from NW_016810434.1 coordinate 1,667,897, forward strand.
CCCCGGGACCCCCAGGGCCTGCCCCACGCTGTGGGAGGCCGCCTCGCTGCTCCTGGGGCTGTACCATCAGTGCCCCGCCCGTGTGCCTTGCCTCATAGAAACCTGTCCTGGCCCAGGCAGACCTATGACCTGTCCTACAGGTAAGCAGCCCTATTGCACGCCTTTGTTCTTTCTGTTGCTCCCTTTGGAATGCCCTCCGCTCTCCTCTGGGCATAGTCAGACCTCTCCTGCCCACAGACCACTCCAGATTCCTTCTATCACCCTCCCTAAACCTAATGACCTGAAGCCTCACTGCTGCTGTGCCCCAAGGACTGCCCTGGGCAGACGGACCTACATGGGCCACCTGCTCTGTTTCTAGGCATCCTCACCTGGGATCCAGGAGGAGAGGCTCACCTGTAGGTTTCGTCCTGTTTTTGAGGAAGTTGAAGGTAGCATTAACAGGAAGGCTGGCTTTCCAAGCACTGCAGAGCTGAAAATGGACAGCATCCATCTACATGACCAAGGGCAAGATCAGGGAAAACCTCGCACCCCAATAGGCCAGAGGAACACTGCAAAACGAGGCTGGCTGGGTTGACTTTAAATGTCAAGCCAAAAAATAAATATTGAAAATTCAATGGCATGTGATATTAAAATCCCACTATAAAAAAAAAAAACTAGAAAAAATATTTGCAACACATATGGCAAAGGGTGAGTTTCCTTAAATGCTAAAGTACTCCTACAGTCAGCGGAAAATCAGCAACCCCAGGGGAACACAAGCAAATAGCAACAGGCCGTTCACAGAACACAGCCCCAAATGTCTTCCTCAGAAATGAGGAGATGTGCAACCTGCTGCGTGATAACAGGAATGTGGAGGTGAAAAATGACATCCTGCTTTAGACTGGGTAGAGGAACACCTTCAAGAGTGTGGCTCTGTTGGGGGCACCCACCAGCCTGGGTGGTGAGGGCCTGGCGTGATTTCAGTGACAGCCTGCACGGCAGGGGAAGAGCCTGGGTGAGGTTCCACCACTTACCAGTGGTGTGTCTGCCGGCAGCTTACATTCTCTGAGCTTTGATCTTCCCAACCGTAAACTGAGGTCCTGGGAACTGGTGTTTCTTGGGAAGATGAAGGTGTGGTCAGGGAGGGAAGAATCAGGGAGTACCACAGAGGCTGAGAGGGCCCTGGGGGAAGGAGGAAAGGGTCCCAGTGGGGAAGGGTAGGGACATGAGAAGGTGGGAGAGGAAGTCTTGGTAGGGGGCAGACCCAGAATGGCGGAGGGAATGGGGTGAAAATGGAGTTGGCCTTGGAGACCACACCTTCAAGGTTATTTGGTGGTAGAGGAAAGGAGAGAGCCTGAGGGAGGGATGGGATACAGACGGGCAGGTGACTAGGATGAGAGACATGAGAATATCTGAAGACTGTGAAAATGGCCTAGGCTCCCAGGCCCCAGCTCCGCAGTAGCATCTCAAAGCCTGGCCCACAATGAATTCTCCACGCTGGCCTTGTTTTTTGTGACCCAATCCAGCAGAAGGCCAGTTTGTGCTTGCAGGGCTGGAATGCAGCCAGAGCCCAATAGAGGGAAGGGTCCAACCCAGTTTCCCAGGAATCGACTGAGATGGTGGCATTTAACTCATAGCTGTGAGGACAGCAAGACCAGAGGAACAGCCCAGAGCATGACATGTGAAGGAAGAAGCAGAAACTCTGGCCAAGGAAAGGCTCAGCACCACGGCCAAGCAGCAAGGCTAATAGGAAAACTGATTCCAGGTTCAGAAGCTGGGAGGAAGCCTAAAATGTGTGCTCACGAAAAGGTGCCTGATGTACAGAGGGTGTTCCATGAACATTTCACAAATGCATAAACTGAGAGGAGACTCAAGCTCGAGCCCATGAGTGCGGTGAGGATACAGAGGCACGGCGGCTGTGAGGACAGGTGCTGAGCAGGTAGCACACGTGGGGTGGAAATGTCTGCTGCAGGCCTTAGCACTCTCCAGAGTGCATGTGCAATAGGCAGGCAGTCTGCTCCCCCCAGAGAATTGTCATCTCAAAGGGAGGAAGGTACCTCGCTGGGGGCCCAGCAGCTGCATGCAGGCTCTGTGGATTCTACAGGATTGCTTTCCTTGGTGCCTTGGGGTACATGACTTTCACAGTACAGGAAACTCTACTAACCTTGGATAAAGGGAGGGAAAGCTCCTGAGCTCATAGCTTTCAGGGCCTCAAGGAAGGGCAGAGAGGGCAGGGGAGTGAGGGAGAAATCTGGGAAGCTCTGAGCACCTGCAGACTTCCAGCTCATATCCCTTCCATCGTGCCTCAGTTCTCCCAGCTCCCTGTAGAGACTTAGGTCAGATCTAGCAGAAGTATCTGATTGGCTGCTGGCCAGCCAAAGGGTGGCACCCTCCAACTCCACTCTTAGTCCAGTGGGCTCCAGACTCAGCTTGCTGGGACAGGTCACATTTGAAGAGGAAACGGGATTCAGCAGGCCAATGAGTTAATATCTGGGTTGTCCTGGATGATTGGTGGTTGACTCCAGAGGCTGCGTGATAGAGCAAAGAAGGCCTGAAACGGGCTCAGCCCACCTGGGCTCCATCTCCTCCCTCTAGAGCTACAGAATGCAGCTCATTCTCCCTCCCAGCCTCGGTTTCTGAAATTGCAAAATGGAAATAATGATGTGTTTGTCACAGGTTGTTGAGAGAAGAAAATAAGAGGATAGCGCTCTGCAAGCCGTAGAGCTAGAGATGAGTTGTTTTATTTCACACCCAAGGGAGTGAATGTCTTGAGTTTTACTTTCCATGAACTCTTGGTCCGGCTCCCAGCCGATGCTGGGCACGGGTCAGATCTTACTCCTTCATCCACAGCTTGTGAGGGAAAATGCATGTAAGTCTTTCTGCAGACAGCACCAGGCTGGACCAGCTCAGCTTCAGTTGTAGTGCTGTTTCCAGAGGAAGGTGGGTTAGCCCTCTGGGTCTCACTTTCTCCATCAGCAAAAGGGGCTTGCAGAGGACTGCCTGGCCCAGCTCACACGCTGCTGGAGGATTACATAATCTCCTTCTCCCTGCTTGCCTTCTTTGCTCCACATTCGCTTTCTTCCCCTGCTCTCTGGAGTTTCTGTGGATGGTGGCAGCTGACAAGGAAGGAGCCCTTTGGAGCATTTCTATGCCCTCAGCGAACTCTCCCTCCTGCCAACTCCTCTTGAAACCCAGGTCACCTGCTTGCACAGCCCAACGCCAGATGAGAGTGCACTTTGCGTTCCTCTTTAATTGTTCCAAGTATGTCAGTAACTTTTCACAGCTGGATTCTAAACCTCAGAAGTTGTTGATGATCTCTTTTAGGAAGATCACAGATGCCCTCCATGCAGGAGCAGAGCAGGCACACGGCAGCAAGTTTGTTGAGGGGAAAAGGAAAAGAGCAGCTCTCAGCACAGTGCTCTTGCTGACTTGACAGGCCCTTCCTTCCAGTTCTCAGCATCTTGACCTCTGCATGTTCCTCACTGTCCCCGCAGCCTCAGTTTCCCATACTTTGCATGCCTGGGACAAAGTATTCCTCTCGAGTGGGCCCACCAAGCTCCTTCCCCTTGGACCCCTTCCCACTGGTCCCTGGGATCCTGGGACACCAGCAAGGAGGGGCTGTCGCTCCTGAGCTCGCACCCAACTCTGCAGGCCCGGGTGTCATCTCTTGCAGCAGCTGGCAGTGGCGCCGGCACCGCTTTGGCGTCACTTTTAACACTGTGGGTTAACACCACCGGCTGACTGCACAAGGAGGCCCCGGCAGAGCCGCGCGCAGCCACACCCCACATGTGGAGTTGTTAATCCGGCAGTTGTTCAGCAGGTTCTCTGGGCCTCACCTCCAAACGTGTTACTTCTGGAGGGAAAGACGCCCACAGACCTGCACAAGCTCTCCAGGAAGGAATGACAGAACCGGCCTGTCCTGCGTCGGCCAGGAAGAGAAGAGGAGGCATTTCTGAGCAAGGACATGCAAAGTTCTGGGGCCTGGATCTCTGCCACCTACATACAGTTTCCTAAATTAGAAGAATAAGAGGAAGGAGAGAACGAGGAAGAGGGAAATAGTGTCACCATACAACTTAAAATCTTTCCTTAAATCTGCAGTTTTATCCGTGCCACATGTTTTCAAAGAATATTTTATGACGTAATGGGAAGAGACAAAAGCAGTGAAACAGCAAAATCAAAGATGCGATGTGTCTTCGATTCTGGAATGTGTGGGGTGGACGTAGTTACGGTGTCCCAGGTCCAACTGCCCATTGCATCCAGGCACCCTAGAAGATTTCCCTTCCTCGCCCCTTGATATCAGGATGGTTGTGTGACTTCCTTTGGCTAGGGAAATACGAGAGAAGTAACCTGTGTCACTTCCAGGTGATGGTGATCAATTGCTGGTGCAACCCTTCCCAGCCTGCTGTCCCCTGGCCTAAGTGGTCATGGAAATGCGTATTGATTTTGAAGGCCCAGAAGCTCAAAGGAGCCTCTATCACTGAGCCGCAATACGGGAAAGAGCACCTGAGAGTCATCTGGACGCCTGTGATCTGGGTAGGAGCAGAAATGAACCTCTGTGCCTTGAAATCACTGAGATTTTGGTACAGTTTTTCCTGGCACATGATCTACATCGACTGATATAATAAGCATACAAAATAGATGGAAAAATATTATCGAGAAGCATTGCAGTGACTGGTAATTTTTGTTTTTACACTTTTCTAGATTTCTCCCATTTTAACAGTCAGCATGTATTACTTTTACGACGTTTAAAAGTTCCCAGTCTTACGCATAGCTGCTTTTTTGAGTAAATAAATGTGTCCTTGGTACTGGGCTATGTCTTTCACTATGTCATCTCACTTAATGCTCTGAAAACCCTAAAAGGATTTTCCCATTTTGCAAATGAGATATTTGAGTTTTAGAAAGATTAGGTGCCAGGTATTCTACACTCATTATTTCATTTATCTCTTCAGAGGCTCAGAATATTTTCTACCAATTTTAAAATTGGGGAGGCTTGGGGAAATTGCCCACAGTTAGTCACTTAGCAATTGAAGAAAGTGAAATTAAAACAACCACCATCTCAACAGATACCCTTTATTGGATGCTTTTATGTGCCAGGTCTAGACATGGTCTTATTTAATCCTTTCAGTAACCTTACGATGTAGGTGCTAATGTTATCTTTACTTTCTAGGTTAAAGAATGGAGGCTCAAATAGATTGAGCAACTGGCCTGAGGCCACACAGCTAGCAATCTGTAGAGCTGGGACTGGCACCTTGGTCTGTTTAAATTTTGGTCAGCTCATTTTGCTGAGAACGAGGCTGGTACAAAAGGTGACTTTTAGGTAATACATGTAAGAAAATTTTAAATTAAATTTCTAATTTTAAAAAATTGTATGTTCAAAATTTTAAAAGCCAAATGGTGCCGCAAGGCTGATAACGAAAAGCAGCAGTCTTGCCTCGCCTCAGAGGAAGCTACTTTAAGTCTTTTAGCTGTTCCTTCTGACATTTCCTTTCATATTTCTAAATATCATTCTCTAGATGTTTTTTTTTTTTTTTTTTGGATATTATGTATTGGCTTCCTCCTGTGGAAAATTGCTGGTTCTCCACCAGTCACCATCCACAAACACACACTTTTCCTTCCAAGATAGTCCTATCACAGTTGCTAAATCAACACTCAGTTTTTACCGTATCATATCTACATATAGATTATTCACAGCTAAGCAAGGGACTATATTATGGTTACAGTTGCAGTCTTGTACAGCTTTTTGTTTTCCCTGGAGTTAGTAATTACCTCAGTTTTTTAATTTAATTAGTTTTTGATGTAAGATTACTAATTCTTCCCACAAACCGTGACAGTAAAACTCTAAAATTTCTCGTAATATAGTCAAACACATCTGGCAACCTATCAGTTCAGTTTTTTTTTCTTGGAACCCTCCTGCTTCTACCTGGATCAGTTGCTCTCCTGGCCATTGTAGTAGAAGTTGTGAAATTTCTCTTCAACGTTACCCTGGGAATTCCCTTTCCCTCTGTCCTGTGTTGGTGCCTTGTTTCTTAGATCCTAAGTCATCTTCTTTCTTGCTTTACTCCCTTATTTTGTTGTAATATACACGCCAATAGCTTCCTTGGAGGCTGCATATGGGAGTTCAGTTTTTGGATAATTGATTGACAGTTTGGCTGGAGGTATAAATCTTAGTTGGAAATCATCTCCCCTCAGAATTCTGAAGGCAGTTCTCTATTGGCATGTGGTGTTCTGGGTTGATGTTAAGCAGTCCGATGCCATTCTGATTCTCGATCCTCATGGTGTGACTTTTTCAGTCTCCAAAAGCTTCTAGAATTGTCTGCTTATCTTTTGTTTCTAAAAAAAATTTTCATAACATTTAATACTTATTCTGAAAAAAATGCTTTTAATAAGTTAGACAAAATGGATAATTCCATAAATTAGCATTTATCTATTTTAGCCCAGCCATCTATTTTATATTTAGAATAAGCCAGGGGCCAGATACTTTCCAGACTGTCATCACTATCACCACTACTCTGGAGGATTAGCCAATGCTCCAGGAAAGAGGTATCCGATTGGAGAGGAGGAGGTAACTTATCCCTGTTTGAAGATTATTTGACCATTTACATGGAAAACCCACAAGAATAAACTGAAAGAAAAACTTATTGAAAATGACAAAATAATTGTGTAAGGTAACTGGATTCAAAATTAGTGTTCTGTTATCAATGGCCTTCAAATACACAGACAACAGCCAGAACTAAAATATAACGGAATAAGACCCCATTTGCAAAAGCAACCTAGAAATAAACTTTTTAAAATATGTGCAAAACCATTTAAATGCTGCCAAAGGATACAAATGTGAACTTACACCACATTCTTGGGTTAAAAAATCTCAACATTATAAAGATGCCAATTCTCCTAAATTAAGCTACACATCAACACAATCTCAGTGAAAATACTAACAGAATTTCTTGTGGAACTATACCAGCTGATTTTAAAGTTGATATGGAAAAATATACATGCATCCAGGAAAAGTTTGAAAACAGAAATGTAAAAAGCAGAGATAACCCCATCCATTATTTACTTGTATTTTAAATCTATTATAAAGCAAAAACAATTAAAACTATGGCACAAGTACATGAATAACCATATAATTCAGAAATTACTAGAAGTCTCCCAATATATATAGGAAGTTACCATATGATCAAGTTGGCACTTAAAACAGGATTTATCCATATTTGGTATTGGAACAATTGGCTACCCATCTGTAAAAGAAATTAATTTAGATCCTCACTTCACATGTTATACCAAAATAAATTCTACATGAATCAAAGGTTTAAATGAAACCCTTAAAGAACCAGAAGAAAGCAGGGGGTATGGGAATGATCATCTATTGAGCCTTTACTTCAGCTCAGGGCCTGGTGATGGTAAGCAGGCCCAGCTCATGGACTGCTGGCTGAATAATGGACTGATTGACTATCAGGTCCTGTCCTGTACTAGATGCTGTAGCAGCGGCTGCCAATTGCAGGCACTGGTCTAGATTTGCTACATGTCTTAGTCCATTTGTACTGCTATAAAATAATACCAGCGGCCGAGCGTGGTGGCTCATGCCTGTAATCCCAGGACTTTGGGAGGCCAAGGTGGGCAGATCATGAGGTCAGGAGATCGAGACTAGCCTGGCTAACATGGTGAAACCCCGTCTCTACTAAAAATACAAAAAATTAGCTTTGCGTGGTGGCACGCGCCTGTGGTCCCAGCTACTCAGTAGGCTGAGGCAGGAGAATTGCTTGAAGGCCCTGGGAGGCGGAGGTTGCAGTGAGCCAAGATTGTGCCACTGCACTCCAACCTGGGCAATAGAGCTAAACTTCGTTTCAAAAAAAAAATTAGCTGGGCATGGTGGCACGCACCTGTAGTCCCAGCTACTTGGGAGGCTGAGGCAGAAGAATCTCTTCAACCCGGGAGGTGGAGGTTGCAGTGAGCTGAGATCGTGCCACTGCACTCCAACCTGGTGACAGTGCAACACTCCGTCTCGAAAAAAAAAAAAAAAAAAGAATACCAGAAGCTGGGTAATTTACAAGAAAAAAGGGTTTCTTTGGCTCACAATTCTGCTGGCTGGAAGACTGGGCATCTGTATCTAGGGAAGGCCTCAGGCTGCTTCCACTCATGGCAGAAGGTGAAGGGGAGCCATGTGTGCAGATATCACATGGGGAGAGAGGAGGCTAGAGAGATGGGGGAGGGAGGTGCTGGTCTCTTTTGAACAACCAGCTCTCACAGAAGCTAATAGAATGAGAACTCACACCGCCCGCCTGTCTGCCATCCCCCAGTCTCCTGAGAGGGAGGGCATTAATCTATTCATAAGAGATCTGCCCCCCATGTCCCAAACACCTTTCATTGGGGATCAATTTTCAACATGAGATTTGCAGGGTGGGGCGGCAGGGGAGAGGGAAACATCCAGACTCTCACTACATGTCATTTGTCTGGTACTATAGCAGTGTTAAAATAGTTTTCATTTTGGTCTGATATTTTACAAGGGATATTTCACATCAAAATCTGGATTTCGGGCTTCCCCTGAAAATGTATACTAATCTGGCAGCACTAGACCCTCATTCCTTCATGAACCAAGCAGCTGAGCCACTGCCCTTTAAAGGCCTGAGGATGGGGCATGTGGTCTTGGAGTCCTGAGGAGCCAACAGGACCCAGTGAACAGGCAGGTAATGGGGAGCAGTGGCTGGTGGGCCCAGAGCCCTGGGGTAGGGGGTGACGGGATGAGGCTGTAGCTGTGGCAGGGAGGGGCAGTTCCTGCGCTGTTGTGGTCACCCAGGCGGGAAGTCGTGGCAGAGGGAACCGGAGGGAGAGGCCTGGCTGGAGGGAATTTGGGACTTGAATCCACAGCCCACAGGGGTGGAGGACAGATGATGTGTGTGTGTGTGTGTGTGTGTGTGCGTGTGTGTGTGTGTGTGTGTTGGGGTGGGCAGGGGAGCTTAGCTGTTGGAGGAGGAGGTAAGGAAGCACCCCAAGATGCTCACACAGACAGGTAAATGCTCATGAACATGTAGACCAGATCCACTCACCCTCCTGCTTAAAACCCAAGCACCCTACCCAAGGAGCCCGGCCCCTGCCCACCCCATACCCGAGAGGCCCGGCCCCTGCCCACCCCTTACCCCAGAGGCTGGGCCCCTGCCCACCTGATCCTTTGCTCTCACTCTGTGCTCCCTTGTACTCCAAACCATGCAGGCCTTGGGCCATCCTAGAACCAGTTAAGGGCTTTTTTTTTGGCCTCAGACCCCTGCCTGAGATACTGTTCCCCTGACTCCTTAGCTGGCCAGTTCCCTCCTCATCTTTCAGGTTTCCTCTTAAATATGCTCTCCTAAAGGAAGTCTGGAATACACTCCTAGAGGCGGAGGGACAGCAGGAATGCTGACTCCCACGGGGTCCCCGGGCCCACGGAAAGAGGAGTAGATTTCTGAGTGCAAAGGGAAACCTTTGAAGGGCTGGGGTGGGGGTGGGACGATGAAGCAGCTGGATCTGATTTACCCCCTGAAAGGCTGCCAGTCGCACCCCATGGGAAACCACAGGGCTGGAGTAGCCACCGGGGAGAGTTGGAGCGCTTGTGCTGGTGACAGGCGCAGAGGCAGTGCAACTGGAGAGAGGACATGGGGCATTCTAGAACCCACAGGACTTGCGGAAATGCGGGAAGGAGTAGGGTGAGAGCCATACGCAACAGGGAAAAGAGTCAAGCGTCGTGGCGCGGTTTCCAGCCCCAGCAGGGGGTGGGAGGTGGTGCCAGTTTCCTAAGGTGGAAATCCAGGGAAGGCACGAAGCAGGTGTGCTTTGGAAGAACAGTTCTGGCGCAGCGCCTCTTCCTGTCGGCCCCCTTCTACAGTGCGCCTAGACACAGTGTGACAGCGCAGGGCTGCGCGGGCATCCCCAGCTCCGTGGTTCTGGCTCAGGTCGGCGGGGAAGCCTGGATCAAGGCACGGTGTCCCCGCGCCTCCCGCTGCCCTGGCTGCAGCACCGCCAAGGGCAAGGGCACGGCCATGACGGGATAGGAGGCGGATCCCACCTGTGAGCCAGTGAGCCACTCGGCCTCCTGGGAAGAGCGAAGGTCAAAGCGGCACCCCACGTCGCGGGGCTGGGGAGGGAAGGGCATGAAGGCCTGTCCTCTGCGAGGCTTCGGGCGCCTGGAGGCAGGGTGGGAGGGCAGGGCGAGGGGGCTTTGTCTGCGCGGAAACGCCCTGCCCGGCGCCCGCACAAAGGCCTCTTTGTGCCCGCGGCCGGCGGAGGTGGGGGCCGCGCGTTCCCGGAGCCCCCTGCCCCGTGCCCGGCCCGCGGCCCCGAGGGGCGCCGCCACTTCGCGCCGCCACCCGGCCCGGCGCAAAGCCCTGAATTGTCCGCAGAACGGTGGCATTAGGTCATTAATATGCTCAAAACGGAGTAATCATCTTCATCGCCGGGCCACGCCGGGCGGGGAGCCGAGGCAGTTTGCTAGCGCGAGCGTGTTTCTCTGGGGAAATGGAAATCAGGCGACGCACAAAGCCGCCCCGCGGGCCTGGCCGCGCCCTCGGCCGCCCTCGGCTGGGTCGCCGGCGCCGGTCCCGACCCGCTGCCCGGGCTGGCGGATCGGCTGCAAGCCTGGGGTCGCCTCTGGCCCTGTAGCCCAGAGGCTGTGCACCGTCGGACGGCGCACCGCCCCTCTCTGGGCCACCGTGCCTAGCTGGTGATAGCAGGAGTTCTGTTATTACATAAATCAGGTACTGGGAGAACAGTACGATCCCCTAAATACTTCGAATTGGAGCTTGCGTGCTCCTGACCCATTACTATGTTACTGAGCCTTGACTGAAGTCCAAAGCCTACTTGCATTCCTGCATTTAATCCTCAAAATCGCACTAAGAGGCAGGTGATTATTCCTATCGTTCAGCTGAAGAAACCGAGGCAGAGAGGTGAAGACCGTCACCTGGCCCGGACCAAGCCCTTCACCATTAAGTTGTGAGCCCCAGGACTATGTTATTTCACTGGGCAGCTCCCTTCGCTGGGGAAAAATGGCCCCTGCAGGCGGAGTTCTGTGAGCCTCACTACTACTGCACCATCCTTACTCATTCTCCCTGAATTCCAAAAATGTAACAGGACCCACTGCACACCTGCACTCTTTTAGACCACAGGGAACAAAACAGGAGATTCTGGCCTTGTGGGACACCAGCGAGAGGACCACCAGGAGAAGCCAGCAGGTTGACAGGGGTTGGCCCCTTGAAAGAGGTGACACCTGAGCAGAGATCTGAGGGAGGTGAGAGAGACTTCCAGGAAATGACCTTGAAGCTGCAGCGTAAGGAGGCTGGGGAGGCGGGTGTGTGGAGCAAAGTGGGAGGGATGGAGACAAGGCAGAGGTGACCAGGGCTGGGACTGGGGGTGCTGGCTCCAGTTCCAGCTGGACACTGGAGTCTCTGGGTTCTCTTGGTCTGGGGACAGTCTGTGCATGGGGAATTGTAAAGGTTTCTGCTTGGCTCAGCCTGGTTCAAGCGGCCCCACCCTGGGCTAATTGGCAATGGCCAGGGGCAGGTCACATACGGGACACACTCCCGTCAGCTGGACGCCCACCCCAATGGATACCCACTATGCAAGTGGACCCCAAACCCGGGCAGCAGGCAAAGTCAAAAGCAGTCCAGGGAGCCAGGGTCCAAAAGCCAGAGACATTTCTCAAGATTGTCAATCTGTGAGGACAGACACAGAGCCTGGAACTGAAGACCTGGATAACCCACGTGCACTGGGGCCAAGAGATAAGGGGCATCAGGTACCCAGACGTGATGGAGGAGCGGGAGGGAGGGGAAGGCGAACAGGGAGTGCTCAGAGCTAGGTGAGATATTTTAACAAACAGGAAAAGTTGATGATGCTAGTCCCATACAGTTGCTTCTGTAGGATTTCATGGGGGCAGGGGTTACCAGAGGAGAGTCTGCAAATTTTTCCTATAGGATGCCCTCTCTGTGGCGATGTACTTAGTCGTCAGTCAACTACCTGGACAACCCTGACTTTTCCCCTCTCTCCCCACCACTGCCATGCGTTCATCAAGCCTGCCCATTCTTGCTCCTTAATGCTTCTCCCCAATCCCTTCCTTTCCATTCCTGCGGTTCTGTTTTGGTGAAGACGATCAGTCATCTTTGGATCAATGCAGCGGCTTCCTCCCTGATCATGCTACTTTCAATCTTGCCTTCAATTCACACTCCAAATAGGGCACCACAGGGATCTTCCAAACACATAAATCTAAGTTACCACCCTGGTTAAAACCTTCTATAATTAACAACAATAACAACAACAACATCAACAACAACAACAAAAACAACAACACAACCTGATTAAGAAATGGGGCAAAGGACTTAGGCATTTAACCAAATAAGATATACAAATGGACAGCAAGTGCGTGAAAAGACGCCCATCACTCATCTTTAGGGAACTGCAAATCAAAAACACAACGAGATACCATTTCACACCCATTAGGATGGCTATTGCACAAATATGGTCCATTGCATAAACATATCTCTTCTGTTGAATGTCTGGGCTGTTTCCAGTTTGGAACTATTATGAATAAAGCTGCTGTATATTGGGAGACAATTCCCCATGAGTCTCTCACATTTCTGCACATCTTGTGAGTAAGGCACTGACTGACCTATCTTTTCATGGATGTTTGTATTGCAAAGAGCTTTGGAAGATCAAGCTCTCCCTCTGGAGCAAAGGGCAAGCATGCTTGCTTCCCATTATAAAAGATCCGGGTTCCCTAAGCTCAGGGTTCCTCTCCTGAAATGCAATTCACTATAAGTGCAGGATCCATCTGGGCCCACTCACATTGTCCTGTGGGACTTGGGGCAAAAGGAACTGATGCAAATATGCTGATACACATGCTGCTTGCTGTGCTGTGAGGAATAACATCCTTTGTCTCTGACTCATGGTTCTGGCATCTTCTGCCAGCCTCTCAAGAGCCTAACTCATTACCTTTCAAGTTGAGTAAAATTTCAGACCCTTTATAGTTCTTGACACTAAGTATTCTTGTACAAGTGTTTCTGTGAGCATATATTTCCCCACTTCTTCATCTTTCCATCCTGCTGCCTGGAGTGCAGACCTGATGGCTGGAGCTCTAGTTACCATCTTGACCCATGAGGACCAGAGATGTAGTGGATAGAAGGAGCATGGGTGTCCAAGGTTTTGTAGGTCAGAATGGCCATACTGTCCCTGGAATTTTACAGGAGGGAAAATGCCCTGCTTACACCACTGTACCGTGACGTTTTCCAACCCTATCTAATGCAGCCCATGTCGTGGTTCATCCTGTCTGAGATGTCTTCCCACCCTCCCTTCCTTTGTTCACTAACATATATCATACTAACCTCAACGAATGACTCTTCATGTTTCCAGTTCTTCTCACAATGACTGCTTCCTGTATCCTAGGGCCTTGTACAGTGTCTGGCACAGTAGTAGGTGCTCAGGAGGCAGGAGCTGATGAGATGAACAAATACGTAAAAGAAATATGCAGGTTGGCAAAGATGATGGGAAAGCAGCACTCTCACTTAGAGGAACAGGTAGAGCATTAGGTCGTCAGAGAGGGAGCCAGAGCTATAATCCTGTGCTGTGTGACACCACCACAGCTCTTTCCTCTCTGGGCTCAGTTCTCTGGCTCTGCAATGTGGGCTTTGGCTAGGATGATGAATGCCCATGGCCCCACTGATTCTCAAGCCCTGTGCAAACTCTGAAATTTGAGTACTGCTTTCGTGGCAATGCCTCCCTGCTTCTCTCTCCTGTAACTTATGTTTGACCAATGGCATCACTTGATGGCTGAGAAAGGTCCTATCCCTTGCTGGGCCCAGGACTGCTCTGCAACCCAAGCCTGGGGAGACATGGGTGCCTGGGCAGCTTAGCAGCTGGGGAGGCTGACAGCTTTAGTGAGCCCAGCGGGTGGCATCAAGTTTCTGGGTGCCTGGTCACCATGTTAATCTGCTCTTGGTACCACTAATACCAATTTGTGAGCAGACAGCCAGGATCAGACAGGCCAGCTGTCAAGCAACCGTGGACAGCTCAGTGTGTGGTTTGATTTTATGGCTTAGGGCTGGAATTACAAATTAATTAGCAAATTTAAGTTTCCGGAGATGCTTCAGATAGGTAGCTCCCAGGGGCCAGGTGACACTAGTTTGACCCAGTGACCCCAGCCCAGGTCCTGCCACCCACCACTACCACCACCAAGGGACTCAGAAAGAGTCGTCTTGTTTCCAGCACCACCACCACCCTGCTGGGGGACCCAGGTGGGCCCCTCTCCCTCTCTAGGCCCAGCCTCTTCATCTGTACACAAGGAGCAGGACTGGATGCTTTGTCTTCTCCACGCCAGCATTCTGGGATTCTAATTAGGCTCAAGATGTCTAGTGTGTGGTGGAGCCAGCAAAGCTCTCTGTCCATGCTTCTGCCTCCAGTGCAGGTGGGACCACTTCCCCTGCTTTACCCCTGTAACCTTTACTGAGCTCCGGGGATCCCTGTTTCCAGAGAAGACAGGCAATAGAGTGGAGTGATCTAAAATTACACGTGCAGCTGTGTTGCCCCTCCAGCCAATCCCCACCCTCCAACAGGGAGGTTTCCCAGTGTCCTGATGGTGGGGTGGGGTCTCCAGATGCCCCACTGGGCTACAGGCCCTGCCTGCCCTGGCGCTGCCTCTCATCCCCTCTCGTTGCCCATGAACCCTGGCCACAGCAGCCCCTCCCTAGTCCTTCTAAGGGCCATCTGCCTTCCTGCCTGCCACAGGATCCCAGCACATGCCGTTCCCTCTGCCTCCCCAGCATACACCCCTTCCTCCAGCCTGTCGTCCTGCAGGCTAATGCCCCCTCCTTGGAGAAGCCTGACCTGACACTGCTCTCTGAGTGCCCTGCACCTTTCCCGGCACCCCTCATCACAGAGGGAAGCACTCACTCTTGGGGTCACTTGTTATTTCATACTGCCCCATCTCCCCATCAGGACTGTGAGATCCATGGCACAGGAACACATCTGTTTTATTCACCAATTTTTTCAGAGCCTACTAGTGGTCTCCCAACATTGATTCTCTCCTTCTCTGTCCCAGTAAGAGATCTCTTGATTTTTAGCTTGGCCTATGTTCACCCAAAATAAAGACCACAGTTCCCAGTACCTTTGCAGCAGGGTGTGACCACGTGATCAAGTTCCAGCCAATGGAGTCCGAATGAGCAGGCTGTGCACAGCACCTGGCTGTGCCTTTCCTCTTTCACGTCCTCCTGCTGATGCAGGAGCTTGAGCAGTATAGGTGTGAGGTGTGAAGATCGTACAAACAGGAGCTCACTCCAGAAATGCAGAGCAACAGGTAGAGGGGCCTGAGCAATGCAGCAGCTGTGGCTTTGACAAGCAAGGAGTCAGCCTCTGTCTTGTTAGAGCCACTGTCATTCTAGCCCAGGTCATATACTTGCACCCTAAACCTAATTTGTATACCTCTACATCTGGTAGGCACCTGGTAAACATTTGCTGACTAAATGAGGAATTGAATGAATGAACGAGCAAAGTATTAGAAAACCAGAGCTAATGATCCTGAGCTTCAAGCACATTTTGGATTCCAAGAGCTTTTATGGGCTGACCTGGGACCTAATAAACATTATTTGCTTGAAACATGGCCCAAGTCCTCCACAGATGGGCTTGTGTGTCCACAGACAGTGGCGGGCTTCATTGGCCCAGAGATGGGGCCTGTTGATCTTCGTCTTCCTGACACAGCCGTAAGGCTCAGGGAGGCTCTTCCTGTGGCTAGCTGGCCCCCACCAAGTAGAGGGTGTCTCTTTTTTTTCTTCTTCTTCTTCTTCTTTTTTTTTTTTTTTGAGATGGAGTCTTGCTCTGTCGTCCAGGCTGGAGTGCAGTGGCCCAATCTTGGCTCACTACAACCTCTGCCTCCCAGGTTCAAGCGATTCTCCTGCCTCAGCCTCCTGAGTAGCTGGAATTACAGGCACATGCCACCATGCCTGGCTAATTTTTTGTATTTTTAGTAGAGACAGGGTTTCACTGTGTTAGCCAAGCTGGTCTCGATCTCCTGACCTCGTGATCCACGCACCTTGGCCTCCCAAAGTGCTGGAATTACAGGTGTGAACCACCGTGCCTGGCCAAGGGTGTCTCTTTACCAGGGCTCCACCAAGCAGAAGCCCTACTAATGATGGCAAGTACATGCCGAGACCCTAAGAGTGAAAGCAAGACCAGATTTCATCCCAAGTTCTTTTTAGAAAGGTAGAAGTATCTTTTTTTTAATGGATGCAAAAGCTTTGAAAACTGGTGATACATGAACACGGTTAAATAATAAATGTTTTGACAAGGGTGCCTGTCAGGACAGGCACGGCAAAAACGTAGGTAGAACTTGAAAATGTCCCAGAATTTATAGTTGCCAATGCCTGAGATTTCTTCCTTTGGGTAAAGTAACCACAGAGTTTTTGAAATGCAGATAACCCTTGACGGCGCATCCTGTAAGCCATTCTCAGTGATCGGTGCCTCTGTGTGTGGGCATGCATTTATGAGATCCTTGCAACGGATTCAGAGCAGGTTTGAATGGAGGCGGGTGGGGAGAGAGGAGAAGGGGGCTAGGCGAGGAGATTAGGGAGGCCAGGCTGCTGTCCACCTACCTCGAAGGTGCTGCTTCCTAAATGTTGGCAGGAGAATGGGGCATTGATACGTACTTTACAAGAAAGAAAGGCACACGGCAGTTCTGCCCCACTGGTGACTTCAAGGTCCATCCTCTTTTGGGGGTGAAGAACAGTGGCTCTGAGATCACTCGGTCACTGCCGTCCCCAGCTGGAAGGGTTACCTGAGGCCATAGAGGCCAGCTCCCTGCCTCAAGGCACAGATCTACCCAAGCCACATTGGACAGATGTGCAACAGTGTACATTTGGGCTGCAAGTGTTATTAATTACCCGCAGAAGCCATGAGCTCAGGGAGATTCCCTTGGCTTAGGTCTTCCACATCCTGCCAGAAATGCAATGCAGGTGGGTTGGGCTGTGGAAACTGGACGGACTAAAGTTCAGGCTTAGCAAGAAGATATATTGGTAGGTGATTATGTGCTTTGTGAAAGCTTTGCTGTACAAAAGGGAACCACCCCCCTACCCCAACCACCACCCTTGGATTCCACCCACCCCCGTGCCCTGCCGGGAAGATGTGGCCCCATCTGGTGTTGTGGAATTGTGTTGGAAACCTTTGGGGATAAAGAGGAAAGAGCAACTAGCTTGGCCATCCACGACCTGGCGCTGGTCCCCACCCGTACCTTGCTTTTGGGTAACTTTAGGCAAATCACTGCCCTGCTCTGAGCCCCATTCTCCAACACCTCTAAGGCTCAGCACTGTCTCCTGGGGTGCTTACAAGCTGTGTGTCCTTGTGCAAGTGACTCAACCTTTCTGAACCACAGCCTTTTCAGCCATAGAAAGAGGAAAGTCATGACACCTATCTCAGAGGCGTCTTGTGAGAATTAATTCAGATACCAATGACAGGCGCCCGGAATGAAGAGGCCAGCCTATTCAATGCAGTGAAGAGGCCCCGCCTGTTACAAACCTGGGCTCCAGACTCCAGCCCAGCACTGCCTTCTGAATCACATCGGTTGGTCCCTGGGTGGGTCTCTGTTGCAGAGGGTGGAAGGGCAGCCCAGGGACTCAATGCAACAAAACTTACTGAGCCTTCAGTCAATATTTGAAAAATCAGGAGACCTGTCTCTCTCTCTCTCTCTCTCACACATACGCACACACTCTCTCACACATGCACACATAACACACATACACATCCTGCATTTCTGCCTTGTCTAGAAAAAATCAGAAGACCTGGCCACCCTCGGTGCCAATTCCTGCCAGATATCAAGCAGCTGTTGCTGAATAGCAGCTGCTCCCTTTGGACAGCAGCAGGAATGTGTCATTCCTCCACAGTACCCCCCCTCCGGAAGGCCTCTCACCTGGGCCCCACCCCGCTTCTCTGGGCCTCTGTCACTGGTTACTCTCCTGTCTGTTCTGTGTCTATGGGGCTCATGTCTCTTGCATCTTCGCCCTGCACCCCAACTCCCAGAGCCAGCCCAGGGCATTGGGTGCAGTGGATGCTTGCTGGCTGTGGTCCTTTGTTCTTTGGTGTGCAGGGCCCTGCATGCCCACCCTACAGGGCTGGCCGGGTCTCACAATCAAGTAGGTGCTCATGGTGGAATGAACCTTTGAGCTCAATGCAACTGGACAGATGCTCATTTCAAGAAGATCAGAACTCGATTTCTGTGCTCCCTGGGGGTGTGGAGCAGCAAACAGAACCTGACTTGGCTGGGGAGCAGGGTGGCGGCTGACCCAGGAATGCATAGCCATGTGCTGGAGGCTGGAGCCCCTGTCTTGTTCTCCTCGTAGCCATGG
Source organism: Rhinopithecus bieti (assembly GCF_001698545.2). Lineage (NCBI taxonomy): Eukaryota > Metazoa > Chordata > Mammalia > Primates > Cercopithecidae > Rhinopithecus > Rhinopithecus bieti. The sequence continues at coordinate 1,686,217 of NW_016810434.1, forward strand.
TGTTTGGTGGAGGCCCCGGGCTCCCTCTCTTTGTTCTGTGAAGAGCAGAGGCCACAGAGAGTTCCTGTCCCTGTCTGTGAGGCCAGTAGGACTAGTGTTCCCTGTTTAAGGGAAAGGTCTGCAGATAGGCCCCCATCCATGAGCCGTACAGGTCAACTCTCCATCCCACCTATGAGTGCACACTGAGCCTCAGCCATCCTGAGCCCTGTCCTCTGTGCTGCAGGGATGCCCAGAAACCATTCCTGCCTTTAGGGAGCTCATGGCTGGGATTAGAGTAAAACATGAAGCTGAGGAGTTAGGCCACAGCAGGCTGGGAACCCTTGGGAACAAGTTCTGTGGACACCCCATGGAAAGAGAGGGCTGAGGACTGTAGGCAGGGAGGTGGTCAGGGAGGGCTTCCTGGAAGAGGCAGGGAAGGGACTACAACTCCCGAAGCAATGAGCTGTCTGTGAGTGCACTTTGACTGTTACCATCTCTCCCCTTCCTTAGAGCCCAAGTCCTGAAAATGTCCCCTCAAGCACATAGGAGCAGGTAGTTTAGATTTCAGTCTATGCAAAAAAGCAGCTGCAGGAGCTATTCTCCATGGAACAGCATCTCTGGTCACCTGTCAGCAGCTCAGAGGCCTGGCCACAGTCCTGGCTACCCCTGTGCCTGGCCTCCACTGCCTGTCTCCGGCCCTTGCCCTCCCCATTCCCTGGCCCTCCACATGGTCCACCCTCCGCCCTTCCGGGTCAGTGTGGCCCTCCGTCGTTCCTGCTGCTCCCCGGCCACTGCTCACTGCCAGCTCTCAGCAAGTCTCTCTGCCCTCTGGATCCTTCTCTGTGTGTTTCGCTGCCCAAAGCCCCAAGAGACAGCATCTGCTTGGCTGGACAGACGCTAGGCACTGTGCCACACTCGAGCCAGGCTACTGACAGCTACCCTGGGCCAATGTCCGAGGCTGGCCTCCCCAGCTGTGGCCAGAGCAGCGGGGTTGCATGGAGGTGCTGGCCTTCCACAGGTCAGCAGCGTGGCAGAGTCCTTGGCTGTGTGGGGGGAGCAGTCTAAGAACCCTCACATCCAGTATCGGTCCAGCAATTCCCAGCCCTCGGGGCACCCTCAGGCAGTGCCACAGCCAGGCGCGAAGAACAGAGGCTGACCAGAGCTGAGAGACGCCGTCTCCAACGCTGCTTCCAGTATGCCTTGCACCAGGGCCCCCTGTGGGACCCAGGTGGCAGCTTTGCTGTTCTTGACAAATGCAAACCCCATCCTGTGACACCAGCCAACAGCTTGGCGCTCACCAAACCGTAAGACTTTTTGGGCAAAAGATTTTGTTCTCTCTGCCCCACCAAACACTTGTCTCCTTTGATTTTGCCATTGTTCTTTCCAGGGAAATCTAATTTTAAAACAAAAAAAACATGTTTCCTAACCAACAGGACACATGTGTGTGCCAACAAATATTTGATCTGAAAGCAAGTCTTTGCTCAGTGTAAGCTTTGTTTTTAACGGACAGGACAAAACACCGGGACCAGCTGTGCAGAGCATGTGTTCGGCCCCGGAGGCCCCGTGCTCCTTTCAGCTCGGAAATCTGGCTCGAGGTGTCCAGCTGGGACCCCATCGTAAGGGTCACATAGTTTCCAATCTGGAGGGTGAGGCGGGGCCCGGTGGCAGTAAGATCTTCCCTTTCAAAAAAGAACCAAAATATCCCGGTCTGCAACATTATGAACCCCGGATGTGTCTCCACACACAAAGCCGCTTGCAAAATAAAGCCACATTTGAGCCCAGGCCAGGGACGATGTTGAAAACAATGCAGCTAATAAGTCACCGGTCGCTGGATGAAATCAAACTGTTTTTGTTTTGTGGCGGTTTCTCAGCTTCTGGGACAGCTCTTCCACCCCGGGGGGAGAGCCTTGTGTCAGCCTCTCTCTTCCTCCGCCACAGAGATGCTGCCGCGTCCCCACAGGCCTGGGGCTCCTAGGGCAGACCTCAGTAACCCACACATATACTCAGTCACATCTTCCACAGCATGGGCTAAATCACACCCTAGACCCAACTCAAATAAGAAGAAAAAATACCAGTTCCATCCAATGGCAAGAAATCTCAAAGGTCAGTGGTGACTGTCGGGTGTCTGGATGTCCCTGGGATCAGCGCTGTGTTGGCAGCGGGCTTCATACCGTGGAGGCACCAAGCAGGGATGTGTGGGGGCTCCCGTGTTAGGGGCAAATCCGCGTGTGAAGTGAATGCCCACCGCTCGGAGGCTGAGCCTCACACACGATGAAACCTCTCTGGGCTACAGTTTCTCTTTCGTGCCGTGAATGTGTATTTCACCACCTCATGAGGTCGGAGGTGGGGAGGAAAGGGAAGAAGTCTGTGAGGCCCAGGCAGAGGCTGCAGAGAGCCCTGCCCATACACATTCTCCTGGGGCTGCCTTAGAGACACAAGCCTAGTGTTTTGCTGAGCACGGGGCCGCCCAGTCTCCCTAGTGGCTGGGTGTGGCTACGTGAGTGACCTGCTGGCTGTGAGCATAAGTGCTACATGGAGCCTCTGGAAATGTCCTTTAAGGACAGGTAGCAGGCACCTGCGCCCACTGCTTGGAATGTAGAAAGCATGGCTGGTGCCAGGGCCCATTCTGGACCACGAGGCCTGGGCTGCGTCTGGAGCAGGGTGCAGCCGGGGTCCCACTGCGTCTGTCTTGGCCTGCCTGCCTCTGGACTGCTTCTCCACAAGACAGAAACTTCTTTCTCCTTTCCTAGGGATCTCCACCCTTTCTGCTAGCCCCCGTCTCATGGGCACAGGCCTGGCATTGAGTACACGGGAATGAGCTGAATGTTTGTTCTCCAGGGATGGACGTGTCCTGCGAGACCCTGGGGTGACTGAGTAGGGTCTCGGTGGTGTGGAGAAGGTGGCCCACTCCCCTCCGGACAGGCAGATAGGGGCTGCAGGAGGAAAGCGGGCCAGTAGGGAGTGGTGGGGACTGGAGAGCCAGGGCCCACGGCCACTGCCCAGGGCTACCAACTCTCACCCTGAGGAGAGTCAGACTGGCCTTGCCTGAGTCGCTGATATTTTAAGGGAAACTGGGAAACTCCTAGTTGTGGACAAGCTGATGGCTCATTCAGATTTGCTGGCAACACATGGTGCAGCTGCCGTGGCAGGGCTCCATGAAGCAGGGGTTTCATGCACTCCATATGCATGAAGCTTCCAGCCTGGTGCCACCCATTCGTGCCCTCTGTCTGTATGTCCGGGTTAAAACACAGGCTGGCACAGGGCAGGCCACAGGCCAGCTGTTGTGTAGCCTTCTTCTTTTCTTTGTGCCTCTCAGAGGGCTCAGGGGCTCTCCACCTTACCTCTGGGAGACTCCACACACCCCGAACCCCTCAGTCCATTTGCACCAATGCCCCCCTTTGCCTCTCCTACCATTTTCCCTCACCCAGAGTCACACTGGCATGACAACTCCACCCCACTACACACTGCCAATGCACAGGCTGTTCCACCTTTCAAAATGAGGCAGGGCACAGCAAACAAGATGCCTCCATGTCTGTTCTTTTCTTCTTGCTTTATTAAATGCCCCTCCGAGTTTAAGCTGGGCATGGGACCTCCCAACTAAAGACCACTTTCTCCAGCCTCCTTGACAGCAGGGTGTGGCCCACAGAGTAAGTCTGACTGGTCAGATGTGGACAGCAGCAACTTCCGGACCATGTTTTCAAAAGAAAAAGGAGTGCCTTCCACTTTCCCTTCCCACTTCCTGCTGGCAGGAATGTGGGTGTGATGGCAGAAGGGGGAGCAGCCACCTTAGACTGAGTGGTGATAGCTGATTCTTGTAATCAGCAGAGCCTGGGTCCACAGTGCCATGGAGCTGCCAGATAAGCCCATCATGCTTCCATTCAGCCCACCATGTGAGGGGCCAGTAGACTCTGATCTGGTTTACGTGACAGTTACTTTGTCATTTTTACAGCAAGCCTGTATTTTACAGCAACAGTGAGCTTGTGTTCTAACTGGTTCGCGTGGTTACCATTTTCATCTTACATAGAATTCATTCTCATCAGTTACCCAACTGGATCCACATCATTCTTTCATGCATCCATCCAGTTAGCGAGTCCTGAGCAATTTCTGTACAGATCGCTGGGGAAAACACAAAGGCAGACAATCCGCAGTTCCCCACACTTGAGCAGGAGCTTAGGAGTGATGGTGAGAGGGCAAGTGCCATTAGAACCCTGTTCTGTGGCCCAAGGTGGCAGTTCTGCAAACAGGTGATGAACGTCTGCTCTGTGCTTCACTCGGAGTCCCTGTGGGCTAGGTAGCCGCTGCAGACAGTGACATCACCTGACTCTCCCAGGGCAGCCCCAGACATGCAATAAGACTCCAGCCAGGCGAGTGAGCCACTGTGCTTGTGTGTGCACACGTGTGTGAGCAAGCATGCACACACATGGACGAGGGAGGGGGGAGAGAGAGTCCAGGTCTGTTTTTAGGGGCTCATGGACAATGACTCACCTATTCATCAAGACTGTATTGCATACCTCCTGTGCATGACAGCTGACAGAGGCCAATAGGCCAAGGCTTTGCCCTGGAGACGGCCCCCATAGGCCACAGACACACCTGCAGACACTGGTGGCTCCAGTCACTCCCTGCTCTTTGTCCCTGCCCTTAGGATGGATTTACACTAAGCCATTCATGCTTTCCCCTGAATCTTGTGACCAAGAGCTAGGGTTAGGTGCTCTGCCTTGAAGCCATTGCATAAAAAATTCCGACAACCAGTCTCCTCGGAAATATTCCTAACCACTCTTATCAGCCACCTGTTGGCCAGCAAGCCCAAAAATTCATATACTTCGTTGGCATTCATCTTCACAATAACCCTAGAATGAAGGCAGCTTATCCCCTATTTTTCAGATGAGGAAACTGAGATTTGGAGAAAAGGAAATGGAAAAGGAAAAAGCGTGGGCACTATCGTGAAGCGAGACCGGCCGGGCATTGCTCGTTTCCCTGCACCCCTCCCCAGGCAAGCGGGCTGAGCTAGACCCAAAGAGCCAGGACCACGGTCGGGGTCAGAATGCAAGCTCTGGAGCCTACTGGCTGGGTGACCTTAATTGACCTTCCTGGGCCTCTGTTTCATTGTCTGTAGAATGGAGCCCAAAATACCCAACTCATAGGATCATTGTAAGACCTAAGTGAAAACATGCAGAAAAAGGGACATGCAGACACGAGCCTAATACCGGGGCCACTACTGACTGGTGATTATAAGGCTGAGACTCAAGGTCAGACAGGCCTGACCCTACCCCTTCCTGGCTGTCTGTGCCCTTAACCCCTATGTAAGATGGCAAGAGAGCCATGGCGCCCACCTTCTGGGGCTACGCAGGCAAAATGAGGAGGAGCAAGTGCCCAGCAGGCAGCAGCCATGGCTTCTCTTGCAGCTCTGGTGTGTGTGCCTCCTTCTCTATACTGGAGCCCCATCCTCGGCTGTGTGAGTAGACAGGGCTGACCCGTGCTCCAGCCCCTGGTCAGCACCCACCCAAGGAGCAGACTGTGGGGCACTGGTCTGCCTATTGTCCCCGGCTGCGTCTCCTCGGTTTCTGGCCTCTAGCAGTTGTTCCCAATTTCCTTCCAACCTTTCAAACCTCCAGCCACTCAGCCTCTGACCCCAAGGACCAAGGGCAGAGGCAGAAATAAAGACAAAACAGTACAGCTGTCTTAAATCACCAAATTAGTTATTATGGACGAGGGCAGTAAAAGAAAATAAAACAAAGATGAGATATAAAGTCTGAAATAGAAACACCAAGGAGAGTGACCGGGGGGGGTTGGCAAGTTAGGGAGCCAGGCAGACGGAGGTGCTATCTGGGTGGCCTTGGGCAAGTCTCTGCCCTCCCAAGGCTCTGCCCCTCTGGGCTCAGGATGTCAGAGACCATGATTCCTGGGCTATGCTTGCATGAGGGAGCCCAGAGCTCTGTGCTGGGCTGTTGTTCCTCTCAATACGCCCTCCCCGGTGCCTTCACCTGCTCTTGGTTCCAAGTCCCATCCAAGAGTCTGTCTCCAGCTGGCTTCTCTTCCCCGAGGTGCAGATGTCCAAAGTCGTCCATTGGTTTGATATTTGCCCAGAGGCCTCACCCATTGCTATAGCCACGTGTCCAGGACTGAGCTGTGCACCACTCTGGGCATGGTGGAGGCCGCTGTAAGGAGACGGCCCTTGCCTCGCAGGAAGGGGAGCCTGAAATTCCCAGGGGTCGGAGGAGGCTGCACCGGAACTGCACCCCACCCAGGACTGCCGAGCTGAGAGGGTGCTGCCGCAGTGAAGGCTGTGCCACCTCGCATTGCCAGGTCCCAAGCCTCTGACCGCGCCGGGAGAGGGTCAGAGTGTGCCTGGCGGGGTGGGCCCTGGCTCTGCACTTTCCCCCCTGCCCAAGAGACTTTGGGTTGCATCTCTCTACGTAGCAGAAGAGTGGGGACATGGGAGCCTGCCTCATGGAGTTGTGAGGTGGCCTGGGAGCAGGCTGACCCCCGTGGGGATTCTGTGGCCCAGCTCCCACCCACCATGCCCCTGCCCAGCAGCCTCTTTGCAGGCTCCTGAGGGTTCAACCTGGTGCACAATCTTCAGGCCTCTCCTGCCTTGACCTGCAGCCCTCCACGCCCCAGCCACACCCTTCTTTAGTGTTGTTATTTTTTCATTATTAAAATGTTATAATAGGAATACATTTTAGTTGCTTAAATTCTGCAATAGTGAAACAATAAAGATGGAGATCACTCCTCCAGTTCCATTCCACTCCTCAGAGCTACCTACAGTTGACAGTTGTACATTTCACTCCAGAAATATCTATGACTGCCCGCAGTTACATATGCAGGGATTACAGGCGTGTATACGTCCGTGTGACTGCGCATGCAGGATTATAAAAATCACAAACCGGCCCGTGCTGCCCGTGCTGTCATGCATCTTGATGTTATTTTCACTGGCTGAGTTGGGAGCATTTCTCAATGCCAGCGGGGCAGGCTTTGTGTTGGCTGCATAGTTTTCTGTTGTGCAACGTCCTCCCTGCTGACAAGCAATTAGATGGCGCCACTTCCTTCCTTTGCTCGTACAAACCCTGAGGCACTGAAAGCGAAATTTCTGGGTCCCAAGGAGTGTGCATTTTTGAATATCATGAAGTGACCCAGCTGCCTCACATCCTCCATGGGGACCACACTCTGTCTTAGTATAGGAGATCCTGGGAGCCCCACATCCTTGCCAGTGCAGCACTACTATTCCTTTAAATTTTGCCCCCAATGTATTCTTGCTGTTTTATTTTGATTTCCCAGGTGACTGAGGAGGTGAAGCGTCTCTTCAGCCATTCGCTGGCTGTGAGAATTTCTTACCCTACAAACTGCCCATTTCTTTCCTTTACCTGTTTTTTTCTACTGGGTTATGTGAGTTTCTACTGACTGACTTATAGAAGCCCATTATATGTTATGATATTAATCTGTTGTCTGTGGTACATGCTTTCAGTCTATTCTCCCGGTCCATCAGATATCTTTTAACTTTGTTTATCGTGTATTTGGCCATGTGGAAGCTTTTTATTTATTTTATTTTATTTTATTTATTTATTTTTTTGAAACCGAGTTTCATTCTTGTTGCCCAGGCTGGAGTGCAATGGCGCAATCACAGTTCACCGCAACCCCACCTCCTGGGTTCAAGCGATTCTCCTGCTTCAGCCTCCCAAGTATCTGGGATGACAGGCATGTACCACCACACCAGCTAATTTTGTATTTTTAGTAGAGACGGGGTTTCTCCATGTTGGTCAGGCTGGTCTTGAGCTCCCGACCTCAGGCGATCCACCCATCTCTGCCCTCCCAAAGTGCTAGGATTACAAGTATTTTATTTTTTTGAGATGGGATCTTACTCTGTTACCTAGGCTGGAGTGCAGTGGCGCGATCTTGGCTCACTGCAGCTTCCCCCTCCTGGGCTCAGGTGATTATCCCATCTCAGCCTCCCAAGTAGCTGAGATCACAGGCACACACACCCCGCCCGGCTGATTTTTTTTTTTTTTTTTTTTTTTATTTTGGTAGAGACAGAGTTTCGCCATATTGCCCAGGCTGGTCTCAAACTTCTGAACTCAAGTGATCCGTCTGCCTCGGCCTCCCAAAGTGCTGGAATTATGGGCAAGAGCCACTATGCCCTGCCAGAAGCTTTTTATTTTTATGTAGTCAAATCTGTCAAGCTTTTGTTTTATAGCTTCTGGATTTCGTGTCTTGCTTAGGAAGGTTTGCCTCCTCCAAGATCATGAAAATGTGCTCCTCTCTTTTGACACTGTGGTATTACAGCTTCGTTTTTTCCTTTTACAGTCTTCTTCCATCTGAAATGAATTTGGCAGGATGACACTCCCTTCCTTGTGAAACCCAGTCCTGCCTTGGGATCCACAGATGCCCCGACATGTCCTACCCTCCCCATCCCTTGGTCCCTCATTCAGTCACTCTACAAGCATGTTTTGAGCCTTTGTTAGGCACCAAACTCTGCTGATCCTGCTTTGACTAGATCATGCCCCTGTCCTGGGAAAGATGTGTTCAATGGAGGAGACCGAGAGCAAACAAACACACGGTGCCGTGTCTTGGATGTGTGTCCCTCCTAATCGCATGTTGAAATGTGACACCCCCGTGTTGGAAGTGGGCGCAGCGGGAGGTGTGGAGTCATGGGGGTGGGTCCCTCATGAATGGGTCAGCCCCGCCCCTTGGCCGTGAGTGGTAGTGAGATGCCAGAGCTGATTGTTTAAAAGAGCCTGAGGCCGGACGCCGTGGCTCACGCCTGTAATCCCAGCACTTTGGGAGGCTGAGGCGGGTGGGTCATGAGGTCAGGAGATCGAGACCATCCTGGCTCACACTGTGAAATCCTGTCTCTACTAACTCTACAAAAAATTAGCTAGGCGTGGTGGCGGGCGCCTGTAGTCCCAGCTACTCAGGAAGCTGAGGCAAGAGAATGGCATGAACCTGGGAGGCGGAGCTTGCAGTGAGCCGAGATCAGGCCACTGCACTCCAGCCTGGGCGACAGAACAAGACTCTGTCTCAAAAAAAAAAAAAAAAAAAAAAAAAAAAAGAGAGAGAGAGAGAGCCTGGCACTTCCCCCGCTCTCTTGCCATGTGACACACCTGTTACCCCTTTGCCTTCTACTATGAGTAAAAGCTTCCTAAGGCCTCACCAAAAGCTGAGCAGATGCTGGTGTCATGCTGGTACAGCCTGCAGAACTGTGAACCAAATAAGCCTCTTTTCTTTATAAATTACCCAGTCTCAGATATTCCTTTATGGCAGTGCACAATGGACTAACATCTGTCGTTAGCACAATTTCAGGTAGTGTGGGGAAAACACAAGAGTCTGGGGAGGGAGGGCATCACACAGGGCCATATTCACAATGATGAGGTCAGGAAAGGCCCCTCGGAGAAAACAGTCTAAGTCAGATATGCTAATAGGGTGGGGGAGCGAGCCCCACCACTGCCAGGGTAACAGTGCTGTGGACAGAGGGACAGCAGGGCTGGGACCTGGGAGGGGACTAGAACAGCAAGGCAGCCGGCAGCTCAAGGTGAGCAGGAGTGTGGGCCAGATCACAGACAGGCCTTGGAGGCCACGGGGGAGGGTGCCACTTTATTCTGAATCTGACTGGAAGGTTTAGATGAAGGACTTTGGTGCAGTGTGTGTGTGTACACGCACGCATGGACGCACGCACACACACATAGCTACATCTTCCTTATCAGCCTTTTGATGTGGGTGCCCAGGGGCCACCCCTCACTCTCATTCCTGTGGTCTTAACTACCCCCATGTGCAGCGGTGTAGCCGGTATAGCCAGCACAGTGCCTGGCAGGCAGTAGGCCCTCTGTGTGCATTTGAGAGTGACTCAGGTTAACTCCAGTTCAAGCCCTGTCCTGGCCTCCAGTGACCCCCAACTCCTGTACCTCCAGGCACCCCATCAGAGCCTCACTCCAGCATGTCCTGAAGTGAGTTCTTTCCCTCTCCCCAGTCTTCTGCTCCTCCTCTGCAGACCCCAGGGGCCATGCTTGACTATTGCCTGCCCCTCTCCCTATCACCTGCCTGTGTGCCACTGAGGACGTGGATTCTAACCCTGCACAGTTGCAGAAGACACTTTCTCACATCCATCCCCTGACTGCTCGCTTTCTCTCCTGGATGCTGAAATCAGCTGCAACCTGGACCACTCCCCTCAGCCTGGCCCCTCCAATCCATCTCCAAATGGCAGCAAGGTCAATTCCTCTGAAGTGCACCCCTGCCCGCCACCCCACCTCCTCCTCAGGTCAATTCACCCAGCTGCACCTGCACACACACACACACACACACATACACACACACACACACACACATCCAGCAGGTATGAGCTCAGCAGGGAGAGTGCAGAGAGTGAGGTGGAAGGGGGTGGGGGGAGAGGAGGTGAGAAAAGGAGAAGGAAAGGAAGGAGACAGGATGACAGGGAAACGGAAGGGAGGGGAGAGGAAGCTGGGACAGATGGGGCCGGTGACAGGACCAGGGAACAATAAATAGCATCAAGGAATAGTCAGGGTATGAGGCCCCCAGGAAAGAGGCTGAGGGATGGGGAAGAGAAGCTGGAGAGATGGGACCTCTGAATTCTAGGGACAAGAAGATCTTTAATAAGCAAGAAGGGACAGATAAAAGAGGGATAACAGCATCCAGGGCATCTGGGATGAATGAAACAGGGCAAGGCTGAAAATGTCGTTGGGTCTGTCCCTCTGAGCTCAGCGACCTCCACCCCACTGTTTACTAAACATACAGCATCTTCTGGATTCTCCCTGCTGCGCTTCCTGTGCCTGGTGATGAACCTGTCTGCGGGTGGGGGACCGTAGCTGACCTATGACAGCCGTTGATCACCAGCGTTTCTGTTCCTAAGACCCTGGGTGCTGCCTGGTCCTGTCAGCTCTCTAGGTGGGCAGAGGCTGCTTGTGGCGCCTGAAAGGGATGCAGCCACCGAGCCAGGGCAGGAGGCAGGCCCGTCACTTGCTTCTGGCACACGTCACTTGATGATCTGCCACACTCACACATCTGTGTCACAGACCATGCTCTCCGGATTCAGGGAAAATGGTGTGAGGTTCAGTGACCTGCCCATGGCCACATGGCCAGGAGAGGTGGAGCCTGGAGGGGACCCAGCTCTGCTGCCTGGGTCTGGTGCCATCAGAACAGGATACACAGAATCTGCCCCCTCACTCAACTCAACACTACAAGGGGCATCAGGTGCCACCAGGGCAGTGAGGCTACAGCTGCCATTCCAGGGCATGAGGGAGGGAATGGGGTCAGGCTGTCCCTTGTGAAGCCTGCCAGGAGAGTTTTTAGCTATGAGTAGCAGACGACCCTACCCACAGTGACCCTAGCAAGCAGGGCCTGAGGACAGAGGCACCCTCATGCTCCAAAGGCCATCTCTACCCTCATCCTCTAGCACCAGGTCACACCTTCCCCAGGACCCACCTGCTGCAGACCTCTCTTTCCTCCCTACCACCCACCAGAACTGAGGCTGTGAGCCCTGTGTTAGAAGGAGGCCAGGAGTGCGTGTTTCCCTCCCAGCCTCTGGTGAAGGTTGGTCCCCGGCCACCACATGAGCCATGCAGAGGGGTAGCAAGTACACCCCACCCAGACAGGAGCAGGCTGCACCAGAGGAGGCTGGGCGCCAGCCTACATGGTTCCCCTTATGTGGGAGACTGTGACAGCGCTTCGGCCAAATAGAGTTGTCACCAACACCTTGAGGCAGTCCGGCAGGCATGCAGAGCTGGCCCAGGGTGAAGAGCCCAGAGCCAAATCAAGAGATGGAGGGTGTGGCAGGGCTGGCCCCAGGACGGATGCCTGAGCTGATCCCTGAGGGACAGCCAGGGCACAGAGCAGGAGGATGCAGAAAAGTGCTATGCTTCTCTTTGGGAACTTTAGTGGGGGTGGGTAATGCATTGAATTCAAGCTCAGGAAGGAGGAGAAGAGGGAAGCAGGGAGATGCGCCGCCAAGTGTCAGACCCAGCACAGGCAGGTTACCCAGGGCTTAGCTCACTTTTGTCCACTATCCCATCAGAGAGTTGCTATTATTCAGATTTTACAGGTGGCAAAACTGAGGCTCAGAGTGGCTCCCTGGCTTGCCTGCAATCACAGAGCTAAATGCCCATGCTGGCTTCCATCCACAGCCCTCTCTTCCGACCGTGTGGTCCACCTCATAGTGACAGCCCTGCAGACAGACAGGCAGCTGCACCAAGCCCTTCACCACGCCTCCAGCACAGCTCAGCTAGTCCTCCCCGCCACTCTGCCTTGAGTCGTCATGGCCCCACCCCTGGGCAGAGCTCAGAGGGTCGGGGAAGGTGTCCAAGTTTGCCCTGGCCTAAGATCCGGGGTCTCAGCCAGGGCCCTGCCCTCTCCCCTGCGTCCCTTTCATTTCTTTATTGTTTGTTTTCTTAAGAAGTGTCAAGCAAAGCCTCGTATGCTCATCTTGAACAGTTCCCGTGGAGCCCGCAGCAAAGACAAGCAGGTCAGCCCATTCTTGGGGAACCTGAGCCAGGGAACCTTGTGAGTAAAGGGAGCCAGGCCAGGTGCCCAAGGTCAGGGAACCCAGGGGGGCTCAGGATGTCAGGGACACTGGTAAGCAAAGATAGGCTGGCAGGTGCTGAGGCATAGAGGGGGAGCAGGGGAGGTCCCAGGCCAGGTCCCCTTGGTCATGGCTCACCTGGAGGGAACAGGCGCTGTCCCAGGCCTGGGGTCTGCCATCTTTCCCCCATCAGGAGGGGCCTTGTGGAGGGGCACACTCAGGAGTGAGGTGGGCACAGGTCCTCCAGGGGCAGAGGCAGGTGGGAGAGGGAAGCAGGGTGGGTGTGGGAAGGGGCCCCGGCTCTGGATGCGAGAGATCACAACTGCAGTCCTATGTCCAGCATGTTGAATGAAGGCATGATTATACCCATGGGACACCCATCCTAAGCCATGTCAGATATGGGGCAGCTTAGAGAGAAGGATGAGGTTCCCAACCCCAAGGAGCTCCCAGTGCAGGGGTCACCCCTGTTGCTGGCTTGTCCCCATCAGAACCTCAGCCCTGACCACAGCTTTCTTCCTTGCTTCTAAGCTGCCCCCACTAGCACTCCCACCCCTGAGGAAGCTGCTGGGAGCTAGAGCCACAGAAGGCTGCCTCTGCACCTGTGGCACTCTGAGGCTTTCCTGAGACCATGAGCCCTGGTGCTCCCAGAAACCTTGCTTGTTCCCTGGTTGGAGGAGATCCTGGGTGAATCCAACCTCTGGCTGCATGGTGGGGAGACAGGCCCACTGGCTTGCTGTGGCAGAGATAGAAAAGCCCTGGTCCCTGAGGGTGAGGGGTGTGAGCAACAGCTGCAATACCCCTTGGAAGATGGAAGCCTGTGGAGCAGGGAGGCTCACAGTGGCGCCAACTACAGAGGGATGATCCCAACACCCAGGTGAGGATGAGCGTGAGGATCCCCCAGCTCTCGGTCCTGGCTGGGGATGGAAAACAGTGGAGTGGACACGGAGTGGGAGGGTCCTGAGACCCTCTTTCCCTCTGGAGGAGGGCTTTGGGGGTGCAGGGGTTTCATGCTACCAGCATCCAAATCATCAAACCACACATCTTTGGGGCAATTCCACGCAATGTAACCACAGCACTTTGGTGACCTTAGCTGAGATTGTTATTGTTGTTTTTAATGGAGTATGAGGCTACCTGACTGATCTCTGTGGCTCCTAAAGAGGAGGAAAGGGGCTGCCAGCAGGTGGAGACAGGGATTGAGGCAGTGTGGAGGCTTCCACTGCAGGGAGCAGAAAACTCAACCCCACTGGCACCAAGGAAAATGTCACACAGGGGCCGGGTGCGGTGGCTCATGCCTGTAATCCCAGCACTTTGGGAGGCTGAGACGGGCGGATCCCGAGGTCAGGAGATCGAGACCATCCTGGCTAACACGGTGAAACCCCGTCTCTACTAAAAAAATACAAAAAACTAGCCGGGCATGGTGGCGGGCGCCTGTAGTCCCAGCTACCCGGAGGCGGAGGCAGGAGAATGGCGTAAACCTGGGAGGCGGAGCTTGCAGTGAGCCGAGATCTGGCCACTGCACTCCAGCCTGGGCAACAGAGCGAGACTCCGTCTCAAAAAAAAAAAAGAAAGAAAGAAAGAAAATGTCACACAATAACTCTTGAGGAAGCACAGCACCAGGGTTGATTAATTTAGTAATTCAGTGTCATCATGGCGGGCCCAGGCTCCTTCCATGTTTCAAGTCTGTCCCCCACTCAGTATGTTAGCTTTGTCCTCAGACTCACACCCCTCGTGGTCTCGGTATGGCTGCCAGTGTTCCAAGCATCACATACAGATGACACTACTGAGGGAGAGAGAGAGCACCTCTCCCTTATGTGTCTTTTTTATCAGTGAGAAACCTTTTCCAAAGCATGCTTTCCCTCACATCTTATTGGCCAGAACTGTGTCACAGGCCTACCTCTAGACCAATCACTGACGAAGAGCCATGTTTGGCTTATAGTAATTAGGATTTACCCTTGAGTCATGGAGTGAGTGTGGACAACAGCAAAGCCAAGTCTTACCAGGGAGGAAGGCTGAGTGGGGGCTGTTGAAGAAGCCTCCAGGACAACATAGGTTGGGGCCTTCAGAACCACAGTGTCCCAGGGCCTACGGGACCCGAGCACACAGGGTACAAAGAAGGCTGGAAGGCCAGCCCTTGTCTAGGTCCTCAGGGTTACACAGCAACACACACCTGAGAAGCACTGTTCCTTGGGGAGGGGACCCTGGCTGGGGCCAGGGCTGCAAAGATGAGGGCCAAGAAGCTATGTGAATCTGGAGTCAGACAGGCTGGGCCCCAGGAGCCCTTCTGGGTTAATGCCGCCCAGCACGGAGTGATGCCTGCTCCTCAGTGTGGGCTCTGTGACATCTATCAGATGAGGCTCTGCAGGAAAGAATAAATACAGCCCGATGGGGTGGGCCTCAGCTCGAATGCCTCTCTAGAAAAGCCCAGCTCCACAGGATCTTCACGGGATGGTCAATGAAGGAGAAGTCTGCACCCTCCGGGACAGCATCCACTTCCTGCCAAGGAATCGTCTCATTGTTTTACAGCCCAGAGGCTTTCCTGAGACTTATGAGGCCCTCCCCCCAACTATGAGCGAGGCCACATGAGCGAGACCCCGCCAGGGTCGTGTCTCCTCACGTCATTAGCTGCTGCTGCTGGAAAGTCGAATGACCCTCGGTGGAAGGTGGGGTGCGGAGGAATATATACGCTGCTTACCTGGGCTGAAGTGGGGCTGTTCCTTCCAACCCCTGGTTGCACTGTCATTTGCTTTTTAAGAGGAGCCCAGGAGGGCCACAGAACTGGCCCCGGATGGGAAATGAACACTGTGCCTTCAGAGATTTCAGGGCCAGCTCAGGCAGAGGAGTTGTGGAAAGATCTTTTTAACTTTCAAGTTAGTTTTCTCATCTATGAGCGCAATTGATTCTCTTCAGAGCCCTGGAAGACAGTGGACCCAGAGATATTTACTCATTTGACAGATGAGAGAGCTGAGTGACTCTTTCCACTTTGGAAGTCATAGCTGTGAGATTAGAATCCTCCGAGATCCCTAGGCTGTTCCACTGGACCATTCGTGATGCTCCTTGAGAGGTGAGCAGGCCTCGAAATGGAAGGGGGCTTTCGGAGACCCAGGCCCTCCCAAATGAACGCCCAGATGTCATGAGACCCTTTCTGGAGGCATCCAGCTATCCTATAATTGGTTGAAGCTTCATCTGAAAAGCTGGAGGACACGTGTTGGTTGTGACGTGGTGCTTTGAACTTAGTTCCCAATGCCGTGTTTGGTATGGTGCAATATTGTGACTGGTCTTTAGCAATATAATTGTAGAGGATTGGTGGGGACACGGAGTCACTTGTGCCTGGCTGAGCTGCCCAAACCTTTTCATCAAAAGTGAGGCAGGACTCCACCCAGCTGGCCCCATGAATAGAAAGGGCACATTGCCTAACTGTCTGAAACAGCCAGAGCCACGAGTCACCCCGCCTGGCCCAGTGGCAGCTGTGTGTCTGCTGAGCCCTCCTGAAGGATGTGTGTTTCCCTTGACCACAGAAGGCAAGCTCATTTCTAGGCATCCTTGGTGCCCAGTTGCTTGGGGCACCACAGTTCCTGGCGGGGCTGAGCCGGCCTCAGTTCTGCCATAGGCATGTGCTGGCCACATCTGGGTGGATGAGGAAGGCGGCCCTTGGCTTCCTTGCTCAGAAGCCACTTGCTTTCCCTCCTGACCCACAGGTCCACATGCCTGGGAAGCTGTGCTGAAGCTGTCCTGGCTTCACTCCCCTCTAAGCCTTTGACTCTGGAAAGGGCTTATCATTCGAAATGGACAGAACCTGCTTCTGGTTCCACCTTGAAACTAGAAATTGAGGCTTCAATGGGCTGTTGTAGCAGCTGCAACCAGGAGTCTGCCTGTCCTAGATCCCTCCCTCCAAGGGGCAGGAGGTAGCCCCCAAGGTGCTTGGCAAGTAGAGGGTGTGGCTCTCAGACACTGCGGCCCTCCCATGGGCCTGCTGAGAGGAGATGTATGTACTAGGACACCTTCTAGCTCTTGCTTTTGTGGGAGGAGCAGAAATAATTGCTGAAGCCTCCCTTCTCTCCTCCCCTTCCTCTCCCTTTCTTTCTGCAAATGTTCAGTCAGCCGTGTCATGCTCACAGCTAGGCTGGGAGGGGAGCAGGGGAGATGCGGTGTCTCTCAAGGGCTTTGGTCTTCCCTCAATTTCAAGTCCCCTCTTAAAGGCTTGAAAGCTCATCCAAAGCTCACCCCAACCCCATCCTGAGTCCTCAGCCTTCATCTCTGAGGACACGGCCCTCTCTGAGCTCTTCAGCTCTTCTGGACCACACCAGAAAATCAGCTCCCGAGGGGCCTCTCCCGCACTCCAGCCCTAAGTGCACAAAAGCAGCCATGCTGGGCTACCAGCCCACTTCACCTGGATCTCCATCCGGGCTCATCCTGGAACCCCGCTTCCCCCACCAACAATCTTCACATTCGGGGTGGCTGCCGATTACACCTGGGTGTAGCTCCTGAACGTGTCCCTTCTCTCTGTTCCCCTGCACCCTCTCCTCTCCAGGATCCCTTTAGCAGCCTCTTCACTGGTGTCTTGCCTTAGCCCTTCCCCTTCCCAGCCTGCATTTCCCCAGGAGGGAAGACCACTCTGGATGCACATTTGTCTGTCTCTAAGGACTGTAAGACAAAGTGCAGACACTCCGGCAGGGCTCAGAAGGCCCCTCTTTCCCAGGGAAGAAGCTGATCTATCCCCCCAGCTTCCCTGTTCACAACAGTCCACTCCCTGCACTAAGCCCCACCTTGCACTTCACTTTCCTAACACCTGTAACCTCTCTCTGGCACCCCTCTCCTTTTCTTCCTGCTCCCCTTTCTCTTTTAACTCAGGCCTCACCTCCTGTAGGAAGCCTTCTCAGACTACCTTCCCATATTCTTCCCCCAGCCTGGGTTCAGGGACCCCATGTGGGTTCGCCTCCCTTCTTGCATCTATCACACCACGTTACCTGTATCTGTTTCTGTGTCTGTCCCCACCTGACAGTGGGCTCCTAAGGACAGGAGCCATCGAGCTGGCCTTCATAGGGGGGCTCCGCATGCAGACCTATCAGGTGTCCCCGCTCGCCGCCCTCACCCCAGAGAAACAGAGCCAGCAAGAGCCCAGGGAAGATGCGGCAGCAACGAGCTCTGGGAGATGTGGATCTGGGACAGACCCTAGGCAAGGCATATCCACTCTCCAATCCTCTATTGCTTCATCTACCGTGTAAGGAAAAGGACAAAACTCTCTGCCCCTGTCCCCATCTCCAGGTGGGGTGGCAGTGGGGAGCTGGAAACGCATTGGGTCACAGGATTACCAACATTCCCAACAGGGTGTGTCCCGGGGACACAGAGCAGAGTGCCTTTGCCAGCTGAGGATGATAACCAGGCAGAAATTAGCTAAAGTAACTCCAGTTCTCAGTCTTCTGTGCAACAGGTGTGACCTGCCTCTGTGGCACCAGGACACACAGTTCTCTTAGCTGAAGGACGGAACACCTTCTCCACTGCATAAGCCACCCCCAAACACCTACTACACATCTCTGTGTCTCCTTTTCCTTCCCCTTCTTGTTCTTCACCCCTGTATCCCCAGAGAACCCCTCCATCTCCAAACTTGAGACCAAAACTCTGTCTTCTCTGGGAACCTTCCCTGCTCCCTCTTCAAAGCAGATTCTTGGCGCCACCTGGGCCCCAGCATTTAACAGCTGCCATCCTCCCCAGGGTCAAAGCGCTAATAGGCTACTAAAAGTGACTTCAGTCCATACTCAAAGTTCAGGAAAATGCCCTCTACTCCAGCACACTCGTGCGTGCACACACACGTACTTCATTTGGGAGACTTGTCTCCTGAGCATGGCCGCTGTAGTTTGGAGGCTCTATCTTTTGCAATCTGAGTTGGTCCCACTCTCACCCCCACCCCCACTCCCATTCCCAGGCCCAGTCCAGACCCCCAAAATCCCAGGGCCAGCTAGGGGTCCTGGAACTGGCTTTCAGCCTCCAATGTTATCCTTACCCTCTCCAATGCCCTTCTCAGCAGGGACTCCTGTCCTCTCATGGAAACTTGCTGTCCTGTGTCCCATTGCCCAAGATCATCTCCCAGCTGAAAAAGGAGCCCGTAATAAATGTTCAGGGTTGAGCAGATCATACATATTTGCAGTGCTATTGGAGACGGAGGGAGAAAATGCGTTAGCCCAATGGAATGAACGGCATGGGTGATGTGGATGATGGCAGAGAGACTGGGGCGGGGAGGGCAGGGGCCAGTCCCTTCCTTCACCGCCCTCATTCTGCCTGTGCCCAGGGCTAGCACCACCCTGGAGGTGAGGCGAAAGGCCCAGAGCTTTGCCCCTGATTCCCCCAGCTCCGCCCTACCCCGCCTGCCATCCGTGCATGCAAAGCCAGGCCTCTGGAATTGTGCCTCCAGGCCCCGGGCTGGAAGAGAAAGGGCTGCCAGGGCTTGAGTCCAAGGGAAGCCCACGAGCTTCAAATTTAGAACTTGAGTCTCTCAAGGTCTGAGTCTATTTAGACTCCTAGAAACACAATCTCCGTTCCTCAAACATAACCAGCGAGTGGTGGGTGGGGAGTGCAGGGAGAGAGCATAAAACATCTCATAAAAAGGCTGTGCGTCCTGCAGGACATCAAAGGGCTCTTAAGGAGCGCATGCGGATGAGTTCAGGGTAGAGGAGTCATCAGCATATGGATTAAATTCCCTATTCGGTATGCGTCCGCCAGAGCGTCAGGAGGAAACTTCACACAGCATGGCCCCAGTTCAACGAGCTGGAAAACACTCTGAGTCACGGAGGGACCCCAGAGGCAATCAGCCGCTCCCCGCCATCCTGAATCTTCTTCCGCTGTGGAAAAACCTGTGCTAGAGGAAACGGGCTGTGCTAATTCGGACAGGCTGGCCCCACTCACCCCGGTCAGCCCCTCCACGCCTCTCCAAGGTCCGCTGCAGCCTGGCCAGCTCACCCAGATATAGCTGGGCCATTCCTCTGCATCTGGCCCCTCCTGGTTCTCCCCACTGCCACCCCAGAGCTGTGACCCTATTGCCTGTCCCCATCCCTTCAACGGCAACCTGGGTCTCCCTGAGAGGAGAGGGAGGGCAGAAGGGTGCCCCGCGCCCATCCAGCAGGCCTGTCCTGCTCAGGTAGGGCTTTCTGACTGATGGAGGACCCTGTACATCCCCTCCCTACGCTCATCCTAGCCCACCTCACAGGTCAGTCTCCTCTTCCAAATTCATCCCAGCATCCAGGCCTTCCTGAAATCCCCATGCTCCACGCAGCCCAAGGCCTAGAGTGCTCACTCCTCTGCCGTCTAGAGTTAGCGGGAGGTTCTGAGAGCATGTGCTGCATTTAGCCAGAGGACCCAGCAAGGCAAGATTCCTGCTCTGCGAATTGTTGCCTCTCCTCCGGGCTCCTAGGCAGATGTGTACGAAGAAGACCAATAGTAAGGTGGCCACAGGACCTCACTTCAGGAATGGAGGACTTATTTCCCCAGCTGCTAAGATGTCTCCAGTGCCCCCTGCCCTCCTCTTCCTGCAGGCAGAAGAGAGCCCCCTTGCCCAAGAGCACGTCCTTTCCTCCGTGGGACCCATCGATGACTGATTGATGGCACTGAGGTACAAAGGCTGGGGACACACCTCCAATGCAAATCTCTATCTCAGCTGCTTCCCAAAGAACCCCCACCTGTGACATACCAAGTAGGAAACTAAGAACCACTTCACTAAAAACTGGCCTCTCATCCAGTATTGCCTGGTGCAGAGCTCCAGGAAAGCTGGGACAGAGAAGGCACTTTGGTCCTCCGGAGTGGGGAGGCTTCCTATCTCCCCACAAGCATGAATCCAAATCTCTCTGGCCAGCCATGCCCAAACCCACACACTTAGCACGCAGAGGAACAAAACAAAGTCCAAGACCAAACCTGGGCCCTCTTCCTGTGCCAAGAGGGACAGACAACAGCAAAGGAGGCGGCCTGTTCATAGCGGGTGGTTTGCATGCGCAGGACTCTGCCTACCAGCACAGGTGGCCTACTGGTGGGCTTTGCCATCTGACTAGAGCAGGAACTTCTGTCTTGGAGATGATGGGTGCACGGAGGGAGCCCAGGGCTCACCAAAACCAAGTTCCAGGCCCAGCTTCAGAGAGTATTGTTATGAAGCAGGCATTCACCGCAGTCCTAGGTGAATGCCGAAGTCTCCTGACTTCGTTTTCTCAGCTATAAAATGGCATCAATGGCTCCATCCCACTGGTATCATGGGTTGGGGTGAGGACATACTGGGAGAGAGTAGTGGAGACTCCCTGCCCTCGAGGGGTGCACACACGCCAAAACGGACTATTACGGTGTTGATGAATGGTCTTGCCTTCCCCTCCAGCGTCCCCTTCTCAGGAGGGCCGGGATCAGGCTTCACATCTGGGTTTCCCTCCAGCCAGCAGAACCAGCCTAGACACAGGTGTTCCCTGAAGCTGACCGGAGATGGATGATGAACTAAGGACTGAAGGAATCAAGAAGACAGGTGATGACTCAGTGTGATGCGGAGCCCAGGCCAGCTGTGAGGGCCCTTCACACAGCACTCCCCTCCATAATCGTTTCACTAATTTTGTCCTAAAATCCACAGCTTGCGAGTTGGTTTTCTGTGTCATTTGTGGTTAGCCTGAGACTCTGGAAAGGACAGGAAGACGGAAGCACAGTGATTGCTCACAGGGGCTCTGTGCACTTTACCTCCCAGATGGCCTGCAAAGCAGGTGTCATCACTGCAGGGCAGGCACTGCACCCCAGCACACAGCTGAGCTGGGGCTAGGGGCCAGGGCTCGAGCACAGCCTGCAGTCCACTTCCCAAGCCCTGTGCCCAGAGGAGCAACTTTTTCTAATTCATGCAAAGATGCTCTATAGGTTGGCAGTTCCCAGATACTTAACCCCTGTGAGGCATGGTGTCATTTTTCAGAGGGAAAACTGAGGCTCAGAAAAGTTCACTTGCCCAAGGTCACACCACAGGTGAGTAGTGGAGCCAGGACCTTGGGCAAGCGAACTTCAGGCTGGGCTTGAGCCCTGGCTTCCTGCAGTCAGATAGACTCTACTGCTTATAGAACATGGGTGTGGACTCCACTTCTTAACAGAGTGTGGACACTGACCACAGTGTGGCCCCATAACATGGCCACCTCTACAGATGTCGGACAGAGGCTTTCTTCACAGGCTGGCTTATGTACAACCCCACCTTACAGTTTGCGCATGCAGATAATTCCTCACATGATGTGTTAGTTACAGTTCTCCCGATTTCAAGTACTAGAGGCCAAACCAGCAAAAGAAAAAACTTTGTTAGAAAGATACTGAGAGGCCTGAAGGAACTCAAAATCACAGAAGAACAGAATCCAAGATTGTCCAGGACAGCTTGGAGGATCTCAGAGGTGGAAATTGATTGCCTTTCATCCAGAACCCTGGCATGAGCTCCATTTGGCTTTTAGTCCCTCTATTACATTTCCAGATTCCGAAGAGAGAGAGAGGGCACGTTGGGCAACTTGGGTCAAGTGTCTCCTTCAATGAATCATTTCCTGGGGCCAGGTTCCCTGTGACAGCATGACTGCTCACAGCCTAACACTGTGATCATGGGCAGTTACCATATGGGGGATGTACATACCACCCTTAGACCCAGCAAGAGGGGCTGCTGCCGCAGCTCCAGGCTTCAGAGGACTCTGCATATTATGAACACAGACACACACACAGACACACACACACACACACACACTTCTTTTTTTTTCTTTTTTGAGACAGAGTTTCTGTCTTGTTGCCCAGGCTGGAGTGCAATGGCACGATCTCGGCTCACTACAACCTCTCCCTCCTGGGTTCAAGTGATCCTCCTGCCTCAGCCTCCCAAGTAGCTGGGATTACAGGCAGATGCCACCACGTTTGGCTAATTTTGTATTTTTAGTAGAGACGGGGTTTCTCCATGTTGGTCAGGCTGGTTTTGAACTGTCAACCTCAGGTGATCCACCCTCCTCAGCCTCCCAAAGTGCTGGGATTACAGGTGTGAGCCAACACGCCCAGCCCCACACACTTCTTAAAAACACGCAGGAGCCAGGCCTCGGTGCTGGTAGATGACAAGAGTCAACATCCATTCTCATGACTGGCGCTGCTCAGGCCCCAGGGAAATCCATTCCTGTATCTCTTGTTTAATGTCCTCAACACAAAAGGCATCTGAATGCTGGAAAATTTGTGAGTTTCACCTCTGCAGATGTCAGGCAGACACTGCTTCCAAAGGTAAGAATTTGCATGGTGGGAGCTCTTCCCTAAGAGAAAATACAAACTGTTTCAGTTGTTAAATCCTCTCAGCACAAACACAATGGATTTTTAATGACTTATGTTTAGTAACAAAATATTGTTTCCTAGTAACGTTCAGCATCTATTTCCTTCTCTTCCTGTTCCAATTCATGATTCTGAAGGCACCTGATAATTAGCATATCTTTCACAATAGTGGAGTTGATATTTTGCATGAGCAGTTGAGAAATATATTGCAATATTAAACAATTCGTTTTACTCTTCAATTAGTATATATGTAGGTCTACATTAGAAGTAATATGATGAGGCTGGGTGCTGTGGCTCACGCCTGTAATCCCAGCACTTTGGGAGGCTGAGGCAGGCAGATCACGAGGCAAGATATCGAGACCATCCTGGCCAACATGGTGAAACCCTATCTCTACTAAAAATACAAGAATTAGCTGGCTGTGGCAGCAGGCTCCTTTAGTCTCAGCTACTCAGGAGGCTGAGGCAGGAGAATCACTTGAACCCGGGAGGCAGAGGTTATAATGAGCTGAGATCATGGCACTGTACTCCAGCCGGGCGACAGAGCGAGACTTCGTCCCAAAAACCAAAACCAAACAAACAAAAAACAAAAACCAGAAGAAGAACATGATGAAGTGTGATACCAGTGCTTTCTGTTAGTGACTAGATGCATGCAGAATGCCAGAATTGTGGATAATCCTTGCTTTGTAAAATCATTTAATATGATTTTCTTAAATTTTCAAAAAATTAAATTAAAAACTTGAGCTTTATTTAAATAATTTTAAGATTTTGATATCCATTAATTATATTTTCTCTTTCCATTGTAACAGAGAATTTTAAATATTTTAAAGAAGATTTCTATTGAAAACATAAATTTTTAAAATGTTTTGATTCTATTTACCATAATTTAGGGTTTTTGATAAAAAGTAAATTCAAATGTTGTACACTTTAAATGCAATCACCTTTTATTTTTCATTGTATAAGCTGGCATTAGCAAACTTTTCCTTAATGGGTTAGATAATAAATATGGCAGGCATTAGGTCTCTATTACAAACACTCACCTCTGCCATTGCT
>NW_016810434.1:1710085-1742235 GCF_001698545.2 Rhinopithecus bieti
CCATAATTTAGGGTTTTTGAAAAAATGGAAATTCGAATTTTGTACACTTTAATTGCATTCACCTTTTATTTTCATTGTATAAGCTGGCATTAGCAAACTTTTCCTTAATGGGTTAGATAATAAATATGGCAGGCATTAGGTCTCTATTACAAACACTCACCTCTGCCATTGCTGCATAAAAGCAGCCATGATAAAACATAGGTGATTTATGTGTCTATGGTCCAATAAGACTTTGTTTACAAAACTATTTGTTTATATCTTGCTTCATGTGTAAAAACTTTTTTGATATTGAGAGTAATAAAAATGTTTGTTAATCACCTATGAACAAAGATAGAATGCCAAATCTGGCTATAGTGTTCACTGAATATTGATATTCAAAGAAGATCAATTTTGATGAAGTCTCTGGCAAACTTGCAGAAGTTAAAGCTCAAAATTAAAATCTGTGATGTTCTTGATTACCATCACACCATCACAGACCAATTGTTTTTTTTTTTTTTTTTTTTTTAAGACGGAGTCTTGCTCTGTAGCCCAGGCTGGAGCGCAGTGGTGCAATCTTGGCTCACTGCAAGCTCCGCCTCCCAGGTTCACGCCATTCTCCTGCCTCAGCCTCCTGAGTAGCTGGGACTACAGGCGCCTGCCACCACACCCGGCTAATTTTTTGTGTTTTAGTAGAGACGGGGTTTCACCGTGTTAGCCAGGATGGTCTCGATCTCCTGACCTCATGATCTGCCCACCTCGGCCTCCCAAAGTGCTGGGATTACAGGTGGGAGCCACCGTGCCCGGCAACCAATGTTTTTTAAAAAGATTCTTCCCTTTTTCAAAAAAAAATGTGATTTAAAAGTATTAATTCATGATCTCTCTTTTGTACTGCGTATTAATTTTACTTTTTATTTAAGAAAATGTTCAGCCAGCATGACATATATATTACATATAGAAAGTTCACTAAAAGAAAATTTTCACTGTCTGTACCTCTTTGCTAGCCATTATTATTATTGACTTCATTTCAAGGCGACCTTCTGAGACTCCTGTATATAATGGAAGGGATGTGAAAACATGAGCCACTCTGTGCAGTGGTGTGCTGGAGCCAGCTTGCTGTGGCTCATGACAACTGATGGTGAGGTCTCTTCCCAGTTCTATGTCCGTAGCTTGAAAGTAGCCACAATGGGAGTATTTACACCATGGAAATCTGCAAACACCACAAATGAGTGCTGGAGCCCCCAGAGAGCTGGTTGTTAAATATTTACCAGTCCACCTCTGACTCTGGTCCTCGATACGCCAAGTACAGGGCCCAGCCCTGTTTGGGTCCCTTAGGTAGTGACGGAATGCTGCAGGCATGCTCAGTCTTACTGTTTGGCAGGGCTGATAACACCCAGAGAATAAGGAGAGGTGCAAGGCCTCTCCGTCATCTGTCATCTTTTGGTCAGGTATGCAGTTTCTCTCTTTGGGCCCAGTATTCTTCCAGGAGCTAATTGACAAAAGAATAGGTGCTTACTAAACAGATCAGAGCTTTGCTCTGAAATGTTAGGGTTTCAGTTACGATATTCTGTCAATGCTTTCAACACGCTGACCTACTAAAGAAACTTAGCACCATTGGATCTATTGGGTTATAAGGCCCAGTGGGGCAGAGCTGCCTGTAGCCTTGGCCAGCTTAAGAGCTTCCTCTTGCTGTGAGCCCCACCCAGACCAGGGAGTCTTATGGCTTACTCACAAATGAGTCGGAATAACACAACACAACCAAACAGGATGTGCTCCTTACAAAGTGTAAAGAGGTTCACGAAGCCTCATGCCTCCTTTTTGTACAAGGGGATAAAGTGAAACAGCTTCTTCACTTTGGAGCAAATATCCCAATATACCCCAGACCACCAGAATTGCAGAAACTTCAGTGAGGTGGCGGCCTTGTATTTGTATGGACTTTATCACCTATCTTACAACACACATATGCCTTACAAAGCATGTAAGTACATGTACTTTTTACTTTCCCTGGTTTCCTAGCTTGATGTCTGCAATGTAGGAGATGAGCATTGCATCATGGGAGATGGTGAGACAATTACAGTGAATTGTGCCACAAAGCCAGAAGCCTGATGTAATCGGAGAGCAGATCATGAAGGTGTATTGCTATCCTTTCCAGGTGAAATCAAACTACTGAATTCCTGATGCTTTTATGTTCGTAGGAATTTTCTTTAAATGACCAACTGTGATGCCATGGGCTGTGTAAATTTGTAAAGGTTCCTCATCTTAAAATAACAGCTGCAATTGAGGTCACCACTTGAATACATTTACAATAATCTGTGGTTACTCTCCAAGATCCACCTGTCTTCTGTATCAACTAAACAGGCAAGTTATATGAGAATAAAATAAGAATCACTACTCTTGCACTTTTTTCAAATATTTTATGTTGGCACTAATATCTGAAATTCCCCAAAGGATACGGAACTGTATGGACTAATAACTTGGTAGGGAGGCAGAATTCCAGGGGCTTCCATCTGGCCCATCCCAGTACTATACTAGGCCTGTGATAGCCATTATTCCACAAATCAAGGAGTCAGCATAGAGATTCTGTCCATTTCTAAGCATTTCCAACTGTTCATGGGAAAATGGAAAATAAACATGGGATGGGTTTGGATTCTCATTGCCTTCAGTTAGGTGAATTGAGTCAAAGCTCCAATCATCCCCTTAGCCTCAAAATCCTCTGACTGATAGACCACAATGATGTTTTAAGTTTCCAGGAATTAGTCTTAGCTCAAAACCAACGTTCAACAGTTCTTTCACCAGTGCAAAATTACCTGACAAATGGCCCAGGTCACTCTGTGTTAGACCTGGAGAAACATTCATGTTATTACAAGGTCCTGCCTTAAGGCCAATGGATTTATTCCTGGGGGCACTGAGTCTGGGAATTGAATCAAGCCTACCTAGGGATTGGTTGAAAAGCCGTGATTTTCTATCACAATGACTCCAGTCAAATCCAAGGGAATCTTAGCAGGCTACCTATCTACTTCAGTCTTTAGGTTCCTAAAACCTAAGAGCCGTAGCCAAGATCCACTTGGGTCAGATGGTTATCACTCCAGCCCGACTCTCTGGGATGGTCCCCTCTGATGTTCTCTGCTGCTGTCTTTGATGGTCATGTACCATTGCTTGTCTCCGCCCCTCTAGGATCTTCCATCTTGAAATCAGGAGCCTGTTTCCACCACACTCTCTCTGACCTGCATCTCCGGCCCTCAGAGAAAGGCCATTATTCCACTTCCCAATGGGACCAGCACTCTCCTCACCAATGTAGTTTTAGTGAAAGTTGTGTCCTCTTGGGGAACAAAATTAGAGAGAGCTTCACGCATTAAAAACTTCACTTCAGAACTATAATTCTATAAAGGATTTCTGGTGTTTCAATGTAGGCCATGCCTGAGTCCGGGTGTCCATCACCCAGCAGAGGGAAAGACAAGAACGGCTCTCAGCTGGCCAAGGCTGCACAGTGAACCTGCATCTCTGGAAAGGACCCCGATACAGTCAATTTTACTCCCTCACAAGCCATCTGGTTTGGAAGGTGCTTAGAAATAGAATTGACAGGATTGCTGATAGATGTGGAGTGTGAGGAGAATAAGATTTCCAAAGTGACTCCCAGGCTTTGTTGAGTGACACTAGGTAGATGGCACGTCATCTAGTGACAAGGTAGATTTTCACACTAGGTAGATGGCATGTTGCCTAGTGACAAGGGCAAAGCTACAGGAGCAGCAGTGGTGAGGTAAATGCTGGTGTGCCCACTTTGTAGAAGTGGAAACTAATGATTAAATGATTTAAGTGACGTGCCTCTTATCACACAGCTAATAAGTGGCAAAGTGGGGTTGAAGTCCATGTGTGCCTGGTCCCCGAGCCCATGCTCTTGCCACCTCACCCCTTCCAGCTCTCCTGCTTCCCCACTCTGCCTCCTCCCCAGCCCTGCCCCGTCCCAGATGCAGTCACTGTGTCTCCATGGTCATTTTGAGGCTTCCATGCTAAGCCCTTGCATACCTTTTCATAGTGAATTCTCTCAACACCCATGTATGATGGGTTCTGTAGGCCCCAGTATTACAGATGAGGCTGCTGAAGTTCAGGCATGCTAGTTAACTGTTTACAGCTACCCAAGGACTGATGACAGCATAGAGACTTTATCTCACAAGGCGGTGAAGAGGATCAAAACAGAAAGAGTTAGTGAAAGTTATTGAAAAGTTAGCTGGGTATAATACAATATGACCTGTCTATAGTATGTCCTGTTGTAGTGTCCTGTTTGGTGACTCAGCAAACCTTGCTGAATGCCACATCCAGGGGGACCTTTCCTGGGACTCAGGAATTGGGAACTGGGTCCACAGGTGAACTCAAGGAGGCACTAAATGCCCCATAGTGTGAAGAGAGGAGCCAAATAAGGAGGCCGGAGTTCCTCCTCCCAGAAATAGAGCTGTAGCCTGCTATCATCATCAGCCTCTGCTCAGCTCCATCACTCAGGACAGCACCTGGAGATGGGGCAGGGAGCAGGACTGAGTGTGGCTTGTGGGAGGAAATGTTTTGTGGTGAGAGCTTGCCCCTTGTTCCCAAGGGGAGGGGGGGGCCACTTCCCTGCCTGCCCTGCTGCTGGCCATAGCATTGAGCCAGGTTAAATGATGCAGGTTGCCAAGGGAGTCATCAGCGTTCTGCTCCCCACTTGCGGGTTCCTGCTGGCTGTTCATCAGCATGGAGCAGAGTGAGGGGCCACCTGTGAGAGCTGGCCAGGGTCCCAGCATTTCAGGAGGCCATGGGCATAACCATGGTGCCTTCTTCCCCTTTGGAGTTTTCTGAAGCCGGAAGCTCCATGGGTGTAATCTCAGTAGTTGAGCAGAGAATCCCCTGCAGGCTGAGGGGAGTGTGGGAAGTCCCCACATTGTCCCAGACCCATAGAGCTCTGGCCAGCCATGGAGAAAGATCCCAAGGGCTCCACAACTCCACCTGCAGGAGCGCCAACATCAGAGTGGCTAGAGCTGTGAACTGCCTGGGTGAGGAGGCGTCCCATGTAGACAGGGCCAGGGTGGAGGCCAGGAATGGGGACCACACATGATTGTCCCTTTAGGGGAGGATGTCAGTGAGAGAGGGTCCTAAGGTGAGAAGAACATTTGTCCACGGGGATGAAGAGGGCACGTGGGCTTGCGCCAGCCACAGACTGCAGTGGGGAGGCCTCCAATCACCGGCAAGGACCTAGGTCCCGGGACACAGCGTTTTCTCTCCTGCCCCATCCGTGCAGCAGCCAGATCCAGAAAGCAGGGTGGGATGGGAGGTACCCTATGTCTCAGAAGAGACCACACCCTCCCATCTTACTTCAGGTCCTCCCCGCTATGGGGTCAAATCTGAGTAGAGGAGTGAAGGAAGGGATGATGCATCTGGGATGGAAGGTTTTGATCAGCCAGGTGTCTTTTAATAACCAAAAGCTATTTGATCCACTTGCCATGTTGTTAAGGATTTCACATTCAAAATGTTTCCCTGAACACAATGATGGGCTTCAGAGTGCAGCTCCTCTAGATGGAAACTCCTGGCGGAAACCACTTCAACTCATGAGGAATGCAGCCTGCTCAGGTGGACACTGCTTTCCCACAGCCCTGGACGGAAGGGGAAATGACGAGGAGTGAGTGCTGGGATCCCAGCTCCCCGTGAGCATTCACTAGTGACTCTGGGGTCTTGCCGGCCAGTTTTGCAGGGAGAGCGGATGAAGGTGACTTGCTGCCAGTGCAGAGAGGGGGAGAAGGGTACTTGCTGCCAGTGCAGAGAGGATTGAGAAGGGTTACTTGCCGGCCGTGCCAGAGGAGGAGGAGGAAGGGGGACACTGACTCGCTGACTCATAGCTCGATGACAGCACTCCCACTCTTGGTGACAGCAACCAGATGGCAAAGCCCTGTCCTGAGACCACCCAGTCCTCATAGCACAAACTTGCCTGTCCATCAGAAGCAAGCAAATTAGCCCTGTGGAGGCTGCTGTTTTCAGCCCGGTGGGTTGTTAGTTGACGCAAGGTTCTTGTCCTCTTTATGGGTTATTAGTCCAGCAGAGATGTATTCGAAAAACAAAACAAAACACCTTACCCAGGAAGCACAGGAATAAGTCAGACATTGGTGGGTTGGGAGGACTCTGCATACTCCCCTTTGGCACATGCCCAGGTTGCATGGCCAAATGCCCCAGATGGGCCCCAGCAGTCAGCAACAGGACTGTGACCACAGCCACCTGTAGTCAAAGCTTGAGGATGCAAACAAGGCCTCAGTGTTGAAGCACAGTGATGCCGGGCTGTAAGGAAAGTAATACTTTATCCTCACTAGCTTCTAGCCCTTCCAGTCTTTAAGCTTGGTCTGGGATGGGGGCACAGGAGCTGCACAGGCAGGGCCCCAGGGCTGCAGGCTTCTTCCCAGCTCTGCACTATGCTGGCGCCCAGCCTTTCACCCTCTGTAGGGCCTACACAAGGAAGGAAGTGCTCAAGGGCAGCCTGGGGCAGGCCCAGGCTCAGAGCAGGTATGGAACAGGAGAGGACGGGAGGTCAGAGAGAGTCTAGAGCTGTCTTGGAGGATGTTGTGCAAAGGACAGTTGAGTCCCAAAGAATGAGAAAATTTGGGGCAACTGAGGAAGTAGACAGGGCATCACAGGTGGGTGGTGGGGAGGTGTTAGGGGGTT
This sequence comes from Rhinopithecus bieti, assembly GCF_001698545.2. NCBI lineage: Eukaryota > Metazoa > Chordata > Mammalia > Primates > Cercopithecidae > Rhinopithecus > Rhinopithecus bieti. The sequence continues at coordinate 1,716,734 of NW_016810434.1, forward strand.
GGCCGGACCAAGAGGGATAGTCACTGATTTATTGAACAAAACCTCATGGAGGTATCTGGCATCAAGGCTCTGTGCTTCAGCAGAGAATCAGACCAAAAAGGGTTGGCAGCCCTGAGCCCTCTGGAGCTCTCAGTCCAGGCAGGCACAGGGCAGGGGGCACCCAGACCACGAGAGAGTCCTCACAAGGGTGTGTGCAGCTGAGGAGGGCAGAGGGCTCCAGGCTGGGCCATCTGGAAAATCCAAAGAGGAGAGAGGTTCTGGATGAGGCCCCGCCCACAATTCTGGCTTGCCCTTGACCTTTCCATCCCTGCCATGCCTGATTTCGTCCCGATCCACAACTTTGCTCCTCCGTGCCTTGGCAGATGTTGTCCATCCCCTGGACCTCAATGCTCTCCCCTCTTTCTGCCTGGCAAACTTCTGCTTATCTTCAGCCCCCTGGAAAGTGTTACCTTCCCTCCATCCCTCTACATGGAGGGCCCCTCCTCCAACTTCTCTAGGACTCTGAACTAGCTGTAATAAGAATATTAGCAATAATAGTAGTGATGGTCACGATCAATCACAGCAGGGAGAAACGGCCAAGCTTACCATTGCCAGTCACCTCTGTAGGTGCTTCACATCTATTCACTCAGGTTCTCCTCACAACTCCAGAAGGAGACATTATCATCTTCATCTTACAGGTGAGGACACTGAGGCCCAGAGAGGTTAAGTAAGTTTTCTATGGCAGAAAAGTGCCTTGCAGTTATTTACAATTGTGAATCTGCCCAGGGGGTGGGTGTCCAGGTGTGGGTTGGCCCTTCCCACCTGGCTATGCCTTGCTTTTCTGGGCCAGAGTCCAGGGGGGTGTTTGTCCAGCAAAGAGTGACTAAAATCACTGCCCATGAAAACAAGCAACCATCCCAGAACCCCTTGGTCAGCTGCCACACCTGCCAGTTGCATGACATCACCTCTTGGGTCCCTGGCTGCTACCCTCCCTTCCTAGAGAGAAGGGGAAGCTGGCATAGCCGCCAGCAGCAAGAAAACAAACAACACCAGCCTCACCACCTCCCATGTTTCTCGGAACTGGGGGCCCTTCTGGCTATCAGGCCTTAAGGAATTCTTCCAGGAGGGACAAAAGAGGGTAAGAGAGATGCAGAAACACAAGTGACAATGGAAACGTTGGCCAGCACACATAAACCACGCTCTGCACCTACCCTCTGGCCACATGTTAACATCCATGATCTGTGCCAGCGGACAGCCCTTCCATACTCATGGATGGGGAGCATCAGCCTCTCAGCCCACATGGCCTCCATCCTCAGAAGGGGCCAGCATCCCTGCCCCACCCCACTTAGGTCCCCAGTTCTGTTTCTTATGATGGCACCTTCCCAGATACCTAGTTTCACAGAATTCTTGCCGTTAGGCGCTCACCATAGAGCCAGTCTGATTTTAATCATATTTCTCCATAAGCTGGATGTCCCCATCTTGTCTTCTTCTTATTTCCTTACAGATTGGCATACACAACTCGTGGGTAAACACACCCCCTTCCTCTCTCCAGCCTCTCCGCACACACATGCAGGCCCACACAGAGCCACTCAGGTGCACAGACACCCACACACAGCCTTGGGACTCCTCATTTCTCCCAATGCTTTTGATGGGTTCATTCTTCATGCAGAGCCCCGCGCAGCAAGATCACGATGAGGAAAGGACTGTCAGAAGAAAGGCTCCCCTGAGTCATGGGTGCCTTCCTCAGAAGTTGCAGCCGCAATAGACTCTAAGAATAACAGGGGAGGCTCAAGTTGCCAGCATCAGCAGGGCCATCATGGTCACAGTCAGTTAGAATTAGGTTCAGCTAACAACAGTGCTTAAATCAGTGTTTCTCAAACTCTAATGTTCATACAAATCACTGGGGAGCTTATTAAGCTGTAAATATTGATTTAGTAGGTCTGAGTGCAACCCAAGATTGTACATTTCTAACAAGCTCCCAGGAGATGCCATTGTGGTCGGTCCTTGGAGCATACTTTGAGTAGCAAGCAGGTACACAGAATAGTTTATTTTTCCTAATGCTCTTGAAGTCCCAAAGTAGTCAGTGCAGGGCTGGCATGGTGCTCCGTAGTGTCAGGGACCCACACTGCTTCTACTTGTTGCTCCCATGTGTGACTCCCATTGGACCAAGGTGCTTCCCGGGGTCCAAAATGGCTGCTGGAGCTCTGGCCATTACATCTGCATTTCAGCCTGCTCCTTTCTCCAGAAGCCAGAACTGATAGCAGAAGAGCATGCCCCTTCCTTCTAAGAATGCATCAGAATTTGCACACTTCCACTAGTATCCCACTAACCAGAACTCAACCACATGGCCTCACCTATGTCCCTCTGGAAAGGCTGCTGGGAAATAGCCTATTTTATAGGCAGCATATGCCCAGCTCAAAACTGAGAGTCCTATTACTGAAGAATTAGGTAAGGAATATTACCTAACCAGGGAGGCAATTGGTAATCCCGGCACACAGCACGCTGGGCTGGGCTAAAGGATGAGACCATACACATTCACGGACTGACTTGTCAGCAGGGTCAGTTGTTTCAGTTTTCCAGGGACAAATGTGAAAATGAACCACATTTCTGGCCCTGACAGTTTTTGCTCACAATCCATCAGTACACCTTAAGGCAAGTCTTGTAAAATGACAAGCATCACATGCTCAGTCTCAGAGGTAGTGTATGGTGTGGTCTGGTTTCAGGCACTGGAGGCAGACTGCCTGGGTTCAAATCTTGGCTATATTCCCTACTGGCTATGTGATCTTGAGCAAGTTACTAGCCTCTCTCTGTGCCTCAGTTTCCCATATGTAAAATGGGGACCTAGTGTCTCTCTCAAAGTGTTGGTATGGAGATGAAATGAGACAAACTTGCACACCAGCCCTGATGAATAAATGAGGCCACTTTAACACATTTTATCAGCCCTCCTTTGACCAGAGCCTGTCCAGCCTGTGTGTATGAAGGTTACAGGAGAAGGAGACCCAGGCCCATCCTGAGGGAGTGGAAAATCCATGGCTGTATCTAATTCTGAATTAATGACCTGGGAGCTGCACGTTAGAAAATCAGTCATTTATTTGGTGATAATCTCCATTTGCTAAGGAAATTTCAGAATGATAGTTTTTTCCCCCAAACTTTCTTTTAATGACTTTTTTACACAAGAAATAAATCATAACCACACTGTGATAGCTTTGTGAACTCTGTCCCCCAGAATTCCTTTTTTTTTTTTTTTTTTTTTTTTTTCATGTTTCTGATTAGGGTGGGCTAAAAGGGACGTTCTCATGAGAGATAATTGGAGGGAGGAAGGAAGGCGGCCACTGCCGTGTAGCACACAGAGTGCTGATCTGCTGACTTGCCTCACTGATGTGAAGCAGCAGCTGGATCACATAAACATGCGTTAGATGAAGGGCCCCAGCTTCTGCCAGTTTGCCTTGTCACCAAGGTCAGAGGCAACAAGAACGGACACAGGTTTCAGTCCATCCTGTGGGGTTCTAGTCCGTCATGCTTTCGGGGTTCCAGCCTGCTTGTGGTCTTCCCTTCCTGACTGCTGCCCTGAGGACATCAAGATCTAGCAAGTGACATGGAGACACTTAACCAGCCCCCACAATGGGTGTGAGCCAATTCCCTGTAATAAATCTGTCTGTGTATCCTCTATCTATTTATGTACCTGTTATCAATCAATCTATTATCTATTTATATACCTGTTTATCTATTATCTATCTATCCATTTATCTCTATTTAAATACCTGTTATCTATCTATCATCTACTATCATCTATCTACCTTTTGTCTATTTGTCTATCATCTATCGTCTACTGTCTATCATCTGTCATTTATCATCTATCATCTACTATCATCTATCTATCTATCTATCCATCCTCCCATCCACCTACCTATCTAATCTATCTAAAAGCTCCACCATATTGTACTGATTTGCTCCAGTGATTTTGTGTTTGAACTCCTAGCTGATACATATACTCTCAGAAACGTAGGAAACCTTCCCTGTCATCTGATCCCTCTTTCACAGCTGGGCAAACTGAAGCACAGAAAAGTGGAATGCTTTACTTGAGGTCACACTGTGAGCTAGTGACAAAGGAGGAAGCAGAACCCAACTCTCCTGATGCCTGGTCAGTTGCTGTCACCATGGACACATCTCCATCATCAGCAGTCACCCACTCCACAACAGAAGCATCCTGGGACCCTCCTACCTAGCAGGTGCTGAGCTTATGAGACCCCCTACCTACCAGACGCCAGGCTTGAGATGGAGATGTAGGGCCACGTCACATGTGGATCCTGCCCTCCAGCTGCCCAGGGCTGATGGGGAGACAGGTAAGTCTGCAGACAGTTAGGATAGGGGGTGGCAGGTGCCCCAGGTGGGGGCCAGCCAACACAGTAGCCTGTGAGGCCCAGAAGCTAGCCCTTCATGCAAATCAGAGGGGTCAGGGGGACAGGCAAGGTGGCTGCGAGATCTGCTCTGAGGCGTCTCCAGAAGAGCCCTTCTCCAACATGGTGGAGAAATGAATCTATTGACCAAGAGCTCCTGGCAGTGCCAATCCTGGACTGTCCTGGGGGTGGGTGATGCTCCTCCTGTGCCCATTGCTGTCCTAGGTCCTGCTCCCTCTCTTGATGTAGGACCTGGTCTCCTCACGCCCTCCCTCTCCCATCCATACAGCCTCCAGGAGGAGCTCCTGACTGTTGAGAGCTCCCCAGTCTGCTCTCGGGGCCCAGACAGCAGCATCTGAGCCTCCCCTCTGGTGATGAAGGCTTTGTCTCTTAGTAAGAAAGCATGGGAATTGAGGGGACTGGGGTGGGCTTCTGAAGGGGCCCCTCCCTCTCCACTGCCGGCTTGAGGTCTCCCCAGAGCGGGGGTTTCTGGGCCCTAGGCAGTGCTCTGTGTGACACAGCTTCAACGGTGCTTTGCTCCACTAACCGTTCTCCAGTGCTGACCCTGTGTCCATCATCACACTGGACGTTGGGGGTCCAGAAAACGCTGAGGCCCCAGGCCTTGCCTGCCCCTTAAGGCTGGCCCTGAAGCGTTCCAAATGCCTGGACTGACGTCCCTAAATCCTGAAGTCCTGACCTGGGGAATCCCGGAAACACAATGCCCCCAGGGAACAGGCTGCTGTCACCAACCCAGGCTCAGGCCAAGCACTCTTTGGAGAACAAATGACACACTGATTTGGTGACTGATGAGCTGAGGAGCCAGGTAAGGGGGTGGCAGGGTGGGGAGGGACAGGGCTCAAGCTACTAGTCCCTATTTACTCCCTGAACTTTCTGGAAAGCTCCTGGGACTTTGTTTTCCTGAAATGATATAAAAACAGGTCAGACTTCTCCAGTGTTTACTCAAAGACTTAATTACCTATGTATGAGCTGGGCTGCCCGACACGCTGGCAGAGGTAAGGGACAGTAAATACCTCAGCCTCTTGTCTGGTCCAAAGAAGTCCCAGGAGGTGGGCTCCCAACCCAGGATACAAGTGTCTCTAGGGAGGAGGCTGAGCTGGGGCTGGGAAGAGGCCTGGCTGTCTAGTTACAATGCTGTGTGGTTTTGAGCAGCTTACTTGACCTCTCTGTACCTGTTTTTGTTTGCTAAGTGGAGATAGCACTACTTCCCTTGCCAGGCTGTTGAAGGATTAGCACCCCGCCCTCAAAGTCCTCATTTGGTCAAGCTGTTGTGGGAGAGTAGCGGGGGTGCTCATCTATTCCGGAGACCCAGGTAGCACCCTCAATCTCCCTCACAGATGAGTGCTGTCCACACGTGTCCCCTCACTGCCCCCCAGTGCTTCCTCCCAGCCTCACTGCTGCCAGACATGAACAGCCCCCTTCAAGATGTCTGGAGAGGAAGCTGGTGGGTGTGAAGTTGCCACAATGACGTGGAAATGCTCCTCGCTGCTGGGAGAAAGTTATTCCGGTTCAGGTCAGCAAGCCAGGGCTAGTTTCCCCCTGCTGTGCTCTTCTGAGGTTCTCAAGGAGCCAAGCTCACCTCCTGCGTCCTGATGGCATCCGGCTACTTCTTTCTTCAGTTTCCCAAGACCACGAAAATGTTGCTGCTTGGCCCTGGCACCACGGATTGGAAAGAAATGCAGACCCAAGTACACTGAAATTCCTCATGGGGCTCAAGGCTCTGCAGATGGCCCAGAACATGTTTAAATGTGTTTTTAGACTAACATGAAAATGAAAACACAGCTTTTTTAAATTCTCAGAGAGAAGCTGCTGACCCAGTCAGAGAAATTCTGAGTTGGAGTCAGCAGGCCTTGGTGCAATCCCACCCAAGCCTCTTCCCCACACGTGGCACCTCGTGCTTCTGCCCTTTTGGGCTTGCGGGTGGAACAGTGGGTGTCAGCTGGAGCCTGCTGGGGTGACCAGAGGGAGACTGTAGACGGTGGCCACATCCCTTACTTCTCCCTGACTCTAGTCAATGATGTTGCAGCACCTTCCTCAAGGGGGTCTGTTCCCAGCTTTGAGTCCAGGCTGGCTTGAGGCTTGCTTTGACAGGGGGACACAACAGAAATGAGGTGCTGGGTTTGTTGGAGCCAGGCCTTGAGCCAGGGTGGTGGGGTGGGGGTGCCCCTCTCTCGTTCATTTCCTCCCTTTAAGCCCAGTTTCCTTGACATTGGTAAAGTGACTCAGAAACCAGAGCTCTGAGCCCAGAGATGCTATGTCCCTTTCCAGAGCAAGTGACAGGCGGGCTGGGACCACCTCTTGCTCAGTCACTTCTCAGCCTCTCCCTAGGAAATAAATAAGGGCCCTGCTGCCAGTGCTGCCTCCTGCACCTCCCCGTAAAACCCACAACAGCGTCAGTCTGAGGCACTCTCTTTGAGAGCCGAGGTCGTGTCTGCTTCACTTCTCTGTCTTCCTGGTATCCAGCACCACATCTGGCTAGGGATGTGAGGGGCCCAGGACAGGGTTGCTCAAACAACAAAGCTTTTCTGACTTCTTATTACTAAGTGCAAGTTCAAAATCCCATGGCATGGTACATACACCTCTCCTGGGCAGTACTTTAAACATGTCTACAAGTAATTATTTCTGTATGTATGTCTGTGAATATATGCATGCATGTATATGAGGTAGACATGTGTCTGTCTTTATCTGCTTGATTGTGAATTCCCTGATTGCACTGACATGGACCATGAGGTAGATAGATAGACAGATGGGTAGATGGGTAGGTGGATGGGTGAATGGGAGATGATGGATGGATTGATGGATGGAGGGAGGGATGGGGGATGGATGGGAGAATTGACAGATAGAGAAAGATGATGGATGGGTGGGTGAGTGGATAGATGGGTAGACGCATGGACGGAGAGACGGGCAGATCCATCCCTCTGATGCTAAGACAGTAATTTGTTCATAATGGGCTTAGTTAACACGGAAGGAAGGAAGGCAGGATCCAGGGCAGTTCTTGTCCCTAGGGGAGCACAGATGAGCTGGGGAAGGGAGAAGGCACTGAAAAGCAAAGGTTCAGGCCTGGAAACCGGAGGGTTTCCACCCCATTTGTTTGATTTTCAGTTTTCCTCTCTGTAAGAAGAGAACGGTGATAACAGGGCCTGCCTCGCAGGAGTAAGCAGGAGATGAGGGTAAGAGAACGCCCTGTAGAAATTTGCAGCGCGGGTAAACCAAGGGCCTTGCTTGAGGGTAAATTCAGGCAGTGATGAGGTCTGAGGTCCTGGCTCCACCACGTGTGGACAGGTGAACCTTGAGGACATTTCTTGAACCCCCCTAAACCTAAACTACAAAATCAGGAGAGGAAGTTGCTCCTTGGCAGGGCACTGTGAATATGAAGAGATTCCGTGTGCCGAAGCCCACGCTGTGGCTGCTGGTGCTTGATGGTAACAGCCACTGTCACTGTGCAGCTCACCGTGAGCCACAGAGCTGCAGGTGGAGAGACGGCTCCGGCCGGTACACAGCGCTGCAGAGAAGGCCTGCTAGGGAAAGGCTCTCTGGACAGCACAGGGGTAGGGAGAAGGCGGGTGATGGGGGAAGACTGGGGAGGTCAAGGAGCGCTCCTTGGAGGAAGCGGGAGGGTTCATAAGGAAAAACCCCTGCCCAGCTGACGTCCAGAAAAAGGAGAGGGAGGAGGGGAGACGTTGGCAAGGTGAGAAGAAGAGAAGTATTTTTAAAACACAAAAAATGACAGTTCTTGGGGAGACGCCAATATTTGCCACCAGTGGATGTGCTCCCCCAGGAAGGGGGAGGGACTTGGCCCCTGGAGACAGCTGCCAACACAAACAGAGGGAGGGGCAGGCTTCGCTGTGAACACAGGCCTGGAGCGAGGCCAGGTTTCAAGGGACCCTGGGGGGCTCTGCACCCAGGCAACTCAGAGCAGGCAGGGAGAGCCCGGGCAGCCAGGGGTCCTACATTCTTCTGAGCCTCGTGGGCCTCTTGCTCCTGCTCGGACCTGAAATGATTCTCTGCCCTTGGCCACCATATGCCCAGCTCCACACTGCGCTGTGCTTGTGCTTTGTGGGGAGGGACTCAGCTCTTTCAGAGACATGGCCACCTCAGCTCTCTCCCAAAGCTGCAGGGTTTGGCCAGAGCCTGCTCCCCTTCCCCTTCCCTGCCTGTGGCAGGGGCCTGACAGAGGGTGGCCAACTCAGGCGTGGCTGCTGCCCCTGGGTGCTCTTTTCTGTGGATGTGAACTTGGAAAGCTTTCGCCAGCTCTCAGAGGAGATGAAAGGCTGGGTGTGAGGGCTGTGGTGCTAAGCAAAATGGTGAGGAGGGGAGGGGACGCAGGGGCTTTTTGTGGTGGATGCAGGAGAGTGGAAGAGCAAGGGTGCGAAGGAAGGAGGGGAAGAGGAAGGAGGGGAAGAGGAAGGAGGGGAAGAGGAAGGAGGAAAAGAGGAAGAGGACAAGGTTGCGGATTGGGGAGATCCATCCACACCCAAAACAACCTCCACAGGGCCCCAGTGTCGGTCCCCACAAACCTTACATTAAATCCCATTCTTTTTTAAAATGTATGAACTTTTTTTTTAGCCTTTTGTATTTTGAAATATAATGCATAGAGAGAAACCTGCATAAAAATAAACATACAGCTTAACCAACAACTTAGTGAGCCAATTTCCAGGCCAGCTCAAGAGCTGGGAGACGGCACTCCCAAAGTCCCCTCAGCAGCTCCCCTTCCCCAGGCTGACCAGGAGTCCTGGCTTTTCTTTATAGTCCTATGCAGCCAACAAGGCACACAACTGGAAACAGCACAGTTCAGCCCTGCCACCTCCTTTAGCTTTACATAAATGGAATCATACCTACATGTTCTTTTGAGTTTACCTGCTTTCACTTAATGTAAGTTTCGAGGTTAAATCCTGTTTCACATGTAGCTGAGATGGTTCCTTCCGGTGCTGTACATGACTCCATTGTGTGACCATACTACAATGGACATGTCCATTCCATGGTTCCATTCCATCTATTCCATGGTTGATGTGCCTTTGGGTTGTTCCCAGGTGGGGATGATTATGAATAACCCTTCTTGTGCTACCACAGTTTCCAAGAAGATGTCTGTTTTTTAGCATCCAATAAGCAACTTGAACATGGGGACACCAGAGAAGTTGGAGTCCTACTGAGGGGCTCATTCCTGGGCCTCTCAGAGAATGGAGGTTCAGGGTCATTTAACCTTCTGGGCCAAGAGGTCAACAAAGACATTTTGAGCATCTGGAAAGTCTAAAGGAAGGGCATGCCCAGTACACAGGGGCCACAGGAGCATAGCGCCTCAGGCTCTGGGTCATGGAGGGCTTCCAGTCTTTGGGATGGGTGGGCTAAGGGGGAGGATTCGTTCAGAGTTAGTTGGAAATTATTTAATTCAGTTCTTTTTGTGAAAGTGCCTCCAAACACTCGAGTCTCCTGGTTTCCTTGTCTCCGCTGGCCAGGCACGCACCAGGGCTTCTTCTATCTCTGTCTAAAGAAGCACCTGGCCCACACCTGTCTGGACATTGAAACCCAGTGTCCACACCTGGAGAGCAACGGGGGCCAGTACATACGTATACCAGACACTTAACTGCACAACTTATTTTTGACTTTGTATGTCAAGAACATCTTACTGGGTGAATACCTAGAGCTCAGACTCATAATCTGTAGAATGGATAGAACATAGCTTTCCAAGCTATTAATGCACATATAGATTGTTTTAGTTTTTTGCAAACAGTGATGTAATTAATAAACACCCACGGACATATGTTCTTATACTCAGCAGTTTTTAACACAGGTCAGCTCATGTCGCTGACTCCTTTAAGACAAAACACAAACTCCTTGCCCTTGGTATTCAAGCCTGTGTGACCTGAGGCTGCCACGCGCTGCGAGCTCACAGTGTAACACCCTTTCTATGCTCATTTGGCACCAGCCATGCTGGCCGTATTGCAAGTCCTCAAAACTCACCAAGTCCAATCATGCCTTCAGGCTGCTGCATGGCTGTTCCCTCTTTGAGAATGCTATTCCTTGATTTTTAGAGACTACTTTATCCTTAGTTGGAGCTCGGATTTTAAATGTCACCTCTTGGAAGAGGCCTTCCTGCCCATCCAAGTTTAAGTGACCATCCTCGCTCTCTTCTGTTCTCTAAGTTCTCTGCACAGCCTGGTGTGGGTTGAGCTGTGTCCTCTAAAAAGATATTAAAGTCCCTAGTACTTGTGAATGTGACGTTATTTGGAGACAGGGTCTTTACAGATGTAGTCAAGTTAAGATGAGGTCATACTGAAATTGAATGAATCCTAGTCAAATTACTTATGTCCTTATAAGAAGAGGTAAATTTGGACAAAGAGACACACAGAGAGAAGAATGTAGTGTGACGACAGAGATTGAAGTGACATGTCTACAAGCCAAAGGACGCAAAGGATTGCCAGCAACTTGCAGAAGCTAGGAGAGGCATGGAACAGACTCTGCCCCAGAGCTCCCCATAGGAACCACCCTACCAACACCTTGGTTCTAGACTGCCGGCCTCCAGAGCTGTAAGGAACATGTTTCTGTTCTTTTAAGTCACCCAGTTTGTGATCATTCGTTACAGCGGCCCTAGGAGCTGAATTCACAGCCCTAATCCTGATGCAGCCATTTCTAGTTTCTTTCTTCCATTGTTGACTTGTGGTCTGCCTCTCACATGAGACTGTAAGCTCTGTGTGAGCAGGGCCTTCTCTGATCTGTCCATGGCCACACCTTCAGTGCCTGATGCAACGACACTTTTTGAATGAAGTGACAATGTGTTATTTCTGAAGAAAATAGATTCCTATAAGTGGGGTTGCTAAGTCAGAATGTCAGTTCCTCTTACTTTGGATAAACTATCAGATTCCTTTCCCCATCTTACTTTGGATAAACTATCAGATTCCTTTCCCCAAAAAGGTTGCTGTTGCTCTCTGACCAGGGGTGAGAATGCCCATTCCCACATGCCTATCAACCCTAGGCAGCGTTAATTAACCTTTTAAATTCTAGCCACCAGGAGGTTGAGCATGAGATCCCACTGCTATTCCCAACTTCTGTTTTCCTGACTATTGGGAAAGGTGATCATCTTTTCACAGATTTATGTGCTATTTGTACTTTCGTTGTGAATTCCTTTTCCATAATCTTTGTTCGTTTTTCTGTTGGGATAGTGTGGCAGACAGAACAATGGCCCATCTAAATCATCCACATCCTAATCCCTGGAAGCAGTGACTATGTCACCTTGCATGGCAAAGGGGAAGTAAGGGAGCAGGTGGAAGAGAGGTTGCTAATCAGGTGACCTTGAGATGGAGATTTTTTTCCTGGATGCTTGGGGCGGACCTGATGTCATTGCAAGCATCCTTATAAATGGAAAAAGGGAACTACAAAGAACTAGAGAGAAGGCTGCATGGGCCTCACCTGACTTTGCTGGCTTTGAAGATGGAGGGAGAGGCCAAGAGCCAGGGAGTACAGGTGGTCTCTAGAAGCTGGAGAAGGCAAGGAAGTGGATTCCCCCAGAACTTCCAGGAAAAACACAGCCCTGTAGAAATCTTGATTTTCTAGCCCCGTGGGACCCTTTTGGACTTCTGACCTTCAGAACTACAGACAAATTTGTGTTGCGTTAAGCCCCTAGATTGTAATAAGTTGTTAGAGTAGCAGCAGGAAATTGGCACAATAAGTCTAGATTTTCTTATTAGTTGTCAGAAGTCTGTTCCATATTAGGGATGTTAACTGTTCATTTTCTTACATCCAGGCTACCCTCATTTTCTGGTACTGGAACTATTGGCTTGTAATCTCCCCCCCTCCTTGAGCCCTCAAGAATAGGGTCCATGTTTTATCTTTGTATTTCTAGTGAACCAGCGTGGAGGCGTCCCATGAAAGAGGGAACACATGAACTATGGGAATATCCCTGCAGTCTATCATCTTGCCAACTGCATCCCCCCCATCTCAGCTCTCCACGAATACTGAGCCTTCAGATAATTGGAAAACATGGGTGTCATCCCATCGCTCAGCCCTGTTCCCAGCTTTAGCTTAGAGGAGAGTCTGATCATAGATGCGGCTGTGAGGGCAGACACAGACAGAGTGAGATGGTTCCTGAGTCCCCGAGTATACTGCATGCCAGGCCACAGCAGGACATTTGCCCATGAGGATGAGATTGGAGTTGCTGTGACTTGACTCTATAATTCAGCAAAATTGGAGTGGCCCGAAGACAGGGACCAGGACAAAGATGAAGACAACACAAGGCGGAAGCCAGACCGGAAAGATGACTCCACGCGGGGCCAGATATCCCACTCCAGGGCAGTTTTGGAGAGAAGAAAAGCCCAGGCTGGCTGAGATTGGAGGTCTACCACTTAGAGCACTTGGGGCCTAAACATAAATGGAGTTGACTTATTTTTAAAAAGTCACATCTCTTGCGTGCCTGAGATTTGCTTCCACTTCAGACAATTGGAAGGAGATTGGACTAATGAAAGAGCCCAGTGGTATCAATTCTGTCCTGGAAATGGTCAGGAAGGCCAGCTTCCCTGCAGAGGCAGCCCTGGGGAAGAGCAGCACCCCAGTGGGGTCAAAGCAGGCAGGGCAGGGCCCAAACATCCACAGTGGAAATTTCTGCTTTCCAGGTACTGGCTCTAGGGTCAGACCCAGGCAGCGGAGTGGTGTGTGTGCGGGCAGCTGCAGCCCCACCTCTCCTGCACACATCTGCTTCACAGGTGATGGTGAGGACTGAGTAAGACTGGGGCTGAGAAGGGGCTTTGGGGACCATGGGCGCCCCACACTCACACTCACAACAGAGGTCTGCATCTTCCCAGCATCCTGGCAGCTTCAGTCAAACCAAGTACACTCGGAGCCCAAATGTGGATAGAGAAGTGGAACATAGTTAAGTCCATGACCTAGACTCGGTCAGGTCTACTCCAGCAGATATTTGGGCCTCCTCAGAATCTAGCGACTTGATTTACAGACAGCCATAACTTGCTGCATGTCTTGTTTTCTGATCTTCCACTTATTGAAAGTTCTAGATTAGAAGTGAGGGGCCAGGCACTGCATGGCCACTAGCTGCCTGATGCTTAAGAAAGAGAAGGAATTCCACTAGAAAGCACTTGAGCTCAGTTTAGAAACCACGGACAGTGCACCTACTATGAGCCGGGTGTGCTCCAGGTGGCAAGGCTCTGGCAATGAGAAAGCCAAGGAGGGGCACAGGGCCCAGTGGGAGTCAGAAGAAGTGGGAGGACACTTGGTCTGATGATGAGAAAGCTTTCTTGGAGGAGATGACCCCTGAGCTCAGCCAGGAAGTGAGCATGAGACTGGCCAGACTCTGGAGTGCAAGCAAGTCAGGGAGGGGAGCGGCATGGGCAAAAGCACGGAGGTGTGACTTAGCACACTTGGGCACGTGATGTACAAGGACAAGCACCCTCACACGCTTCCACAGGCCCCAGGAGCCTCACCATCCGGGCTGATGACCCCAAGCCAAAAGAGGTGGCCATGTCCAATATGCTCTTTGTGTAAGAAAAACATTTGTTTGTTCAGACCAACATGCAGGCTTTGATTTATGGAACCCAGAGCACACTGCGTGGGCTGTCTCTTCCCCTCTTGGCATTGGCTGGTAAGAAGCATAGGAATAAATTTAGCCCTTGATATGAAAGACTGTTTAAGCTTCCTGAAAAATGATCTGTTTTACTCCTTTTCTTTTCCTTCTTTATACACCTTTTAAGATTTGGTGTGTGTATGTTTTGATAAAACAAAATCTTAAAAAGCTGTAGAAAGTGTCAGCTAGTTTTACTGAGTGTGTTCAGAAATATTAGTCACTTCCTGAGGAGGCTCATGAACCAAGACATTACTTTAAAAGCTAGTAAAATAAAATGACAGAATCAAACATTTACCCTGTTTTTCCTAGAAGACTTCTATCACAATGTAGCCAAATAGATGAGAAGTGTCGTTTTAGAGAAGTATTCTGAATAGGAAATGAAAGCCGAATGATAAAATTGGAGCATCACCCTCTAGTGAATTAATGAATCTAAGCTCTGATCAATAACTGCTAATATGACTAAATGAAAAACATTCCTGCCCAATATGTCTCTTGATGGAAGAATATAAGATCCCCTATGATAAAGATCTGCCAAAAGGAGACACTAATGCTGAAACTGATCAAGACTGCACTACAAGACTGCAAGCAAGTGCAGAGGACAGAGGAAGATGTTAGCCAAGTTCATGAAGACACAATTAGAAATATCCAGCAAAAGGCCGGGTGCGGTGGCTCATGCCTGTAATCCCAGCACTTTGGGAGGCTGAGACGGGTGGATCATGAGGTCAGGAGATCAAGACCATCCTGGCTAACATGGTGAAACCCCGTCTCTACTAAAAATACAAAAAATTGCCTGGCGTGGTGGCAGGCGCCTGTAGTCCCAGCTACTCAGGAGGCTGAGGTAGGAGAATGGCGTGAACCCAGGAGGTGGAGTTTGCAGTGAGCCGAGATCGCGCCACTGCACTCCACCCTGGGTGACAGAGCGAGACTACGTCTCAAAAAAAAAAAAGAAAAAGAAAAAAAGAAATATCTAGCAAAAGCTGTAGGTAGGATGGCCTGTTTCAACAAACAAATAGCTGGCATGGAAGTGGAGAGGGATACACAAAAGTGAGAACGACAACTAGAAAGAGAGAGAAAGATCCTTATTTGGATCCTGATTTAATTTCTTTTTTACTTTTTTTTTTTTTTTTTCTGAGACAGAGTCTTGCTTTGTCTCCCAGGCTGGAGTGCAGTGGCGTGATCTTGGCTCACTGCAACCTCTGCCTCCCAGGTTCAACCAATTCTCCTGCCTCAGCTTCCTGAGTAGCTGGGATTACAAGCATGCACCACCAGGCCTGACTAATTTTTGTATTTTTAGTAGAGATGGGATTTCACCATGTTGGCCAAGCTGGTCTTGAACTCCTGACCTTAGGTGATCCGCCTGCTCAGCTTCCCAAAGTGCTGGGATCACAGGCATGAGCCACTGCACCTGGCCCCTGATTTAAGTTCTAACAAACTTTTTAAAAAGGAACATGCATTCAAAAATTGAAATTTTGAACTGACTGGATATTTGATATGGGATAAGTAATATATAAAAATGTATGCATGATATAAAAAGAACATATAGACATGACTCAAAGGGTTGACTAGATTTACTGGATTTGCTAAGAAGCTTTCTGCAGACCTCTTCCACTACCCTCTCCCATTCCCTTTTCACTACATGCTATCATGCCAACCTTTTTAGCTATTTCTCTCTCCATCTCTACAAAGAATATGTGAGTATTGCTATTTCCTGATGCTTTCATTCTAGGCATTATCCATTGACCCCAACTCTGGGAGACAAGAAGATGTGAGTTTAGCTCTCCTCATCCATACATCGCCACCCTTTGTTCCCACCACACACACTTGCCTCTCCCTGAAACTCCCAGCAGAGATCTGTGGGATATTGGTTGGAGACAGATTCAGTGTCTTTGGTGTTATGGCAATTTGTTCAGAACTGAGCTATGTAATAAACTACATTTGTTTTTCCTTCCTGCACAACCCTCCTGCCACCACCCCAAGCGTTAATAATTACCTCGTTTTGTTTGTTTTCTATGTACTGATCACTAATTCAATACCAAACTCTCCATTGTCTAACTATCTTTGCATTTGTTCTTCCCCATCAGGTATTCTGTTAATTTTGTTAGCCTGGAGAAGACCCTCCCCGAGTCTTCTGACCTGCTGGGTACAAAGCTTCATCCTGCTATCTTTCTTCTCCATAATCTTGAGAAAATCCCTCAGTCTCTCTTCTGGGGAAATCCCTCAATCTTTCTCTTGGGCTGGCTCTTCTGTCTCTTGGTTTACTCCTTTGTTTTGGTGGAGCCAGTCCTCAAGTAGCTTTCTTAAGAAGGGTGTTACAGAGGTGACATTTTTGAGACCTTGCATGTCTTAAAATACCCTTATTATATCTTCACACTGGCTTGATACTTTAGGCTGGCTATAGAATTCTCAGTTGGTATAGTATAGGCAGCCTTTAAAATGGCCCCAGTGATTCCTACCTTCTGGTATTCACTCCTTGTGTATTAGTCCCCTGCACTATTGGTCTGTGACTAAGAGGACATGGCAGAAGTGGTGGAATGTCACTCCCGAGATTAGATTGTAAAAAACTGTCTTGGGCTCCCTTGATCTGCTGGATCCGTCTCTCTGGGGGAGGCCACATCTGGAACAGCCCATGGAGAGGCCAATGTGCAAAGACCTGAAGCCTCCTCAAGCACATGGGTGAGCTTGGAAGCAAAATGCTCAGCCCCTACTGAGCCTTGAAATGACTACAATTCTGTCACACAGCTTGACTGCCACCGCATGGGAGACCCTGAGCCAGAACAGCCTGGCTAAGCTGCTCCTGAATTCCTGACCCTCAGAAATTGTGAGATAACGAATGTGTGTTGTTTTAAGCTATTAAATGTCAGAGCAATTTGTTATGCAGCAATAGACAATGAATCTAGTTGGAAATCCTTCTCCTTCATAGTTTTGAAAGCTTTATTCTAAGGCCCTCTAGCTTTCTGGGGCTGCTACTGAGAAAGTCAAACAATTCTGATTCCTGAGTTTTTGCACGTGACCTTCTCCGTCCCGGGTGTTCTAAAAGTGCTCATTGGTTTGCCTTGTTGGGTCCGCATTTTCCATTTCCATTGTGCTGGGGCCCTGGTGGGCCCTTTCAGTCTGGAAAGTCCTGTCTTTCAGTCTGGGGGGATTTTCTTGAATTGGTTTGCTGACAATTCCTTCCCCCTCTATTTTCTCTATTGTCTCTTTCTAAAATTCCTTACTCTTCACATTTTGGATTCCCTGGATGAGTTCTTACTTTCTTACTCACCATTTGATTTGTCTCTCCTTTCCATTTATGTGGTTTTTTTTTACCTGCTTTCTGGGTAATTTATCTTCCCATCTTGTAATAAGATTTGTATTTCATTTGTTGTTCTGTATTTTCTGTATCCCCCCTTTTTATTCTTGCTTTTGCAGTGTTTCCTTTTGGTAGTGTCTTGTGCTTATGTTATGGGTGTAGTGTCTTCCCTTAGGAGTCTAAAGATGTGAATACTATTGGTTTTGGTGGCTTTTTTTTTTTTGGTTTATTTCTTTAAAAGTTTTCTTCTTTCTGCATAGTCTGTTCTTTCAGGTTGTTTTGTTTATTTTCTTTGATCTATTTCTTTTATGTCAGAATTTTCCTCATGTGTCTGGTAATCTTAGTGCATGCGTTTTTGTTTAAGAATGGAACAGTGGAAAAATGACAGGAAGCTCTTACCCTCCATTGGGTTGGATTTGTTCCCTGAGTTTCACCTGGGGTGGTATGGGTGAGCCTTTGACGTTTGTTCCAGCCACCTACCACTGTGGAAGAAACCACTCTAAAACTCAGTGGCTTAA
This sequence comes from Rhinopithecus bieti, assembly GCF_001698545.2. Lineage (NCBI taxonomy): Eukaryota > Metazoa > Chordata > Mammalia > Primates > Cercopithecidae > Rhinopithecus > Rhinopithecus bieti. The sequence goes on from NW_016810434.1 coordinate 1,734,500, forward strand.
AACAACATTTGTGTTGCTCACAAATCTGCAAACCGGACAGGGCTTTGTGGGGGCAGCTCATCTCTGCTCCATTCAGCAGCAGCTGGGCAGCCTGAAGACAGGTGGATGAAGGCGGGCTCACTTGCCTGGTGTCTGGGCTTTGCATGGCTGGAGCCCTTTGGGCTTCTCTCTGTCCCTGTGAACTCTCTCCACATGGTCTCTCCAGCATGGGGGCTTCAGGGCAGGTGGATCTCTAACATGGTGACTCAGGGTTCCCAAAGTGCATGTCCCAGAGAAAAAAACAACCTGGGCAGAGGCCATATCAATGTTTATGATTGAGCATTGAAAGTCCCACTATTTCTTTCCTCAGAGCAGTTACAGAGGCCCACACAGTTTCACAGGAAGGAGAACAGACCCCACCCCGATGGAGGAGTGTCAAAACTCTGGAAAAGCTAGTGGGACTGGAGATATTGTTACTGTCATTTTTGATACAAACTATCACAATACTTGAGTATACCACATTCTGGAACATTCATAGTATTCATTTCCTATTGCTGCCATAACAAATAATCACAAGTTTAATGCTTATAAAAACACACACTTACTCCCTCACAGCTCTGAAGGTCAGAAGGCCAAAATCCAGAAGTGAGCAGGGCCAGGCTACTTCTGGGGGTGTCGGGGAGCATCTGTCTCCTTGCCTTTTCCTACTTCTAGGAGTCTTCTGTACTCCTTGGGCTTCCTCTGTCTCCAAAGCATGTCACTCCAACCTCTGCCCCTGTTGTCACACCTCCTTCCTCTGATGCTGACCCTCTCAGCTCTCTCTAACAAGGATCCACCTGATGACATAGGGGCCAGTTGGGTCGCCTGGGATACCTCTTACTCTGCGAAGTCCCTTTGCCATGTAAGGTGACATATTCACAGGTTCTGCGGAGAAGGACGTGCGCATCGTTGACGGGGCCATTGTTCTGTTTACCACATTCACGGACGTAGAGCAGCTCATTCCTTAGTGACTCTGCAGCTCCTAAATGTGTGATTCGGGTGGGTCCTGAGGGGCCTGGCGGGCCACTCCATGCTTTCTTAAAGACCTTTTCACCCTATCCCTGGGGGCGCACCTGCGCCTTACCCTCCGTCCCTGGAAGCTTTCTTGCGTGTCCAGCTTGCCTGGGTCTGCAGAAGCTTCCCTTGACCGGCGTTCCGCCTCAATGGACCACTTCGTCTCTCAAACATCAGTCTCACCGTCTGCCCCTGGAAATTCTGAGCCTACAGGCTTCGTGTTTCCTTGGCGGCCTTGACTAATCGAGATGCTGTTGGGCGCCCCGGCAGATCCGTTCACACTCTGTGTGGGGAGACCTTTGGGCCCGTGCTTGCCTCTTTGGGGCTTCAGTTTTTTCATGCCTTTAACCTGGCGCAGTTGGACAGACGTTGAGAGGGCGCGGGTGACCAAGGAAGGGCATGGGTCCCTTACACAAGCATAAAGCTAAGTCCTAGCCATGGCCATTTTTCTCAGCCACTTCGTGGTGACAATTATATCCCGCTGTGTGCTTCCAATTTTTTTAGACACAAACAATTCGCAGGTCATTTGAAGTCCCCTGTGACTTCCCTTCTCAGTTCCTGTCCTCTACACTAACCCCGCTGCCCGGAGAACCACCAACTCCCTCAAACACTGCCGAGTTATGCTTTTCCTACATATGTTGGAACCATACTAAAATAGCATTGCTTCGTTTTAAATAGATTACTACTTAGCCAAATCATGTACACACACATTCAGTGCAAATCCCTATTTAAAATTTCATAGCTTTCTTTACAGAAAAAGAGAAAGCGGGTCTCACATTCCTATACAACTGCCAGGCGCCTCAGTCACAAGCACTTTTAAAAAACTGGGGTTGAGAAGACTTACACTTCCTGACTTCTAAAACTTACTGCAAAGCCTACGGTAATTCAAATGAGCCACGTGGGCCGGGCGTGGCTGGCTCACCCTGCAATCCAGCCTTTGGGCGGCGAGGTGGCGAAATCAAGGTCAGGCGTTCGAGCAGCTGACCAAAACAGTGGTGAAACCTGTCTCTACTAAAATACAAAAATTAAACTGGGTGTGGTGCAGGTGCCCTGTAAATCCTAGCTACTCAGGATGTTTGAGGCAGGAGAAATCGCTTGACCGGAGGCGAGGTTCCTGAGCGAGATCACTGCGTTGCACTCAAGCTGGGTGACCGAGTGAGACCTCTTGGTCCTCAACAAAAACTTTTTTTTACTAAAAACAAATAAATCGCGCATAGTGTCTGGCCAAGGACAATCGTGATATGCCCAAAACACTGTTCCAAATGGCAAGAATTAGAGAGCTCAGCAAATAAACCCTTCTTATATGGCATTGGATTTCTTTTTTCTTTTTCTTTTATTTTTCTTTCTTTTTTTCTTTTCTTCCTTCCTCCTTCCTTCCTTCTTTCTTCCTTCCTTCCTCCTTCCTCTCCTTCTTTCCTTCTCCTCTTTTTCTTTCTTTCTTCTTTCTTCTTCTTTCTTTCTTTCTTTCTTTCTTTCTTTCTTTTTTTTTTTTTTGAGACAGGGTTTTGCTCTGTTACCCAGGCTGGAGTGCAGTGGTGTGATCATGGCTCACTACAGCCTCTACCTCCTGCGCTCAAGCAATCCTCCTGTCTCAGCCTCCTGAGTAACTCAGACTGCAGTTTTGCGCCACCATGCCCAGCTAATTATTTTTTGGAGAGATAGGGTATTATGTTGCTCAAACTGGTCTCAAATTTTTGAACTCAAGCAATCCTCCTGCCCTGGCCTCCCAAAGTGCTGGGATTACAAGTATGAGCCACTGCGCCCAGCCCGGTCTTAGTTCTTTAACTTGCAGAATTATAGGTTTTTTTTCTTTTCTTTTTTTTTTTGGTAGTAATCACTTCTTTTTATCTCTTAATATCTACATGATCTTCTTCATTGCTGATATTGGTAATGTGTTGTCTCTTTTCTCGTTTTTGGGTTTATCAAGTTTATTATCTTTTCGATAATCCACTCTTTGCTTTGCTAAACTTTTCTGTTCTATATTTGCTTTATATTTCATTAATTTTTGTTCTTATTTTTATTTCCTTCTGTCTTCTTTCCTTGGGTTTACGTTGTTATTTTTCTAGCTTCTTGAGCTAGAAATTTAGATACTGGTTTTAAACTGTTTTCTCCTATTATGTATGCATTTAAACTACAAATTTCTAATCTCTGCTTTTGCTGTTTATCTCAGGCATTTGTATATAGTATTTTTATTTGCATTCAGTTCAAAATATTTTCTAATTTTCTGTTCAATTTCTTTCTTGACTGCAAGTTATTTAGAAGTGTTCTGCTTAACACACAAACATTTGGGGTTTCTAATAATCTTTCCTTTGTTCATTTCTTGTTTATTTCCACTTCGGTCAGAGATCATCCCTGCATGATTTCATCTTTTGAAGTTTGTTAAGACTTGCTTTACAGTCCAACACATGTTCTCTTTTGGTAAATATGCACTTGAAAAGAATGTGTATTCTCCAGTTGCTGGGTGTAGTGTTCCATATAAATGTCTGTAAAGCCAAGTTGATTAATTCTGTTCTTCATATTTTTATATTACTTATTGACCTTTTATCTGATTTTCCTATCAGTTGCTCAAAGAGATTTGTTAAAATCTCCAACTATGATTACAGATTCGCTTGTTTCTCTTTCTTCTATTTTCTGCTTCATTCGTTTTGAAGCTCTCTTACTAGGTACACACAAGTTTCTGATTGTTATGTCTTCTTGTTGAATTAAGACCCTTGTCCCTTTTTATTTATTTTTATTTATTTTATTATTTATTAAATAATTCTTGTCCCTTTTTTCATTAGGAAATGTCATGTTTCAACTCCATTACTACTTCTGGCACAAAGTCCACTTTGTCTGCTATTAATTTAGCCACACCTTTCATCTGGTTAGTGTTTGCACGATACAACTTTTGCCATCTTTTGACTGTTTACCTTTCTATGTTTTTGTATTTAAAGTGTATCTCAGCCTGGGCTTGGTGGCAGGTGCCTGTAGTCCCAGCTACTTAGGAGGCTGAGATGGGAGGATGGCTTGACCCCAGTCAGGATTTCAAGACCAGCCTGGGCAACACAGTAAGACCCCAACTCTACTAAAATAAATAAATAAATAATAAATAAAAATTAGCTGGGCATGGTGGCATGTGCCTGTAGTTTCAGCTACTCAGGAGGCTGAGGTGGGAGAATCACTTGAGCCCAGGAGTTTGAGGCAGCAGTGAGCTATGATTGCACCACTGCACTGCAGCCTGGATGACAGAGCAAGACCCTGTATCAAAAAATTAGATTAAATTAAAAAGTGAATCTCAGAGACAACATACAATTTTTTTTTCAGTCTAGCCTGTCAATATTGTCTTTTAATAGGAGTGTCAAGGACAGGTTAAATGTACCATCTTATTTTTTAAAAAATTTATCCCATCTCTTCTTTAAACTTTTATTCCTCCTTTTCTGCCTCTGGTTGCGTATGTTCCATTTTACCTCTTCTGTTAAGTTTTTAATTTTTTAAAATTAATTTTTAGTGGTTTACTCAGAGATGCATCATTGACTTTTGGAGTCTACTTTAAATTGGTACTTTTACCGTTGCACAAATAATAGAGGAAACAGAACAGTTGACAGCCATGTGTCCCCATCCTGCCTTTGGTAATTCTGTTGTTGTATATTCTACTTCTACATATGTTATAAATCCCCCAAGACGCAGTTATTGCTGCTTCAAATGATCACTCCTCTTATATCTGTTCACGTACCTACCTTCCTGGTGCTCTCTGCTCCATTCTGTGGCTCTGTGTTTGCATTTGGGGTCAGTTTCCTTTTGTTTCTTGTAGTGTAGGTCTGCCAGTGATAAGTTCTCTCAGCTTTCGTTAGTATGAAAATGTCTTCACTTTGCCTCTGTTTTTTAAATTTTAGCCTTTTTAAATTTTTGAGACAATCATAAAGTTATAGAAAAGTACAAAGTCCAATATGAAGAATTTTTTTAGCCTGAACCATTTGAGAGTATTTTGCCAGCCTGATGCCTCATCACCCTGAAGGCTATAGCATATATTTTCTTTAAATATTCTCTGGCAAACCAAGGTACAACCTTAAACATCAGGAAATTAACAATGATGCATTATCATCTCAGCTGACACCCTGTTTAAGATGTGCCAATTGTTCCAATGATGTCTTTACAAAAGGAATCATGCTTTGCAATCATTCAGCACGAGTCACCCTGTCTTTCTAGTTTCCTTCAGTTTGGAACAACTTTTCGATCTTTCCTGGGCTTTCCTGACCTTGATAGTTTTGAAGTTACAGGCTAGATACTTCACCGAATGGTCCTCAACTTGCAGTTCTCTCGCAATCTGATCTGCAGCATTATATTCAGGGGACGTGTCTTCAGCAGGAAGGGGGGTTGCATTCTTCTCATTGCATCCTAGCAGGTGTTGCACAGCAATTTGTCCCATCCCTGGTGATGTTTACTTTGATCAGTTAATTAAGATGTGGTCGGCCAGTCTTCTCTAATATAATGTTATTCTTTTCCCCTTTAGAGATGCTTTTTTTTTTTCTTTTTTGAGATGGAGTCTTGCTCTGTTTCCCAGGCTGGGTGCAGTGGCACAATATGGACTCACTGCAACCTCTGCCTCCCAGGTTCAAGCAATTCTCCTGCCTCAGCCTCCTAAGCAGCTGGGATTACAGGCATGCGCCACCACACCCAGCTGATTTTTGTTAGTAGAGATGGGGTTTCACCATGTTGGTCAGGCTGGTCTCGAACTCCTGACCTTGTGATGTGCCTGCCTCAACCTCCCAAAGTGCTAGGATTACAGGCGTGAGCCACCATGCCTGACCTATTTTCTTTATAGTTGTATGAGCTCATGTTTTCCTGTTTTATTGAAAAAATTATGATCCATTGTTACTATTTATTTTGATGTTCAGATTGTGCCTGGTTTGACCAGTAGAGGACACTTTAAAGTGGCTTCTGTGTCCTTTTGATGTGTCCCCATCTTTCTTGGGGCGCTTCCTTGCATTTTGGCACCAGGTATGGTGGACTCATCTCATACTTTCCCTGCCCCAGTCCTGAAATCAACCATTTATCCAAGGATTTCTGGTTCCCTTTTAGTGAAAAATGTTATTTAGAAGCCAAAATCTGGGTAATAAGTATGTATGTGTAGGTGTGTCTATTATATATGTGTGTGCGTATATATTCATAAATCCACACAGATATCCTGTTCCAAACCAATATCATAGAGTTCTTTCTATTTTCTCCTGTATAACTCTCTCTCTGACTCCCCAAGCTGAACCTACTTCCCCCGACATGAGGATTCCCGACCAGACATGGTGGCTCACACCTGTAATCTCAACACTTTAGGAGGCAGAGGAGAGTGGATCACCTGAGTTCAGGAGTTTGAGACCAGCCTGGCCAACATGGTGAAACCCCGTCTCTACTAAAAGTACAAAAATTAGCCAGGTGTGGTGCCGCATGCCTGGAATCCCAGCTACTCAGGAGGCTGAGGCAGGAGAATCGCTTGAACTCAGGAGGCAGAGGGTGCAGCAAGTTGAGATCATGCCATTGCACTCCAGCCTGGGTGACAGAGCAAGACTCTGTTTCAAAAAAAAAAAAAAAAAAAGGAAGGATTCCCTCCTCACCCTGCTTGGGCCTTGACTCTCCACACCACACCAAGCCAGCCTCTCTGAGTGGATGCCCTCTTCATCCTGATGAGTCACTTGCATCCCACATTGGGCTGCCCCTATCTGTTTGACCCTGCCTCAATCTGTTTGACCCTGACAGCCTGCTCTGAGCTGTGGTGACTTCCTCCACTCTCCCTACCCCAAAACCACAGATACTTACCTTGCTCTGCCCCATCTAATGACTTTAGAACTAGATTGATCAAGAAAGGAAGAAAAGGGAAGGCAGTAGAAAGAGAAACATGAATTACCCTCATTTTTTCAGATAATTTTCACTGGGTATAGAATTTTTCTGCATCTGAAGATGCCATTCCATTGTCTCCTGGTTTTCATAGTTGCTATTAACAAGTCAGCCGTAACTCATTGTCACTTCTTCAAATGTAATGTGTTTTATTTTTCCTGGCCACTTCTAACATTTTCTTCTTGTCTTGGTTTTCACAGTTGGACTATGATGTTTCTATGTGTCATTTTCTTTGTATTTATTCTCCTTTGAATTTACTAAGCTTTCTAAATCTGTGAGTTGATTTCTTTATCTGAATTTGAAAATTCTTGCCTATTATCTCTTCAAATACGACTTGCTTTTTTATTTCTTCTTCCTTTCTTTCTTTTATTTTATTTTTTATTTTGAGACGGAGTCTCGCTCTGTTGCCCAGGCTGGAGTGCAGTGGCCGGATCTCAGCTCACTGCAAGCTCCGCCTCCCGGGTTTACGCCATTCTCCTGCCTCAGCCTCCGGAGTAGCTGGGACTACAGGCGCCCACCACCTCGCCCGGCTAGTTTTTTTTTGTTTTTTTTGGGGTTTTTTTTGGTATTTTTAGTAGAGACGGGGTTTCACCGTGTTAGCCAGGATGGTCTCGATCTCCTAACCTCGTGATCAGCCCGTCTCGGCCTCCCAAAGTGCTGGGATTACAGGCTTGAGCCACCGTGCCCGCCTTTTTTTTTTTTTTTTTTGAGACGGAGTCTCGCTCTGTTGCCCAGGCTGGAGTGCAGTGGCCGGATCTCAGCTCACTGCAAGCTCCGCCTCCCGGGTTTACGCCATTCTCCTGCCTCAGCCTCCGGAGTAGCTGGGACTACAGGCGCCC
>NW_016810434.1:1745381-1768189 GCF_001698545.2 Rhinopithecus bieti
ACCCGGCCCTTCTTCCTTTCTTTCTAAGAACCCAGTTATATGTGTTATATCTTTTGATTGTGTCCCAATATGTGTCTTTTACTCAGATATTTTATTTTCATTATTTTCTCTGTCTGTATTTCAGCTTAAGTATTTTCTGTATACTTGTTTTTGAGCTCATTAATCGTATCATCTTCTGTGTTCAAGTTGCTATTAAAACCATTGAATTAATTCTTAATTTCAGATTGTTGTCTAACAACCCATCATTGAACTATTTGAATTTTGTAGATTTCAATTCTCTCTAGGAATTCTCTTTTTATTTATCTTGTCTATCTTTCTATATTCTGTTTATTTATAATAACTTTGTTCAGATTCTTTCCTAATAATTCCAATAGCTGAATCATCTGTGTTGTGGTGGTGAGATAAACATCTTCACCCCAAATTTGGCTTAAATGTCAAGACTGATGACATCACACACACACACACACACACACACACACACACACACCCCAAGAGGATATGATATGAAAATGTTATTCATATTTGAGGATTTCTGTGAAGAGCCTGGAAACTTCTCAAGAAAGACCAAAAATGGCTTCAGATAGCTGAAAAGGAAGACTGGCCTTGGGGTTATTAGACGGTGGAGCTGAGGGTGAGGGTTTCCATGCATGGGCCAAATCTTGCATGGTTTAAACTTCCTACTGAGGCTAAAGGAGGGGGAGCACCTGGGCTTTCTTACTAGTTGGCCCAGATGTAAGACCTGATGTAAAAGAAAGAGAAGGTGGTGGAGCTTTAAAACTGTCAGCACTCAAATATCAAAAATGGAGTCAGAGTGGTTCGAGCTCAGTGGTATGTACAACTAATTGATCATAATCTGTAACAGATTTACTTGTTCCTTCTCCACTGCCACAGCTTCATTTGGCTAGCCATGAAAGAAATAAAGAGAGAGAGAGTGAGGGGCAGAGAGAGGGAGGGAGGGAAGGCAGGAAGGAAGGCAGGAAGGCAGGAAGGCCTAAAGGCAAGAAGGCAGGAAAGCAGGAAGGCAGGAAGGCAGGAAGGAGGAAGGCAGGAAGGAAGGAAGAGAGGAAGGGAGGAGGAAATAAATAAAGAATAGAAAAGAAATTTTAAAAATGTTTAATGGAGTCAGACTCTTTATGACAATCTGTGTTACAGATTGAGTGTTTATGTCTTCCTCAAATTCATATGTTGAAGCCTTAACCCTCAATGTGATGGTGTGTGGAGGTGGGACCTTTGAGAGGTAATTAGGTTTAGATGGAGTCATAAGGGTGGTGCCCTTGTGATGGGATTAGTGCCCTTATAAGGTGAGAAATAGACATCAGACTTCTCTCTATCCACCTTGTGAGCACACAGAGAGAAGCTAGGAGGCTACAAGCCAAAATTCAGCCCCGCATCAGGAACTGAATCTGCTGGCACCCTGCTCCTTGCGTTTCCCAGCCTCTAGAACTGTGAGAAACAAATATCTGTAGTTTAAGCCACCCAACTCATAGGATTTCATTACAGCAGCCTGAGTGAACTCAGACAAACTTGTAATCTATAAGTTTACTTCTATTGTACTTTTTCCCTATGCGTTATGCTTTTTGGTCATGTTTTTTCACTTATTTCCATCTTGTAATTTTTTAAATGAATTTCTGACATTATGTATAAAAGAATCCTAGAACTTAAAGTCATATTATTCTTCCACAGAGAGCAGTCACTCATCTCCTATTAAGCAGATCAGGTGAAGGTTGATCACTCCAATCCTATCAGGCACTGAGCCCGGCTGGAGGTGGATTCTGGTGTCAGAGTCAGTCCCCCTCTGGTTTCTGATGTCTCAGGAAGGAGGTATGTCATGGGCTCCTCGCAGTCTCCTCCTTCTAGTAGGACTTTACCTCCCAAGCACGAATCTATGAGGTTCAACTTCCTTCTCAAGCATGACCCTCCCGAGTTTTTGACTGTGAGACCAGACTTTGTCTCTTTGGCCTTGAAAGTTCTGTTCTTCAACGGTTCTGAGCTTAGCTCTTTTGCCTCTTTGCACATGCAAGGAAAATAGCTGGCAAATGTTTCAAGGAGGATATTTATGACATGTTCCTTCAAGGCCTTTTACTCTAGTTGAATTTTTCCTTCCAATGACTGAAAACTGTGCCTTGGTAGCCCAGCCCCCTAGCATCATTGTACCCCCATCCCCAGCACTCCATGTTCCATGGGGACAGCTGGCAGTGAACTTGAGGCTCCACTACTCTCTGGCCAGCCAGGCCAGTCCACATGACTGTCAAAATCTCTGCTGTTATCTCCTTCCCCCAGGAGCCCTCCTTGTTTACAGCAAGCCCAACACTCAGTCAGCAGATAGCCTCATGAAAGAAAAAGGACCAGTAATGTCAACTCAGCTAGCAATGCTTTTCCCATCTCTGGAACTTTAGTTTTATCTTGCCCATTTAACTTCCACTGATCTCCAGTGTCTTCAAAATACATTTTATGTAATCTATTCAAATTTTTCTAGGTGCCAGGGCATGAGAAGAGGTTTGCTACTACCTACTACACTCTACCCTAAAGTGGAACCTGCCTAGATGCTTTATCTTCACTGTGATCTATCACAGGACTATCCTTATTTATGTAGGAGGTGGTGAAATGGTGATGGTTGTCCAAACAATAACATAATTCAGCAGATGCTTTAGCTAGGTGAATAACTCTAGTGGAACTTCCAAACATTTTTTCTTTTCTCAATCATGCTATGGAATGATTGCCTTCCTCCCATACAGGGAAGTTTGCATTTTAAGATTCTCACAGCTGAATGTTTAGCCCAACAAAACAATCGTCAATAGTAGTGTTTCACCCATCTACAATGAGTTGAAGGGGGAAAATGTATTTGGGGGCATAGGGCCTTATTGTCATTCCCGAAGTCTTTCTCATTCAGTAACTACTGACTTCCTCTATTCCTCAGACTGGCTCAGGATCTGAAGGAACAGTAGAATAACTGATTGAAAGAGAGTGTATTTGGAGTCAGGTAGAACCTTGCTCTTAAACCCCCATGCTACCTAAGGAAGTTCTTCAACCTCCTTGAGTTTGGTCTGCTCCTCTGTAAGATAAGGCAAACAATGCCTACCTCCTTGGGTTGTGGTGAGACTTACCTGAGAAGTAAAGTTCCCCAAATACAGGAAACAGTATGTTGTCCTCATCAGTCTTCTTTAGCCCTTCGTTTAGTCCTCTGCAAAATTAGGATGATGCCAACTTTACAGAATTGTTTTGATACTGTAGTTAAATGAGACCATGGAAGTGAAGGGATTTTCAGATGTAAAGGGCTGTGCAAAAAGAATATTCAGTGCCCATGTCAGTGGTGACTCTGGCACGGACTGAGTCGCCAAGTGACTGATCTCATGTGAAAGCCTATTCTGGCCAATTTTGTTCCAATGGCATCTCGGCTGTCAGTGTCACCCTAAATTCCACTATGTCTCCAAAGAGCAGGTGAGTGCCATCTCCCTGGGACGTCATTTCCCTGGGATGCCTCCTCTGAGCAGACCAAGCCGGTACCTAGTGTGGCGGTACCTCCGTGCACCCTCCGGTTGTTGTCATCCCTCCAATCCCTGGGATAGGCCCACCACCCAGTTAGGTGCCACAGGGGTGCAGTGCTTGAAATCACACACAAGAGGCCGGGCGCGGTGGCTCAAGCTTGTAATCCCAGCACTTTGAGAGGCCGAGAGGGGCGGATCACAAGGTCAGGAGACCTAGACCATCCTGGCTAACAGGATGAAACCCCGTCTCTACTAAAAAATACAAAAAACTAGCCGGGCGAGATGGCGGGCTCCTGTGGTCCCAGCTGCTCGGGAGGCTGAGGCAGGAGAATGGCGTAAACTCAGGAGAGGGACCTTGCATTTATCAGTGAGCTGAGATCGGGCCACTGCCACTCCAGTCTGGGTAACAGACGAGACTCCCGTCTCAAAAAAGAAAAAAAAAAAAAAAAAGGCCGGGCCGGTGTCAAGCCTGTAATCCCAAGCACTTTGGGAGCCGGAGACGGGCGGATCACGAGGTAGGAGATCGAGACCATCCTGCGCTAACACGGTGAAAACTAAAAAATACCAAAAAAAAAAACAAAAAAAACAAAAAAAAAAACTAGCCGGGCGAGGTGGTGGGCGCCTGTAGTCCCAGCTACTCCGGAGGCTGAGGCAGGAGAATGGCGTAAACCCGGGAGGCGGAGCTTGCAGTGAGCTGAGATCTGGCCACTGCACTCCAGCCTGGGCCACAGAGCGAGACTCCGTCTCAAAAAAAAAGAAAAGAAAAGAAAAAAAAAGAAATCACACACAAGAACGATCAAATCAGACCTCTGAATCGTGCTACTTGTGTGACGGTGGGCAAGCGCATTAACTCTCAACCACTACGTTGTAAACCGAGGGGATGATAATATCCGTTTTGCAGGGTTGTTGTAAGAGCTGAATGAAGTAACGGGAAATCTGGGGTGCGTGGGAGATAGTAAATGGCAGCTGTCCCTGTGCGCCCCCTGACAGTCCTAGCCCTGTGCTGGGTCAGTGTCAGCATCCTTCCACGCGTGCTCTCTGCCACGCACATCCAAAGACGGCGCTTCTTGCTGCTCTCACCTGCAGAGCAGGGGAGGGCGCAGAGCTCAGGCAGCTGCGGGGAGGACTCGTGAAAGCCAATGAGAGCGCGGAAAGCAGCGAGCGCGCCAATGGACGCGGCGGTGGGGCCGGGGGCAAGGCCTGGGGCGGAACGCGCTGAGTGACCTCTCTGAACGCGGGAAGCGTCTGGGCCTCCCTACCTAGCCCGCTCTTTTACCGCGGCGCAGGTCGCGCTCCAGGCCAGCCACTGGCCCCTCCACACCCTGCTTCGCAGCCCGAGCGAGCGGGAATACATTAAGCTATCTTAGTAGGGCCTGAAAAGGAGCCCTTTCTGACTACTAAAAAAACAAAGTTGCGTCCGTCTCTAGTTCTCAAACCCAAGCACAGTGATGTGGGTCGCCTGGTGCTGCAAGAGGTGGCCCGAGCAGCCGCCGGGTTCTGGGCTCCCAAAGGAGCGTCCTGGCCAGGAGCCAGGTGCTCTCTGCTCTGCTAAGCTGTGGCGAAAAGAGAATCGGCTGGGTTGGGGCGAACCCGGATGTTGGCGGTAGGGAGCTTCGGCCTTTCTCGGGCTCCGGCCTCCCCAGCCCTCTCCCTGGCTGTGCCCCTGCGCCGCCCTAAGAAGGGACCAGGAGGCAAGGCTGGCGCTGGCACTGCGGACGTCAGAACCTCGGCTGTAGTCGCGCCCTTGCTCCAGCTTCTTCAGGGCTCACTCGCCCACCTCTGCCCCTCCTGTCCACCGCCCATCTTCTGGCCTCCTTTCTGCACCCCAGCCCTTCCCCACTCTGCTTCAAGCCTCAGGCTCTCCTCCCCTTCACTCTCTCTGCATCTCCCCTTCACTCACTCTGCGTTTCCTTTACGGGCTAATGTCAGTAATGAATAATCATTCATTCATTCGTTTGTGGTCTACCAGCTAGATGCCAGCTCCACCAGGGAAGCACCATGCAGCCTTGTTCACAGGTGTATACCCTGGAACATAGTAGACACTCAGCAAATACCTGTTGAATGAATGAACAAATCCAAAATATGGCACTAGGTGCCCTAGACCCTTCTGGAACCATTCTTGTTGCTGAGTGATGAATCTGACCAACAGCCTTATTCTCCACAGCCACCTGAAGGAAAATCCTCATTGATGGGGGGATATATGAAGGTGGGATCCTTCTACTGAATGCCAGTCTGAGTGAAGCTGTGGTCTAAACGTGCCCGTGTGGCTCTTGCACACACCTAAAAGGAAGACGAGCTCCTGCCAACATCTCAGACCTGGAGAATTTTCTAGAGCCTTCATGGTCTAGATGCCCAGAAATCTCTGAATATTATATTGATATCTTATTGAGTTAGAGAGTTCATGCTTATCAAATTCATAATCAAATGGCTTTGCATGTTCCCCACACTGACGATAACCTCTACAGAAATGCCACAAAATAAATGATTCATCTCATTGAAAAGGATTCTAAGGCCCAAAGAGTTGAAGTGACTTATTCAAACTCACGCAATGAAACCACAGCTCAGTGACCTGCTCTGTAGCAAGCTGCCCTTCACACCCACTAGCTAAGCCCGCCCCACAGGGGTTGCACAACAGGCCCCAGAGACAGCAATTAATCAGGGAATTGGATGTTGAAAAAGGAGTCTCCAGAAGATGAGATCGTTGATGGAGCAGTACACTTGGCCCTAAGCATCACACTTTGGATTTGCTTATTTATTTGTTGAGTGTCTGCTACGTGCCGGGGATACACCCGTGAGTAAGACAGCATGTCCCTACCCAGGCCTGGTGGCGCTGACACTCTGATTGAGGAGTATACCATAAGCAAATGAATTCATAATTACATATTGGGACGAGATCATGAAGGAAACATGCAGAATAACAGAACAGAGTGACAGGGAGGGAGAGCTGCCCCACAAAGGGGTGTTCCAGAGGGACTCTCTGAGCAGGCAAGAGGACAGGGATCTAGAGGACAGGCCTAGTGAAGGTCAGCACATTGCTCGTGAATTTCAGATTCTCACATACAGAGCCCAGGGCCCTCTGCTCAGGCAGGAGAATGGGGAAGGGGCCCCATCCCAAGCCCGGGTGTCTGCCACTTCCCTGCCACCTTCCCACAGCGCCCGGCACCGCCCCACACTTCCCCTGGGCTTCTTTATTTATATTACCACATCTGAGGAGTTTTTAATGGGGAAAGGGCCTAGGAATGGGGTTGTTTGAGGACAAGGAAACGAGCCACTTGCTGTGATGAATGTTCTTGAAAAGCAATTTATTTTTTCACGGGTAGCTCGCCGGGCTTGGGAACAAAAGTGTTTTGGCTGCCTATCAAATATGAACAGAGGCTAACTGTTTCTTGGGCATTTCTCTTTCCCTGCACACGCTCACCCGCGCCTCTCCCTATGCATGACAGAAATGACATCGGGTTCAAGGGCTCCCTGGGGTCCCCTCCTAAGATAAAGTGGCAGCTGCTTTCGTGGGGCCTGAGGCCCTCTCCCTCTCCCTTCTCTGCTCACTCTATTCCAAGCAGCAATGGCACTCAGAGGAAATTCTCCTTCTCCTGGTGGGATGGGAAAGGGTGGGTGCCCCAGACATCAGAGGTCAGGTGGGATCCCTGAAAATGCCAGTGCTGCCCACAGCAGCCAGGAGCCCCCTTTGCTCTCCCCACAGTTTAGCAAGAGAGGATATAAACCTGCACCTTTGCCCCTTGTCTGCACCCGCATCCCCCACCGCAGCCGCCATAGTCACATCTGCAGGCAGCTCTTCTGCCGGTGTTCTCAGTCTGCCTGTGCCTCTTACCCGTGCACAAACATTTCCCCCAAAAGTGGGCTCTCAGGTGTCATGGGGCATCAATGGGGAAGACCTCGTGCATGGTGGTGACAGAGGGAACACCGATATTCCTAACAATCTGCTGAAAACGTGCATTTGTCAAGTGATGACTGTGCTTGGCTCTCTGGGGGAGTCCTTTAAGTCCTTGGGAATTATGATGGCTAAAGCAAAACGAGGGATTCGGTTTTGAGCTGGGCCTGGAAAAATTATTGGGGAAAAATTACAGTGTTTGAAACTTACTATTATGAGAGTCTGAGTTTTAGCAGGAATTCTGGGAAGCCAGGAGTCTCCTGCTAGCGTGAGCCTGGCAAGGAAGACCAGGCCACTCCCTGTTTCCCTCCCCTGCTCACCTCCGAGTTGACTCTTGCTTTTAGATTTGCCAAAGGGGCAGTTGTCAAAAATAAGAGGCCAGCTTTGGATGACTCTCAGCCTGGACAGGAAAGCAGACATCCCTGCTTAATTACAGCAGAGATGTGTTTGGAAATGTGACTTGCCTTCTGAGGAAGAGGGATTTGGGTTTGCTCTTCTGAAAGGGTAGTGGCATTTTAAATCTCACTGTTTGTGGAACAGAAGCCTTTATTCTCTATAAAAAGAACTTTAGACAAGTAGCAAGGGGTGGATTTCCATTAGCCCATTCTGAGGACTCCAGTTCTGGAGCCTGGACAGTTCTTCATTGACTGAGACCCCCAAATCCAGCTTCTCACATGTTTCCAGAGGAAGGGCATGTTCTCTTCCTTCCTTCCAGGATGAAGATAGCTAGATTCCAAAGATGGCCATCCGAGGAGCTTAGTCTATTGGTATTCACTTTCATAGTCCCCTCCCCTCCAGTATGGATGGACTCACCTTGTAATTAGCTTTGGACCAGTAGGATGTCATGGAAGTGACGCCTGTGACTTCCAAAACTAAGACATAAAAAGTCTTGCAACTTCTGCCAGGGTCTCTTGGATCACATATTCTGGAGGAAGTCAGGCTCTACCTGAGAAGCCTAACTACCCTGCCTCCACCATGCTGTGAGGAAGTCTCCATAGCAAGGACCCATGGAGAGTGCTACCCGGCTAGTCTTCAGTCCTCCCAGCCATCCCGGCTAGGGCACCAGACATGTGAGTGACAAGCCATGTGGGAAGACCTGCCTGGGTAAGGCTCAGGACTTCAGCTTCAGCCACAGCCTAACTGCAACCAAGGGAAAACCGCTCAGCTGAGCCCAGTCAGTCCATGAAAGAGCAATAAATTGCTAATGTAAGCCACTAAGTTTGCGGGGGTGGTGTTGTAATGCAGTGATAGAAAATTAGAACAGAGGCCCTGGCATGAGAAGCAAGAGGTTTTCAAGGAGTTTCCTGCCCAACAGGCCAAAACTTTCGAGCAGTGGTTTCTAAACTTAGCTAAGGAATCCTTTGCCCACTGGAAATCATAATTAGATCTCCGATATGTCAAAGAAACAAAAGCACAGTGGCTCTCTTTTTAAAAAGGTGGGAGGCCTGACCAAGCTCTCCTTTTGCCATGTGCCCCTTCAGCAGCCCCTGGGAAATGAATGAGATCTCCATCTGATCTCCCAGATCTAACTCTCTCTCTCTCTCTCTCTCTCTTCCTAAAAAGAATTACAGCAGACTTTGTTCATCCAAACTCCCCTGGTCCAGAGAGAATCCTGGCCACAGTGTGGAGTTGTGCTCCTAGCAGCCCTGAAAAGTTACATACTCTGAGGACCTTCCCTTCTTCAGCAGGTAGGCAAGGCCCTGGGTGTCCCCAGTACCCACATCCTCACTGATGGGTAACACTCTGCCTTCCTTCCTCCGAAGGACAAAGCGTTCCATGTTTCAGCAAGCCCTCCTGGCGCGCTAAAATAACTTTCCTGCCACAAGAGACACTGTCATCACCTTTGCTTCTGGCCCACCGTTTTTGTGGAGAGGCAACTGGTATATATAAGCCCCTGTCTGTCCTATGACCGAAAAAAGAAGACCCAAAGAGTTCAGCTCTCGTCAAACAAGGAGTAGAGATTTCTCCAGCTCAGTCCAAGCACTGTCATCTCACAGCACGTATCAGCCAAACGCATGACATGAAAAGATGGTCGGTCACTGGGTATAGGACAAGGGATACCACATACTCTCTTCAAGGAGGGCCTCAACGCTGAACCCCAACTCTTACCCCCAGAAACCATCTATCCAGAGCAGAGTGAATCCATTTAAACGTGGTTCTACCCTACCTGGTTATCCTTAATGATAGTGAGACTGACATTGCTCTTAGGAACTAGGGCTAGTGCCAAGACACAACCACTACCCCGTGGACACAAGGATATAGTACATGCGTATCGATCTTGATCCCATACTTTCGTCCTTACTTGACAAAAACCCCACCAAAAACCTCTGTTTTGCGAATCAAATCGTACGCGCACTTACATCTGAGGGAGACCCGCAAGGACTATAGCATAATACAGCACTTGGGAACTCCTTCTCCAAAGCCAAGCCGTTTGTACCATCCACGTCTCCTTGAAAAGATGAACCGCACTTTTGTACCACAGGACATGCCAGGAATAGCTCACATCGAATGCTTTCGGGAGGGGTGCCCATGAGGAAGAGGCCACAGGTCAGCCAGACAGCTCAAAGGTACCATTAAGATGATGGACGCCTTTTTCCATGGTGCTTGGGCAGGCTGCTGAGCTTCATTACTCATCTCTTCCACACGGAGGTCACCATGCAAAGGGGGCGTCTTGTGCTCCTCTAGCCAGGATGCAAGCCCTGGGGACCACATTCGCATCCTTGGGAACAGAGGATGTGGGAGCAGACCTTCAGATGCTCTAACTCGAAAAGAGCCCGGCTGCTCAGTGTATCCCTGCCTGAAAGCAGAGCTCAGGCTAAATGAACACAGGCCCCTTCCAGGCCACTGCGGCGAGTCACAATATCTCTCCCCACCACTATCACCTCTCCCCCAAACCAGCAGATTCTCAACAGCCTGCAACACCTATCAAGGGAAAGCCTTCAAAGGAAAAGCCAGATTTCTGACCAATTTTGAAATGGTTAAACAGGCAAGGCATAGTGGCTCAAGCCTGTAATCCCAGCATTTTGAGAGGCTGAGGCTGGAGGATCATTTGAGGCCAGAAGTTCAGGACCAGCCTAAGCAACAGAGTGAGATTACGTCTCTACAAAAAATAAAATGAGCTGGGCATGATGATGAGTGCCTGTGGTCCCAGTTATTCAGGAGGCTGAGGTGGGAGGTGCAGGCTGCAGTGAGCCAAGATTGCATCACTGCACTCCAGCCTGGACAATATAGCAAGACCATGCCTTTAAAAAATGCCTAAACACAACACACAAACAATACCAATAATAAGAGCCACCAACAACACAGTCACTATAATGACCAAGTGCTGTGCAGGGCACTTTACCCCACCTGCAAAGTAGGTTTGGCCACCTTGTTTATCCAGAGGCTTGGAGAAGTTAAAAAGTTTGTTACTTGGTAGGTAAGTGGCTGAGCTGGGGTTAGAAACGACGCCTGTCTGGTTCCCAAGCCCACCATGCTCTTTCCTTGAGCAACGCTGCCCATGTGATTCAGAAAGTCAGAGTTTGCTGTGACAGAAACAGAACCCAGGGTCTGGTTTCAAGGCCGGGGAGGAGCTGGGTCAGGCCTGAGCCAAATAACAGGGGTGGGCCACCTCTGTGCCTCCCAGGCAGTGTTCCTTGGCTGGCCTCCAGGTTGGGGGCAGGGCCAGGCAGGGGTGGAGAGTTTGAAACTGGGCGTGTCCTCGGGAAGTACCCAGCCACTCCTTCAGTGACCCGTTGGGGAGTAGGTTAGGAGCAGAGGACCTGCTATATTCCAGGGCTGTCGCCGCAGGATCTTGGTACACCTTAGAGAAAGCCCATGAGAAAGCCTCACCCATTTCATAGTCAGGGAAACAGAGGTTCAGCGGGATCACAGGACCCCAAAAGATATGCAGATTCCATCCCAGATGTGCTGGCTCCACTGACTGTGCCTTCTCCCTGTTGCCGCCCCTCTGTGTGGAAGGAGCCTGCCTTTGACTGGTAGCCAGGACTGCGTTATCAGCTGGTTGGGGCACTGACGGAATAGGACTACATCCTATCTGCCTCATCCCAGAAGCCCCTTTAGGATGGTATGGGATCACATCTGTGCAGTTGTTATCAAAAAAGGACAACCAATAATTCTGCCATTATCCAGAAATGGGTTTGACTGCTGTGCTGGAAAATCCCCCCCGCCTTTGGTACATTAAACCCTTTCTTCTGAAATATTATAATTATCCTTGTTTACACAATCGACTAGCGTTTTAAGGTCTTTCTGTGTAAATACAGCAAAGATAAATTTCAGCCAAACTCCCCTCTGAATTATTCAAAACCTGAAATGCTGAGGGGTCAGCAGCGCGAGTGGGCTTTGTGCATTGAGTTGTGAGAGGAGGAATACATTACCCCTGACCTTTCCAAGAAGAACGTGATGGTCGAGCCACGCCCACTGGGAAACAGCCCAATGGGACAAGCCTTTCTCAGACCCAAGCCGGCTCTGCAGCGACCAAGGCTCCCTGCCAGAGCCTGGAGATGCACTGCGTGCTGAGCCAGATAGGCACATGAAAGAGTTTGCTCCTGGTCTGTGCTAGGCATCCACAGTTTGCAGCTCAGGGTCACTCTCCATCCACCTTGTTCTCTGCCCCAGGACGCAGACTTGTCTGGTTTGAACAAGCAGGTGCCCTGGCCCTCGGCCTCCCAGTTGGGTTTGACCTGGGAAGCCCCCGCAGGGATGGAAGGGAGAAGATTGATACTGGGGTCTTTATTTCCTTGGGGCCCTCTCCAAGCAGGAGAACTCTGCCTCCTATAACGTCTCCGAAGCCGACAAAGGTCATGGGTTCAGCAAGCCTCCTGGGCGCGCTAAAATAACTTTCCTGGGGCCAGAGGACACTGTCATAACCTTTGCTTCTGGCCCACCGTTTTGGTGGAGAAGGCCAACTGGTATTATATAAGCCCCTGCTTGTCTATGGACGGAAAAAAGGAGACCAAAGGAGGTTCAAAGTCTCGGACTAAAACAAGAGGGTAGGAGATTTCTCCAGCCTCAGTCCAAGGCCTGTTCTTCACAGCAGTATCAGCCACTGCATGCATGAAGATGGTGGTCATGGCCGCTATGGGAGCAGGAGACATACCATTCTTTTTGATCTTCAAGGGCCCAGGCCACGCTGCAACCCTCACTCTTCCCCGACCCTTATCCAGACAAGTGGATCCTAAACGTGGTTCCTCCCTACCCTGGCGATTATCCTTAAGTGATGGTGGAGACTGACTTGCCTCTTAGGTGGGCTAGCTGCCAAGAGCCACAACCCTCCCTGTGGAGACGGTATGTACGTGCGTGGATCTTGTCTTCCTCTTTGTCCTTATTGCCAAATCCCCCCAACTCTGTTTATTGCCTCATCGTGCTGACTTCATCTGAGGGGGAGAGCAGGACTTGCCTATATAGCACTTGACTCTTCTCCAAAACAAGGGCTGCTGTCCACACAGGCTACTGCTCAGCCTCTCTCCAGCTTCTGTATCTGGATTCGCATTGTACTGAATCCTTTGGACTTTTCCTCTCCTCATTGACCTGACCTCCTTCTCTTCTCCTTCTGTCTCCGTTTCACAAAATTGTTCACATGGTTCTGATAGGTTAACAAAGAACTCTGTCTGCATTTTAGACAAGGAATAAGGAAAATTCTCTAGAGAAATAATTCACACAAAGGAAATCAAGGCCATGTTGAAACCAACGCTGAAAGGAAAAAGCACAGTTGACCAACGATTGAATCTTCCTTATTAGGCCAAGACTTGCACAATGTGAACAAAGGGCATTGGACTTGGCATAAATAATGGCTAACACACACACATACACACTCATGTGCAAACACTCTCACGCTCACATGCACACACCATGCATTCATGCACACACACATGCATTCACATACACACTCTCAATAGGAGAAGCTGTAATCAGTAAAATTATAAATGGACAAAACCAATCGATCAACTAGTTGCAAAATTTTCTTATAAAAATTAAGCAGAAAACTTATGTGATGAAAACCATTTCAATAAAATATCAAAAGAAAGCATAACAGAAAGCGTAATTGTACTGCACTAAAAACCCGGAATTAAATTAGCATGGGATTTGGTTTAAGAAATAGTTTCTTCATGAGAGTTCATCTGTGTTGGCATCATCCTATTAAAATATAAATATTCAAGTGGTTTTAGGGTCACAGCCTTGGCATCGAAGGAGCAGAGCCAGAGCGAAGATGGAACACCTCACCTCGCCCCCTGCTCTGCAGGGCAAGGAAGCCAAGGGGCCCGCAGTGTCCTGCACTGCCACTTTCAGTCCCAAAACTCCACCCCAGCCCATTTTCTGCCACTCAGCCTGTCTCCGACGCAGGCTGGGCCCCTGTGTGTGACCTCCTGACTCATTTTCCCTTCTCAGCCTCCACTCAGCCTCAGCCTCCTCATACACCAGAGTTCTCATGGCCAGGACCTGTCATCCTTCCTGTGAGTGTGAACTGAGTTCTCTCTCGGCCTGTCATTGCCCACCTCGCCAGGCCCAGACAAGCCACAGTGACTCCTAGGTGACCTTAGCCCAGAAAGCATGATTTCATCAACTTCACCCCAAACAAAAAGGCCCCAGCCGCTTATTACTGTCCCTAGAAACTTCCTGGACCTACACACAAACAAAATCCCCAGGTTCCATCTCAGACACCAGAGCTCTGAGGAAGGAGCCAGGCTGACTAATTAGAACATCAACAATAACAAAGTAAAAGTCTTGAGTACCTGCCACTTGTCAGACATTCTTAAGTGTATCACATATACAATTTATTTTTCCTTTTTTTGAGATGAAGTCTCATTCTTTTTGACCAGGCTAGAGTGCAGTGGCGCAATCTCCGCTCACTGCAACCTCCGCCTCCTGGGTTCAAGCGACTCTGCTGCCTCAGCTTCCCGAGTGGGGTCACAGGCACCTGCCACCATGCCCAGCTAATTTTTGTATTTTTCATCATGTTGGCCAGGATGGTCTCGAACTCCTGACCTCAGGCGATCTGCCTGCCTCGGCCTTCCAAAGTGCTGGGATTACAGGTGTAAGCCACTGCGCCCAGCCACATATACAATTTCTATACCTCGAATCAATCCTGTAGAGCAGGCATTTCTCCTTCTTATGGAGTGATGACTGGGGCTCAGAAAGTTTGAACAACATCCAAAGTTACTCAGTTATTGAAAGGTGGAGGTGAAATTTGAGCTTGTATCTAACTGGATCCTGGAGTCCATCATGATCTCTACTCTAGTGATAGCAGACTCCTGCTGAGAACCACCAGTAAAGCTAGAAAAATGGAAAGTAAACATCTGTGGAGAAGGCTTTGGTGCACTCCCAAGCAATGGGGAATTGTAGTTGTAAGATCTGGGAGTGCAGAGAGGCCCAGGGTGCTGTTTCCTGCAAGTGGTTGCTTTTCTCCAGGAGCCCCTGAAGAAACTGAGGACAGAGATGAGAGGCTGACTCGGGCTTTTAGCAGATTCACAGGGATCTGGAGCAAATATTGGAATTCAGGGCCCACTGGCAAATATAGCAGGCCTCCAGTTGAAACCCAAAAGGCCATACCACAAGAGTAAGAGTGAACCAAATACATTTCCCACTTTCACTGAGTCTGAAGCCCAACATTAGATTGGATTCAGGTGATCTAGAATTGTGGGACCCCTAGCCTAGTAGGTTGCTAGAATCAAGCATAAATCCTCTCTTAAAAATTATAACATCAACCAGGGGTTCAAATTAAACTAGAGTGTTTAAAATACAGTGTCTGGCATGCAATCGAAAATAATGAGGCATTTGAAAAGACCAGATGACATAAACAAAAACTAGGAGAAAAAACAGCCAATAGAAACAACAGACCCACAGGAGATCCAGATAGTGGAGTTATCAGACACAGGCTTTAAATTCCTGTTGCACATGCTCAAGGAAATGAAAGACAATATTAAATTTTTGGCAGAGAATATAAACTATAAAAACTTCTAAAACAAAAAAAGGAAATTAAAAATTTGATGGATGCATAAAAGAGCTAATTAGGCATAGCTGCAGGGAGGATCGGTGAAACGGAAAGTACATCAGAAGAAAATATGCAGAGAAAAGCCCAGTGAAACAAAGAGATGGGGCAAATAGAAAACAGCGTAAGAAACATATGAGATATGGAGAATATACAATGCTTCTACCTGGAATCTCAGAAGATAAGAGGGAGAATGGAGCAGGAGCCCTATCTAAGGGGGAAGTGCTGAAAATTTTCCCATGTATGTGCTCTTCCCATTTAATCCATTCAAAATGGTTCAAGCTTCTGGATTCTTTTGTCTTTGCCTTCTCCATTCTATTTCCCATAATTTTGGTTCCTAATTGTCACTTTTACATTACAATTATGGTTCAGAGATTAGTCACATACAACACCAGTGAGACAAGAAGCAACATTTTGTGGGGGCTTCTGGAAACTTGGAAGGGATGATCTCATCTTCCCTGGGAAGTAGAATGTGAGGTCTGGAACTGCAGCAGCTATTTTCCAAACATAAAAGAGTAGCTTTGGGAGGAAGGTGACACCATAAGAGAGAGAGAAAGTTGGTCCTGTTCTCATTAGATCATCCAATTAAGGCATGCCATGAAGCCAATAATAGCCCCTGTTCAACCACCACCACCACACACACACACACACACACACACACACAGAGACACATACACATACACATACACAACTTTTTTGACTGTTGGGACAATAAATTCCCTCTTAAGCCAGTTTGAATTAGTTTGTGGTCACTTGCAATCAAAACAACCCCAAGTGATAAAAAATCTCGGAAATAAAATTGCTTTCCAGAAAATTGGCAGCAATCTATAATCTACCCTACAGTGACCACTCCCCTACAAGGACCTCTTTACTCTCTCCAACATTCCATGTTGTCATTTACAAACTGATTGACAGGCAAAACAGCACAATTTTATATTTAGTTTTAATTCACCTATTTTTTATTTCCAGTGAGATTGAATTTTTAATGCATTTATTAACATTGAATTTCCTCTCTTATGTTGTTTTACTATGGCAGTGATTTACTAAGATGTTAGTTTTCCATTTCTTTCTTTGCTTCCTCTGTTCAATTTAATTCAAATAAATAAGCGGGTTTTTTTTTAAAAGACAAACCTAACCAGACTGTGGGCCAGGCACTGTGCTACATGGGGCGGGAGCCACAGAAATGAATGGGACAGGTTTCCCTCCTGGAGAGCCTGACCTGTAGTAATGGTGAGAAGACAAAGAGGCAAACATCGGGCCCAAAACTCTGATACAGGCATGAAGGAAGAGATACGAGGCTACGCTCATGAGAACTATAGGAGATTTTATCTGGAATTATTTCCATCACCTAATTTTGTGATTTCTTTATATGTCCTTTTCCACTGCTCATTTTTTTCTTTCTTTATCTTCATTGTATTAAGTTCCCTTAGTTATTTTCTGTTTCCCCATTCCACTTGTTTGAAAGTTATACCTTCTATTTCTATTCTTGTAGTGCAAACTCCTACATTTTAACATGCATATCTAAAGCTAATCAACATCTCTATCCTTCAGCCAAATGATAAATGGGCTTTACAATTATTCAACTTTAACCAATCATTTAACATTTTTCATGTTATTCCCACATAGCATTTCACTTTCACCTGACTTTTAACTGTCCCCATAAATTAGTATTTTTTAAAACAATACTTACTTAAGACTTACCAACATGCTGACTCATTTCTTTGCTTACTTTGCCACCTTCATCATATTCCTTCTTTCTGGATTCAGTTTTCTTCTTACTGAAGAAAATCCTTTTCTAATTCTCCAGTGAGAGGTTATGAGTATAAATCCATTCAATCTTTGTTTCAAAACTGTCTATTTCATCCTCATTCTTGAATGATTGTTTAGTGGACGCCAGTGCTCTTCAGTCAGATCTTTAGTTCTGTGATGATCTTATCCCATTGTCTCCGGTATCAGTTGTTGCTGCTGAGAGGTCTGCTGTTGGCTTAATTATCTTTCCTTTTTCATCAGCCTGTCTCTTCATTCACTCTGTCTGCTGTGTTTGCAGTTTTATAATGATGTGTCTACCTGTTGTTTATATTTCACCGGCTTGGAACTTGATGTGCTTATTTAATCTTTTTCCCCTATTCCCTCATTCTGGAGAGAATATACATCTGAACCATCTCATTCTGTCCACCAGTCTCTTCACATCACTGCCACATTTTCCATCCCTTAACTTTGTGTTTTGCAGTTTTTTTCAGATCTACCAACCAACTCCCCACTTCTCTCTTCAGCTATACCAAATCATCTCTTTAACTGATCTACTGAGTTGTTAATGTTATTTGTTTGTTTGTTTTTGTTTTATTTTGTTGTTTTGTTTTTTGTTTCTTGAAATCTGATTATTGTTCACATTTGTCTTTTATGATTGTTTTCTTAGTTTATCTTTTTAATGTTTTAATCATATTTGTTTTACTATTTCTCTTTTTCATTGTTAAATTCTAGATTGTTCAATCATTTCTAGTTCTTGGAATAAGAGTTTTCTTTTTGTTGACTCTATTCAAGATTGTTTTAATGGTAAGGAACAGAAAAGCCCACATAAACAGATCTAAGAAAAGTGAATTAATTGTCCTAATAACCAAAAGTCCAGAGTTGTAGTTATAGTTAGTCCATTTGATTCAGGACAAAAACCCGGGGCCCAATTTCTCTGTTTCTCCATCTCTTGGGTCCACTTCTTCTGTGCTGGCTCTGTTCTCAGATAGATGACTGACTCCTCATGGTGACAAAAGAGCTGCGGAGGCAGAGATTCTGCCCTCCTCTGGGTTCAAATATGGCCAGCAAGATAATCTTCTTTCTAATAGTTCCTTCAAACATCCTGAGATCAACTCTGCTTAGTCTAGTTTAGATCACATGCCCATCTCTGCACCAATGACTGTAGTCATGGGAATGAGATACCCTAGTTGGCCTTACCTGTGGTGGAGCCCCATCAGTCTGCTTGGTACAGAGGAGTGTGATCACCAAATGGGCCATTGGAAGAGGAAGGAACGATAGATGCTAGGGAAGTTTTGTTTGATTCGTGAGTTCCCCCTCAACACCCTGTCCTGCTACATACCCACCTGCACATACACCAAGATGACTGGTCCCCAACAGCTCCATCGATGAGCACACTTGGCCCAGAAAGTTCCTTTCCTAGTGGTTTTCACTACAGCCCTGGGGCTAATAATTCTTTCTGACTAGATTTCCCTAAACTCAACATGGTCACTCTCCCTGACCATGCCTGAGTCATGTTCCTTCTTTGGAGCCACGGGGCAGGGTCAATCTCATAGAGGCACGTAGTCTGAGAGTTGAGGAGGGATAGTCCCTAAGGAAGAATAAGTGCTTACACTAGATAAGGGAGATGGATACTGTCAAGCAGAAAAATTTGCTGTCCTTTTCAAAAGGGAACCCACCTCTTCCTGAAAGCCTGTCTCTTCCTATTGGGCAGTCCAGCCTGCCAAGCCTTGATCAGTCTCCTTGTGCCTCCCATTCAGAATCTCTCCTTGCCACGGACATTTCATGGTCTCTCTGGTATCTCCTATCACATATTTATTTGGAAACCTTTCTCTGATTTCCAGCCTGTACCATTTTCTAGAATAGTGAGCTCCAAAATGGGTCATGCACTCTCTAAAATAGTGCTTTGTTATTTATGGGCCATAATTAATTCTCATCAGTACCTCTTTGGGAATCCCTGGTCTAGAAATGATGGATCCCATATTTCTCTGATAAAATGTCTTTCTACTTCTTGACCTCAGGTGTGCCCCTCCTTTCCAGAGAGAAGCCCATCATTTGAGTCTGTCCTCAAGATACAGACCATCCTCCCATGACTACCAACCCTTGGCCAGTCCCTTCTGTAGCCTGACTTCTCACTCTGTTGTCACACAGACCCTGTCACTTAGAAGCTGTGAGACTTTTAGTGAGTTACTGAGATTCTCTGAGCCTCAGTTTCTTCACCTGCAAGATCAAGATAATAATGTTCATCTCCCAAGGTCAGGAGGAGGAACTACTAATGGAACCATGAACAGGAAGCTCAGGCATGGCACCTGGCTCAGAGAGAGTCCTCCAAGTGTGCACCCTCCCTTCCCTCCCCTTGCTCTCAGCTTCTAGCTCAAGGTACTCTTGGTCACTCTTCCTTGGTCTCTGGCCTGCCTTTGACAGCTGGTAACTGACCAGTCCTTGGCCTCTCGTCCTCAGCAGCCTTTGCCATGATATAACTTTGCATCTGAGCCTTGATTACTGACACATGGCACCTGCTGCCCCCACCCTGAGATCCACCATCGGCCTCTCCCCTCCTGTGATTCCTACCACAAACTCCAGGCATGGGTGTGGCCCTATTGGAATGTGCTGGGGGAGAAGCAGGAGGCGGGGACAGGTGACATAGAGGAGGTGATGAAGGTCACACCAAGAGAGGTCCCTGGTAGTTCTTTTTATCTTGAGAGAACATCTGTGGCTTCCATGTTGTCACAAAACAAACAAAAGGGAGTTTGAAGTTTCCCAATCCCCGTAGCTGGTTTCATGGCTCTTTGACAGTCCTTTCATGTCCCTGACAGTGGTGAGCTTTTTCCCTTGGGAAGTTAGGGGGCCTGTGTTGCACCCCCGCGGCCCACCTCGCCCCGGTGACGTTATCCTGGCACTCCCAGGTTGATGACACTTAGCTGTCACCTTTCATGCGTGAGCAGCTGTTGCCGCCTGTGTTTCCAGGTGGCCGAGCCCAGTCCCTGTGCTTCCCCTTCCTGCCGCACGGGGGACCCTCTGACGGGCTGGCTCACCCGGTTCTGCTGCCCACGGAGGGCTTCCCGCTCTGCCTCTCTTGGGCAACCTTCCCAGTTTTCAACGAAAGCCTTCCGCTCCCAACAGCCCTTTCCTGGGGCGTGTAGGGAACTGCGGGTGGGGTGGGGGCGGGTTCACCCTTCTGCTCAGGTTTGAGTGACAGCCTGCGGGTGCCCAGGTCTACGCTGAGATGTCAGACTGTCTTGTTTCTGACGTTCATTTCTTCCTGCTCCCTTCACCTCCCCGCTCCCACGTCTCCTCTTTGACAAAGCCATGATCAGCCCCACAGCAGAGACCGTGTGTTTCTTGCCCTGACTTTCCCATGCTGGGAGTTGGGCTTGCATCGAACCCCTCCTGCTCCCTCAGCGGCTGCGGCACTTCCCGTCCTCCTGCTTGCAGAGCGCAGGAGAACCAGGGAGAGCTGTGAGGCCAGAAAGAGCCCCCTCTCACAGCTGCAGACTCGAGTTGTCAATCCTCAGGCAGCTCTGCCCTTCCTTGAGCCTCAGTTTCCTCATCTGAAGAGTGAAGACAACCATCCGCATCCTGCAGCGTGGCAGTGACAGCTCTGTGAGAAAAGGTGCCCAGAGTGGCGTTTAGCAGCACATCATTATTACACTACAGGATAAAACAGCTGCCATTACCACATGCTCACAATATCCCGGGCCCACAGGGCACAGATCAACTCATGCAATCCGCACTGCAAAAAACAAGGAAGATCCCACAAGAGGCCCAGGCAACGATGAGGAAATTGATGTGCTGAGAGACCAAGTGACTTTCACAAGATCACACAGCTGGTCAGCGGCAGAGCTGGCTGCGATCCCAGGCGGGTGTCCCCCCTCCCTCCAGGAAGAAGCCACCCCCATCCTCCAAGGATGTTCCTTTTCCATGTTGAGGGTATGTGCCCTCGGGGCCATTGCTGGGCCTCCCTGGCCCGGATCACCCCAGCCTCCAGCTCCGAAGGTCACACTGACTCCAGGAGTTTGTCTGGGGTGGGTGCTACTTCTCAGACTGCTCCGAGTGCCTCTTTCATGGGGAGGCCAGTGGCTCAGGTCTTCTGGCCTCTGTTGATCAGGAGGCTGAGTTTTTTAGAAGGTCTCCCAGTCAGGTCTGGGACAGGAGCCAAACAGTGGCTCTCGGTCCCCTCCTTCCCCAGACAGGACTCTGGAATTGGGTGCCACCCCAGGAGCCAGCAAGGGGCCGCCATCCCTGTCCCTGAGCTGGCCCTGAGCCTACAGGTGCTCTCCAGGAGCAGGGGGAGGAGGGCAGGGCCTCGAGGACCGTAGGCAGAGCCCAGGAAGAAGGTGTCTGTGGTTTCCTTCTTCATCTCTGGGAACAATTCGCCTTTTGAGCTTCCTGGCTGAGCGAGCTGAGAGATTCTTTCTCCAAGGCCTCGTGACAGATTGATTTCTCTGTTTCAGTAACCTGGCCTTCCTGAGACAGGGTGGCTTCATGCCAGGGCAGGCGTGGGCACCAACCTGGGGGACCTCCTCCGAGGACGGCCTTGAACCTCAGGCTGAAGTGTGGACCCCAGGTCCCTCTCCCTCCCCTGGCTGGAGACTGAGCGGGTGAGAAGGATTGCCAGTGGGAGCTGCAGATACCCACAGCTAGGCAGCTCTTCACCGCATCCTCCTGGGCCCTCTGCTCCCCAAGCGGCTCTTCCTGGACCCATCTTGTGACTGTGAAAGTTGAGTCACTGAGAGGCGACTGCCCTAAGCAGTAGGCAAGAAGCTGAGATCAGACTTGAACTCGGGGTTCTGAGGCCTCCACACCTACCATCACCTACCTGAAGAAAGAAGTTTGACCCTCAAACTCCAAGGAGCTGCAGAGCCTGGGCTGAGAAGGCCACGGCTGGCAGCCCTCCTGGGGCTCCTCCTGCCTCCTAGAAGGAAGGCCTGCTTCCTGCCTCTGCTGTCCACCTGCAGGGCCCCACAGCCCATGACTCACTTCTGTTGCAGTGCAGACCCCATCACTCACCTGCCTTCCCATCATTCTGCCCACTCCTCCAGGCAGGGCGCCCAGGGCTTGGCACTGAGTAGGGGGCTAAATTGAGAAGGGAAGGGAAGGAGGAAAGAAGGAAGTGAGACAGGCAGAGAGGAAGGTGAGGGGAGGGTCCTCACACCCTGTGGGTGTGGGTGATGCTCCAGGGGCCCTAGGGCCATTATGAAGTCCATAAGGCAAGCTGTGCTTTAAGAATTCAAGTGGATGGGCCAGGAGCGGTGGCTCATGCCTATAATCCCAACACTTTAGGAGGCCGAGGCGGGTGAATCCCCTGAGGTCAGGAGTTTGAGACCAGCCTGACCAACATGTAGAAACTGCGTCTCTACTAAAAAATTACAAAATTAGCCGAACGTGGTGGTGCCTGCCTGTAATCCCAGTTACTCGGGAGGCTGAGACAGGAGAATCCCTTGAACCCGGGAGGCAGAGGTTGCAGTGAGCCAAGATCGTGTCATTGCACTCCAGCCTGGGCAACAAGAGCGAAACTCTGTCTTAAAAAATTAAAAAACATAATAAAAGATAATAAAAAGAATTCAAGTGGCTGGATCACAGTTCACTGTAAGCTTGAATTCCTGGGCTCAAGCAATTCCCGCCCCTCCCCACACACACACCTCTGTACCCCACTCTCCCATAGCCTGTTCTGCTGCACTGCACCACCTCCCCACCCCCC